>NC_064922.1:909667630-909986130 GCF_023897955.1 Schistocerca gregaria
AAGTTGCAGCATTGGAAAATTGCAGCGAAATGCAGGAAGATCTACAGCGAAACGATTTGAAGTGGAATGATCATATAAAGTTAATTGTTGGTAAGGAGGGTACCAGGTTGAGATTAATTGGGAGGGTCTTTAGAAAATGTAGTCCACCAACAAAGGAGGTGGCTTACAAAACACTCGTTCGACATATACTTGAGTATTGCTCATCAGTGTGGGATCCGTACCACGTCGGGTTGACAGAGGAGATAGAGAAGATCCGAAGAAGAGCGGCGCGTTTCATCACAGGGTTATTTGGTAAGCGTTACGGAGATGTTTAGCAAACTCAAGTCGCAGACTCTGCAAGAGAGGCGCTCTGCATTGCGGTGTAGCTTGCTGCCCAGGTTTCGAGAGGGTGCGTTTCTGGATGAGGTATCGAATATATTGCTTTCCCCTACTTATACCTCCCGAGGAGATCACGAATGTAAAATTAGAGAGATTTGAGTGCGCACGGAGGCTTTCAGACAGTCGTTCTTCCCGCGAACCTTACGCGACTGGAACAGGAAAGGGAGGTAATGACAGTGACACGTAAAATGCCCTCCGCCACTCACCTTTGGGTGGCTTGCGGAGTATAAATGTAGATGTATATACACTAGGGAGACGGATTGCATCACGTCAGCATCCGCCAGCTACTCTCCAAGACTTGCTAAGGGCTCTTCATGAAGAATGAGCGTTATTGCCTCGATATGAGATTTATGACATCATTCACAGCACTTTAGATCTTTGTAAGGTCTGTATTGCTGCCACAGGCGGTCACAACCCATATTGATCACAGTAACGGTTATCGGAATGTGTGTGAAAATCCGTTAAGTTGTAAGTAACGAAGAACATTTTTGTCTACCGTTACGGATGTTGTAGTTGTTTACGTTCTGTGTTCTTTACATTACTTCTACTTTACTGTCGCCTGTCCACCTGCTTAGCTGGGTGGTAACGTGCTTTCCTCCCATGCAAGCGGGCCTGGATTCGCTTCCCGGCCGTGTTGTAGATTTTCTCCGCTCATGGATTGGGTGTTGGGTTGTCCTCATCATCATTTCATCTTCGTGCCCAGCGCGCAAGTCGCCCAATGTGGCGTCGACTGAAATAAGGCGTGCACTTGGCGGCCGAAATTCCCCGAATGGGACCTGTCAGCAAACGATGCCAAACGCTCATTTCATTTTTTTTTACCGTTGCCTGTTTATGTTGTTTTGTGGCAAAATAAACGCAACGTTGCAAAATTTCGGCCTGCTGCTTTAATTTTGGATACCAGTGTAGGTACATAATAAAGGGTACACTTCACTTTGAGATGAGAACGTTTTGTTAGACACCGCAATCATAGGATACACAACTAATATAACATTGTCATTGTTACGAATGACCGTCCGATAACCGGTCACACGCCGTTGCTCGTGCCGCGGCTTGGAAAGGCGTAAAGACTGAGGTCTTCTCAACGTTGATCGTTAGCAACGTTGCCAACGTATAGGTATGGAGTGAGGCGCCAGCTGAGGTCGCTACCCCATACCACGACAATGAAAAGAAAAAAATATTTTTACTGTCTTGAGCTGTGAAATTCTGTTGGGTCGAAACGGAACTGCTCTTTCCTTTCGTAATGCGTTTCTGTTGTGGCTGGATAATGGAGGATCGGCTGGTGTTCCAGATGACTGCTGCAGAAGATGGTACTTACCAGTAGATAGGCTAGCCTGCACCAGTCGATGCACGCTACTGTGTCTACGTGTTTAACGCGGAGAGTAAGGGTACCATCAATCCCTCCCATGTGGGCCTTGGTAGGCCAATTCCAGTGCTCTGAGTAGTGGGCCACATCGGAAGAAAACGTCTACTGTCGTTGCCAGATCTCTATAAACGAAGGTAGCCTGTTTTCCGTGCCGTGTTGTTCCACTTAGTTGCATGGCCACCAATCACTTCTGGAATTCCGTGAGGAAATCTTGAGTAGAGTATGGCGACTACGCTGTTCTTTGAAAAACTCTCGTTGTTGACGCACAGGTTCACCATACACTAGCTCTGCTGGGGAGGCCTGCAGGTATGCACTGCAGAATCCCAACAACATTACCGGAAGGGCGTCAATACACGAAGCTGTCGTGTAGCACATTATAGCAACCTTAAACGAACGGTATAGGCCCTCCAAAATGACGTTTGCAGCTGCGTGATGTGGTGATGTCCTTATCAGGCGTATTCCGTACAAGTGGGCTATTGCATGAAAGATATTTTCCTTCCCCTGCCTACACTGGTCAGAAGTTACTTGCTGGGGACAGCCAAAACGTGGAATCCTAGCACTGGTGAAGGCTCGCGCCACGTTCGCGGCGGTTTGGTTTCCAGTGCTAATATCTCCGCCCACCTGTCGATTGCCTTGAGACAGTACTGTTGCGTGCAACTGGGAGTGGTCCTACCAAATCGTGGTGAATGTGTGATAATCGTGCCTCTGGGGTGTCAAAACTTCCCAATGGAACTCGTACATGCTGTGTTACTTCGCGTGTCTGGCAGGCTGTGCAGGTCTGAGTCCACTTACGGCAGCCCTTCCGTATACCGAGCCACACAATAGGTTGCGTCACTAGCGCTCTCGTAGCTTGAATTTCCAGATGGCTGAGCCCATGTAGAGAATCGAAAACGCATCGTTTTAGAAGATCACATACGTAATGGCCACGGTCGCCTGCTGTATCGTCGCAGTATATCAGCCCCCAGTGCACAGCTGTCTAGCCTTTCAGCAGCTCCTTCAACTCCTCGCCGCCATTTTGTGCTGCTTGCCAGTACTGTGAGAGTTGCAGATGAAGGTATGCTTTCCACTCTAGGCAAGGCATCAGTGGTGGCGTCTTCTTACCATTTACATGCTGAATGCCTGTTACAAACTGCGAAATAAAATGTAGGTGGTTGATCTGCACTAGGGGATAATTATTTGTGGCTGCGAAAACGAGGAAGTCAGTGGCCGATGGTCTGTGTATATCGTGAAGGCATACCCTTCCCCCATGAACATGAAGTATGAACCGCTTCATAGGCTGCTAGCAATTCTGCGTAAAATGGTGGTCATAGCAACAAAAGTAAAAGAAAAGGGGGAGTGGAGTAATGCACTGTAAAATCAAGTTAGGTGATGCTGAGGAAATTAGATTATGAAATCAGACACTAAAAGTGATAGTCATTCTATTTGGGCAGCAAGATGACTGATGATGGCCGAAGTAGGATATAAAATGCACACTGGAAATAGCGAGAAAAGCGTTAATATAAATGTGTTAGAAATTCTTACCGGAAAATATTTATCTGGAGTGTGGCCATATATCAAAGTGAAACCTGAATGATGCGCAGTATAAACAAAAAGAGAATATAATAATTTGAAATGTAGTCGTACAGCACAATGTTGAAAGTTAGTTGCCTAGATAGAGAACTAATGAAGATACGCTGAATCGGATTGTGGGATAAAAGAGCTTTATGTTACTTGACCAAAAGATATGACCGGTTGATAGGACACATCCTGAGGCATCAAAGAATAGTCAGTTTGGTTCTACAGAGAAAAGTGTGGGAGGTAAAAATTGTTAAGACAGATCAAGACTCGATTTTACTAAAGGGTGTTCACTAAACAGCCAGAACATTACAACCACTGCCCGCAGAGGCGTTGGATGTCAACTGGTGACGCTGCGGGCATGTGATGGTGAATCACCCTAGCGAAGGTATGGGTTGCAAATGGGGAAATCCATTGAGATAAGTGACTTTGACAAGGGACAGATTATTGTTACGCAGAACCTGTGAACGAGTATCTCGAAAACGGCGCAGGTGGTCGAATACTCAGTTGCTAATCTCGTGAGCATCTACGGAAAGAGGTAGAATGGCAGTTGAATACCACTAGGCGCTAAATGGTTAGACGCCCACGACACTTCACAGATGGAGTACGGATGATTGTCTACTCTGTAAAGTAGGATAAATGGTGATCTGTGACATCTCTGCCGACAGAGCACAATTCTGGTGCACGCACAAGTGTTCATCATACATTATTGAACATGGAGCTCCTCAACATACCACCCCTACGTGTTTACTTGTTGACCCAACTACATCGTCAGTTATGAGTCAGTGGGCATGGAACCATAGGGATTAGAGCGTCGCTCAAAGGAAACGTGTCGGCTCTTCGGGCGAATCACATTTTTGCTACACTAGGTCGATGGTCGTCTCCACAAACGCGGTCATCGAAGTGAACGACGGCTCGAAACGTGCATCGCGCCACGGTCGCAGGCTGGTGGGAGCAGTATTATGCTATGGGAGACATTCTCCTGAGCTTGCACGGCACCTGTGTTAGTAATCGAAGACATGCTGACAACCGCGAGCCACCTCCATCCCTTCATGCTTGACGCATCCCCCGACGGATAAGCGTCCGTGTATCAGAGCCAGAACCGTGCTACAGCGGTTTGAGGAGCATTATAGTGAAGTGGCGTTGATCTCTTGGCGACCAAATTCGCCTGACCCATCTGAATAGGTATCGGCCGTTATCACCGCGCAAGCATATCAGAGGCCCGTTATTCACGCGTATTACATGCCTTCTGCGTAGACGTCTAATGCCACATACCTCCACAAACATACCAACAAACTGTAATTCTTCATGCTTTCCTGGCGAGGCGTTGTCATCTTGACTAATCGGGTTTCTGCTGGTTATACAGGAAGAAACGGGAAAGGTTGCACATTTGCTATACGTTGGCCCGATATCTGCCAAAATCAGCAGAATTCTCCGCAAACATAACATTAAAAGAGCCAAGATTAAGCCTCTGCTAGGAAGTGTGAAGGATGACCTGCGTCTAAAGAAACCGGGCGTTTACCACCTACCACGTGAGTGTGGTATGACATACATCGACCTGACGACCAGCACCGCTGGCATCAGGTGCAAAGAGCACCAAAGTCACACCAGACTGAGACAGGCAACCAAGCCAGCAGTTGCTGAGCATTGTTTAGAACGCAATCATTCTATGAAGTATAATGATGCCAAGATTTTAACACAAACATCGAGATACTGGGACAGCATCATCAAAGAATCTATTGAGATTAAGGTTGCGGAGAATCTCACTAACCGGGACACCGGTTTCCAGCTGAGCTCGGCTTGGAACCCAGCATTCGATCTTATGAAGATGCAACGTAGGCAACATCCAGACCCCAAGGGACACAAGTATAAAGATGGAATTAGAGATGACAGCCCAGTGCATGTAAGAAAGGACGTACGTGAAATGGCATCTCAGACAACAGACACAGTATCTGAGGACGCTCTTCCGAGTCTCGAGCGACAGTTTGAACACAATGGGCTTGAAAGTAGCTCCTGGGTGGCAAGAAGTTCGGACGGAATGCCTAACACGACACAGCACGGCAACAGAATGTCCTAATTCACGGAAGGACTCAAATGACGACAATCGGAAGATTGGACTTCTAGCACAGATTGGCGCCATCCATAACTTAATTCAGCTATTTTGGCAACGGATAATAACCACAAAGTACGCGCACAGCGTTTGGAACAGCCGCAGCTAGAAGAAAACGCTACAGCCGTCGGTATTGGTCGGTGCACACCACGGACATAGCGTCATACTCGGCGCGGACCGCAGAGGAAACGCCTAGCAGAACGTAGGCATAAATCCCGGACTCGTTCCACATACCACACAGTGAGATGATCTATGGCCGATCTCCCACTACTGTATAACGGTCTTGATTGTTCCAGGAATGCAGCGGCTGCAGCAACTGGGATACATCGCCATCGCTTGCCACGGTAATGATGCATGATACCCATACTAACAAATCCAACCTTGCATGAACTATCGCAGCTAGTAAGCCACTATTGCTCTTACTACCCATCCCACTGTCGCAGAGGCTTTTTTCCCACGGCTACCCTCACTCGCGTTTCGTCCACTATCTATCACCTGATGGACCGTGTTAATGTGTAGTCTTACCCAGACGCACGGATAACATCACAGCCCAGAATTCTGTGATCCATTTACTACATAACTAACATGTTGTCGGAGGTGACAATAGAACTTTTGGTCTGGTCACCACGTTGGTGCGGGCGTGGAGGAGCCCCATCTCTATTTTTTTACATTTTTTTATTTTTATTTTTATTTTTATTTTTATTTATTTATTTATTTTGAACACAGGAATGAATATCAGACAGAACCTGAAGAAGACTGCGAGTCACGCAGTTGAAATATCGCGCAGGAAAGACCCGAATAACCGGCAGAAACCCGATTAGTCAACATGACATCAACAAACTGTCGGATCCCTGATGCGGAGAATGAAAGACAGACAAACAAACTATTAAGTAGGTGAAACTTCCTGGCAGATTAAAACTGTGTGCTGTACCGAGACTCGAACTCGGGACCTTTGCCTTTCGCGGGCAAGTCCTCACAGCTTTACTTCTGCCAGAACCTTCTCTTATTTTATTACGATGATCATTTCTCCCTGTGTTTATGGGCGTCAACAGAATATTTTAACACCCGGAGGAGAAATTTGGTGGTTGAAATCTTGTTAAAAGAAATACGCCTTTGTTTTAATTATTACCACCCCAACTCGCGTATTATATACGTGACACTCTCTCCCCTAGTTGGCAATAATACAAAACGAGCCACCTGTATTTAACCTTTTGAAGTCCTCCGCCAACATACGGTGCAGCAATACTCCAAAAGAGGACGAACAAGCATAGTGAAGGCAGCCTCTTTAGTGTATCTTTTGGATCTCCTAAGTGGCTCTGCCAGTAAAGCGCAATCTTTGATTCGCCTTCCCCGCAAAATTATCTGTGTGATTGCTCCAATTTAAGTTGTTCGTAACTGTAATATCTAGGTAGCCTATTCATACATATTTACGCTCCGAATAAGTCTGAAGGATCGTTTTGACAATGATTCAAACTGGAATTAGAAATCCGGCGTCAAAACTACGTTCAGAAAGCCTGTAATATCCATACATCTTTAAGATTTTCATCATCAGTTTTATCGCTGAATGTACCGCCTGCTTTACTGTCGGCGGATGTATGCTGGTGACAAAGGTGAATGAAACGAGACTGTTTCGTAGAGCTCGTGCTTTATCTGAACAGTTTGTTTGCGTTTTTTATCTCTGTCACTCGAGCGGTACTCCAAGTTCGCTTCAGTTCGATGGAATTATATTTCGGAGATAAGTTGTATTTCCAATATTTGATGGAAACTGTACGGCTGATGTCATCTTCGTTGAAGTTACACCAGCCTCACGCTCATTCGACCTCACTTCATTTCGCAGTAATATGCATTTAATCCCTAATTTATTCGTTTCAGCCGGCCGCTGTGGCCAAGCGGTTCTAGGCGCTTTAGTCTGGAACCGCGCGACCGCTACGGTCGCAGGTTCGAATCCTACCTCGGGCATGGATGAGTGTGATGTCCTTAGGTTAGTTAGGTTTAAGTAGTTCTAAGTTCTAGGGGACTGATGACCTCAGGTGTTAAGTCCCGTAGTGCTCAGAGACATTTGAACCACATTCGTTTTAGATGCAGAACTCTGACGTCAATCACATTATAAGCAACGATCATACAATTTTCAAATTTATCTTTAATTTTAATCGTACCTAACTCCACCCGAACAGACCATGGAAGGCCCAACGGTACCGACCGGCCGCCTTGTCATCCTCAACCCATATTTTATATTTATATTTATATTTAAATGCCAAGTTCCGTAGGACCAAATTGAGGAGCAAATCTCCAAGGGCATGGGACGTGATTTCTGCCGAGTATTAACAGAGTGAAAGTTGCTTGTTCTTGGAAATAAACTAATATTGGTAACAAGAAACGACAATAAGGAATATACACATTGAGAGGCTAATGTCAAAATACCCAGCCTCGTCAACAGAGACTGACAAGAGGTTCGTGAACTCACACCACTTATTGCCCGAACCGCCAGTTTCTGAGCCAAAAATATTCTTCTAGAATGGGAAGAGTTACCCCAAAACATAATACCATACGACATAAGTGAATGAAAATAAGCAAAGTAGACTAATTTACGTGTCGAAATATCACTCACTTTCGATACCGTTCGAATAGTGAAAATGGCAGTATTAAGTCTTTGAACAAGATCCTGAACGTGGGCTTTCCACGACAGCTTACTATCTATCTGAACACCTAGGAATTTGAACTGTTCAGTTTCACTAATCATATGCCCGTTCTGTGAGATTAAAATGTCAGGTTTTGTTGAATTGTGTGTTAGGAGCTGTAAAAACTGAGTCTTACTGTGGTTTAACGTTACCTTATTTTCTACAAGCCATGAACTGAGGTCATGTACTGCTCTACTTGAAACCGAGTCAATGTTGCAAACAACATCCTTTACTACCAAGCTTGTGTCATCAGCAAACATAAATATTTTAGAGTTACCCATAATACTAGAGGGCATATCATTTATATAAATAAGGAACAGGAGCGGCTCCAACACTGATCCCTGGGGCACCCCCCACTTGACAGTACCCCACTCAGATCCCACATCACAGCCGTTATCAACATTGTGAAGAATGACCTTTTGTTGCCTGTTGCTAAAGTAAGAGGTGAACCAATTGTGAGCTACTCACCTTATTCCGTAATGGTCCAAATTCTGGAGCAATATTGTGTGATCAACACAATGAAACGCCTTTGTTAAATCAAAAAATACGCCAAGCGTTCGAAACTTTTTGTTTAGCCCATCCAGTACCTCACAGAGAAAAGAGAATATAGCATTTTCAATTGTCAAACGACTTCTAAAGCCGAGCTGTACATTTGATAGCAAATTGTGTGATATAAAATGATCAATTAACCTTACATACACAGCCTTTTCGATAACTTTTGCAAACACTGATGGCATAGAAATAGGTCTAAAATTATCTACATTATCCCTTTCTCCCTTTTTATAAAGCTGCTTTACTACTGAGTACTTCAATCGCTCAGGAAACTGACCATTCCTAAAGGAAAAATGACAAATATGGCTAAATGCGGGGCTAACATGTGCAGCACAGTACTTTAATATTCTACTAGACACTCCATCATAACCATGAGATTCCTTAGTCTACAGTGATTTAATTATTGACTCAATCTCCCTCTTGTCTGTATCACAGAGGAGTATTTCAGACGTCAATCTTGGAAAGGCACTTGCTAAGAAATTTATATGATGTCCTGTAGATACTAAATTTTTATTTAATTCACCAGCAATGCTCAGAAAATGGTTGTTAAATACTGTACATAAGTCAGATTTATCAGTAACAGAAATATTATTACTGCAAACTGACTTTATATCGTCAACCTTGTGCTACTGACCAGACACTTCCTTCACAACTGACCATATGGCTTTAATTTTATCCTGTGAATTAGCTATGGCTTGCTAATAAATTTTTTAAGCACCTTACAATACTGTTTGTAATGGGCTACTGTAGCTTGATTGTGACTACTTCTAACATTTTGATATAATTCCCGCGTTGTTCTACATGATATCCTTATCCCACTAGTCAGCCAACCGGGCTGTCTTTTACTGCTAGTACCCCGTTTAGAATGTTCTAATGGAAAGCAACTCTCAAAGAGCATGAGAAATGTGTTATGGAAAGCATCGTATTTATCATCTATATTATCGGCACTATAAACATCTTGCCACTCTTGTGCCTTGACAAGTTTTTAAAAACTCTCTATTGCTGTTGGATTAACGTTCCTACGTAGTTTGTAATTAAATACGAACATTGGTTAGAGTACTAAAACCTTTTAGTGTTAAAATTTGTGCATCATGGTCTGAAAGGCTATTCACCCTCTTAGTAACAGAATGCCCATCTAGTAATGAAGAATGAATAAAAATATTGTCTATGACTGTGCTACTGTTCCCCTGCACCCTAGTTGGAAAAACACAGTTTGCATCAGATGAATTTAGGAGATCTACCAATATCCTGTTTCTTGCACAATCATGTACAAAATTAATATTGAAGTCACCACATAGAACTACTTTCTGGTACTTCCTAAAAATTGAATCAAGGACCCTCTCTAGCTTAAGCGAAAATTCTCTGAAGTCGGAGTTAGGGGACCTATAAACAACAGCAATTAGAAGTTTAGTTTCACTAAATTAAACTAATGCTGCACAACTTTCAAATATCTGTTCAGTGCAGTGTCGTGGTACGTCTATGGTCTCAAATGAAATACTGTTTTTTACGTACAGAGCCACTCCCCCACCCCGCAAGGAACTCCTTGAGAAACAGTCAGCTAATCTGTAGCCTGGTAAAGGAAGCCTCTGAATTATCAAATTATTTAATTGGTGCTCAGATATACCAATAATTTCAGAGTTAGCATCTATTAGCAGTTCACTAACTTTATCTCTAATACCTCTTATATTTTGATGAAATATGCTAATTCCTTCTCTACTTGGGAACATTACATCCTCTGGAGGTGAGCCCTTAGTTGGAGGCACTTCCTTTAAGCAGGTATACCTATCAGCTGACTTCAGTCTAAAAAAAGGTGCAACTCTAACACCAACTACTATAGGAATTTTTCCATGGGTGATACCACTACCACCACCACCACCACCCACTACACTGTCACCTATAAGCTTAGCCAGCCTCCCCTTCCCAAACCTATTGACGTGTAGGCCATGCCTAGTGAAACACCATCTACTGATAGACACAACTGGCACCACTGAGATGTGATCCATGCCCTCCCCCATCAGTGCCCTCCCCAGCCCCACATTAACGCACCTAACAGTCGCATTAAGGTGAGGCCGATCATGACGCTGAAACAGTTGCACGAAATGCACATTAGTACCAACTGTTTGAATAGCTATCTTAAGCAAGTCACCACTGACATCATATTCCCCGTTCCTATCGAGACTGTTCCCTGCTCCACCCACTATCACTTTCGTAAAATTCTTCCATAACTCCCCTATGCTTTCAGTCACCTGAGCCAACCCTCCACTAGGAATCATAATGCTGGTGACCTGGTACTCACTCTCTAACACTTCCTGCAACTGCTGGCCCACACCTCTACCGTGGGAACTACCTAGCAGCAGAACCTTCTTTCTGCTAGACTTTGCAACTAACCTAGGCCTCCTAATTGCTGAGGACTGCTGCAGGTTACCTACATCTACGGCTACAGGAGGCTCCTCTCCACTCAACTCTGACAGTTGGTCGTATCTATTGCATGTATGCAAAGTAAAACTGTCTGAGTACCTCCTCTTCCTAGCTACCTTCTTGCCAACTGCCAGTTCCCATTCCCCACCACCCTTCACCCTCCTCAACCTATCTAGTTCCTCCTTAGCGCATTGTAACTGCACCTGAAGGGCACAGATCTTACGCTCCTGCTCCTCTATTAACTTGTTTCTACTACAGGCGTCACTGGATGCGGATATGGAGGGGCATGTTCTAAACATTAATGGTGGTGTCTGTTTGTTCTATATCGTGTCTCCCTAGCACTTTCGCGCAACTACGCTCTGAGCGTGTTTTTTAGGGAATTAACTAGTTTGAACCTGGGACCTGTTGCTGGTAAGGAGACGCCAGACCACACATGACATGTAGAATTCAGAAGAGTTCAGTGAGACTAGCGATGATATAACCAAATACTAAATGATCTCAGCGTCAGCTCCACTGCACTTCCTGTAAAAGAATCTTAATACTAACTAAATTTAGTGGAAAGGGTTCAAGACTTTCATATTTTTAGGTAGCTGGTAAAATAACGTTGAAAAAGCAGTTAAGTTTACCATTGGAAACTTTATTCTACTCACAAAACAGCGTTTATAAATTGCACTATTGATAAAAGGAAATGTTTTAATACAGGATGGTAAAAACCAACTGCGTTCAACAAAAATGTGAACGAATATTCCCTGAATGGGTTTCCAAGTTCTACAATCGATCGAAGGATGACCTATGCCATATCACCTCTATAATCTAGGTTTAAATTAAGTTTCACAAAAGAGAAAAACTATCAAAATCGTCTACAGTGACCATCAATTATCTTTAATTACTTATCTAACTTGTCGTAAATTACAGTGGCTGATGTGGCTTCTCAATAACTATATAAAAGAAAAATCATCGCGTTTCAGATCTGTTCTTTAAGTGGCAAATGCGAACACCATGAGTTTTAATTAACGATCGACACTAGTATTACGCAAAAAGGGGGTGTAACAGATGAGACTTCTGCAGTCCTGAGTGAAGCCTTATGCGCTCAAAAATGCGGCATCGCGTGCGTCCATTACCTTGTCGGTGTTTAAGCAGCGTCAGGGCGGCAGCGGCCGGCGCAGCAGCCATCCAGCCCGCCGTCTCGGAACTAACTCTTCTCTAACTTCTCCTTACTACAATTTACCGAAGTTAGCTTAAAAAAAACTATCTGGCTATGTTTTCATCTGACCAATCAGGGTCTCATTGTTAACCTTAAGCTCCGCCTACAAAAATTCTGTCTATCCAATGAGAAACGTTATACTTTTCGTGGTGGGCCAATGTTTTTAAGGTTTGCAACGTAACAGAGACGCGAAAAAGTCACACGCTAAAACCTGCAGCTGGTGTGGTCCTTTTAGCGTTATCGAAAGATCTATACTGTTCTTCTGGAGGGCTCTATTTTTTTGAACATGGGCTGGGGAGTGGTCCTAATGTAACAGACACGCGAAAAGGCTCACGCTAAAACTTGCGGGTGGTAGTGGCCCTTTTTGTGTTATCGTAAGATCTATACTGTTTTTCTGGAGGGCTCTACCTTTTAATATGGGCTGGCTGTGGTCCTTGACGTAACAGAGACGCGAAAAGGCTCACGCTACAACGTGCGGGTGGTGAGCCCTAGTGGTTAGCTGACGACGTGGGTGTCCAGTCCGTCCCTTATCGTAGGGCCTTCTAGCTTAACACGTTTCTGCTCTCGGCTTCTGTTCTCGTTTCTCCCCTCGGAATTGCGTCGGTCTCACGGTGGGAAGGTACGACATGCATTTAGGCATTCTTGTGTTAGTCTGTGGTATTACATTTGCTCACTCGTTACTCGTATTACTTTGGTTAATTTAATGTCACAATTTATTCGGAGCTATGTAACATATTACTAGATTTGCTTATTATGTCAGAGTTTTCATGGAAGGTGTTGGATTTGCCTGACACCTTGCAATGTAGCCAGCTCACCGCTCTCCCGGTCGTATGTCTGTTTACGAGATCGGAGCCGCTACTTCTCAGTCAAGTAGCTCCTTAGTTTTCCTTACAAGGGCTGAGGGCACCCCGCTTGCCAACAGCACTCGGTAAACCGGGTGGTCACCCATCCAAGTGCTAGCCAAGCCCGATAGCGCTTAACTTCGGTGAGCCGGCCGGTGTGGCCCAGCGGTTCTAGGCGCTTCAGTCCGTAACCGCGCTGCTGCCGCGATCACAGGTTTGAATCCTGCCTCGGGCATGAATGTGTGTGATGTTCTTAGGTTAGTTAGGTTTAAGTAGTTCTAAGTTCTAGGTGGCTGATGACCTCAGATGTTAAGTCCCATAGTGCTTAGAGCACTTGTCGTAGGTGCTTCCTCGAAGCGCTCGAGAACAGTCTATTCAAATGCAGCGTCCCGTCGTCTTCGAGGTCTTTCAGCATCACCATGATATCCCGCTAACGAGCCTGTTTCGTCAAGTCGCCGGTGAACTCCTGTAAATATTTGCAGACGTGGGTGGCGCCTTGCTGGGTACCGTTCCTCGTACAACCGTCGAACTTCATGCCCATTACAGTCAGCTAGTCTATAACCAAAACCCATATCTCGGTTTTCTTCAAACGAATACTGTGCCCCCATGCTTACTGTATGACTAAATCGCAGGTGACGTGTGTGTGCCCTGAAGCGTAGCTTACTTGTGATTGCCTCTGACGTGAGGTGGAGACAACAGCAAGACCTGTTCGACACGTGAGCGTATCTCGTTGGGGCAGTGACGGGGTGAAGGACGTTTGTATGTGTGATTTTAGTACCATAGCGGCGCCCATCAACCGACGAACGGCAGCAGGGCAATCCCATTGCCAATAGGAGGGCATGGCGCCAAGTTTCCGTAGTTTAAAAACATTAGTAATTTTGGTTCCTTCTGGCATCAGCTAGACAGGGTTAAAATTTCGTGACACAATTTTTCTCCACCCTGTATATACAAACCGATCAACCAAATCAGTTTGCCTCAAATCACCAAAGAGAAATAGGTCCGCTCGCAAAGTCGGAGGAATGCTCCACACCGTGTACATGTACGGGGTGCATTCAAGTTCTAAAGCCTCTGGTTTTATTTTTCTAATTAACTACTCACCCGAAATCGATGAAACTGGCGTTACTTCTCGACGTAATCGCCCTGCAGACGTACACATTTTTCACAACGCTGGCGCCATGATTCCATGGCAGCGGCGAAGGCTTCTTTAGGAGTCTGTTTTGACCACTGGAAAATCGCTGAGGCAATAGCAGCATGGCTGGTGAATGTGCGGCCACGGAGAGTGTCTTTCATAGTTGCAAAAAGCCAAAAGTCACTAGGAGCCAGGTCAGGTGAGTAGGGAGCATGAGGAATCACTTCAAAGTTGTTATCACGAAGAAACTGTTGCGTAACATTAACTCGATATGCGGGTGTGTTGTCTTGGTGAAACAGCATACGCACTGCCCTTCCCGTTTTTGTTGCCGTGCAGGAAGGAATGTGTTCTTCAAAACATTTTCGTAGGATGCACCTGTTACCGTAGTGCCCTTTGAAACGCAATGGGTAAGGATTACGCCCTCGCTGTCCCAGAACATGGAGACCATCATTTTTTCAGCACTGGCGGTTACCCGAAATTTTTTTGGTGGCGGTGAATCTGTGTGCTTCCATTGAGCTGACTGGCGCTTTGTTTCTGGATTGAAAAATGGCATCCACGTCTCATCCATTGTGACAATCGACGAAAAGAAAGTCCCATTCATGCAGTCGTTGCGCGGCAACATTGCTTGGCTACATGCCACGCGGGCAGCCATGTGGTCGTCCGTCAGCATTCGAGGAACCCACCTGGACGACACTTTTCGCATTTTGAGGTCGTCATGCAGGATTGTGTGCACAGAACCCACAGAAATGCCAACTCTGGAGGCGATCTGTTCAACAGTCATTCAGCGATCCCCCAAAACAATTCTCTCCACTTTCTCGATCATGTCAGACCGACTTGTGGGAGCCCGAGGTTGTTTCGGTTTGTTGTCACACGATGTTCTGCCTTCATTAAACTGTCGCACCCACGAACGCACTTTCGACACATCCATAGCTCCATCACCAAATGTCTCCTTCAACTGTCGATGAATTTCAATTGGTTTCACACCACGCAAATTCAGAAAACGAATAATTGCACGCTGTTCAAGTAAGGGAAACGTCGCCATTTTAAGTATTTCAAACAGTTCTCATTCTCGCCGCTGGCGATAAAATTCCATCTGCCGTACGGTGCTGCCATCTCTGGGACGTATTGACAATGAACGCGGCCTCATTTTAAAACAATGCGCATGTTTCTATGTCTTTCCAGTCCGGAGAAAAAAATTCGGAGGCCTTAGAACTTGAATGCACCTCGTAGAAAGCCTGATATGGAATGACTGGACCTTGTATCAGTACGAGGATCGTAAAGGAGCACGTGCTGTATGAGACGGACTACATAATAAAATTGCCCTGACATGGATGTTCTCTCTGTAAAGAAATCCAACAAACACGTTTGTTTAGGGAAGCCACTGCAATCCATAAACATGACAATAGTTTTCACAAGAATGAAGGAAGCTTCTAGATAAACAGACCCAGGATTCCCATGCTGCAACGGACGACCTTTGCAAGTAAAAAGTAGGAGATACAGTGATAATGACTCAAGAATCGGCCCTCATGGAGAGTGCTGTCCACGGGCTTACTTCAGGCAGCTGTCAGCAATGGTGGGTGAAACTGAGAATGCCGATCATTCACGTTGGCAAAAAGTCAGAATACTCAATAAATAACCGTCCACCAAAGAAACCGAGACAAAAGTCAACATGAAATACGTCAAAATAATGAAAGATGTTTGTGTATGTATATTGTATACTCTCAAATTCTGAAGGTGTCATGGGTAAAATACAGGGAGCGAAAGGCTATTTACAATTTGTACAGAAACCAGATGGCAGTTATAAGAGTCGAGGGTCATGAAGGGGAAGCAGTGGTTGGGAAGGGAGTGAGACAGGGTTGTAGCCTATCCCCGATATTATTCAATCTGTATATTGAGCAAGCAGTAATGGAAACAAAAGAAAAATATGGAGTAGGTATTAAAATCCATGGAGAAGAAATAAAAACTTTGAGGTTCGCCGATGACATTGTAATTCTGTCAGAGACAGCAAAGGACTTGGAAGAGCAGTTGAACGGAGTGGACAGTGTCTTGAAAGGAGGGTATAAGATGAACATCAACAAAATGAAAACGAGGATAATGGATTGTAGTCGAATTAAGTTGGGTGATGCTGAGGGAATTAGATTAGGAAAGGAGTAAAGGAGTTTTGCTATTTGGGGAGCAAAATAACTGATGATGGTCGAAGTAGAGAAGAGAAATTTGTTAACATCGAGTATAGATTAAGTGTCAGGAAGTCATTTCTGAAAGTATTTGTACGGAGTATAACCAAGTACGGAAGTGAAACATGGACGATAAATAATTTAGACAAGAAGAGAATAGAAGCTTTCGAAATGTGGTGCTACAGAAGAATGCTGAAGATTAGATGGGTAGATCACATAATTAATGAGGAGGTATTGACTAGAATTGGGGAGAGGAGAAAATTGTGCGACAACTTGACTAGAAGAAGGGATCGGTTGGTAGGACATGTTCTGAGGCATCAAGGGATCACTAATTTAGTATTGGAGGGCAGAGTGGAGGGTAAAAATCGTAGAGGGAGATCAAGAGATGAATACACTAAGCAGATTCAGAAGGATGCAGGCTGTAGTAGGTACTGTGAGATGAAGAAGCTTGTACAGGATAGAGTAGCATGGAGAGCTGCATCAAACCAGTCTCAGGACTGAAGACCTTTCTGACCCACTGACCTTCCTGTTATTGAGATATTTCTTCTTTTCCAAGTTTGGTGCATACCACTCTTCTCAATTTGTGTTGGACCATTTACAACGAATTTAATTGAAAACTAACTCTATATGTCGAGCAGCAGCTCAAAAAGCGTTTGGCTCATAAAAGACATTTGAAATCTCTTTCATTTACACTAACAGTGAGCAGGAGTTCAGGAAACAAATATATGAGCATTTTCGAAATTGTATTAAACACAGTGACAAAGGCATCAACATTTTAAACGGAGCTATGACATATGAGAAATTCAGTGAGGTATATCTTTTGTAGGCCTGTCGCAATATTACGGAGTAAAAATATGTGAAGAATGGCATAAGAATCATGTGAAGATGTTCTTAGAAAGCCAGACTCCTTAAAGAGGCGCCAACGGGGTGAATGTGGATTGGTGGAACTTTATATTTTCAACGTTCAAATATTTTAAATCAATATTTTCTTTTCAAATGATCACAATATTACGCTGAACTGGGTTAATAAGTGGAAAAACACAAAATATTATTCTCATATTTACAAAACTACCAATTATACAAAGAACGAAATTACCTTGACTTAGATGTCTGTGACACTCAATAATTTCCTTCTTCGAGTCTAATTTTTTGTCAGTACATATGTACCAAAAACTCTGAACCGTTCTACTCCACTTTCTGACTGCTACTCACAAGTTGATATCATTTATTATTCAAAAATTAAGGAAGAATAAATTTTTACAGAACTACTTATTAAGTCTCTGAAGATTTTTATTAATAGTTTTATTGATTGCTATTTTCCTAAACAGATTAATTTAACAACGGACATGCCCAGAAATGAGATACATTCTGTCTGAGATTTTACCCACCACACCTACAATAACTTTTCGTCGCTCTCCCAGTTTCCACGGTATGCTTGTCAGACCCTATTCTCTTTCTGCACCCATCTCCCTACCCCATAGCTCCTACGCATGTAACCGTTCCCGCTGCAAGACTTCGCCTATGCACCCTTCTACCAACACCTACATCAGCTCCGTAATTGGAAAAACACATACTATCCAAGTGAAACGACACGTCATGTAGCAGCTGTTATGTAAACGCTGTTGTTCGTTTTACATCGGCATGACTACCATCAAGTTATCAGTTAGTATGAATGGGCATAGGCAGATGGTGTGTAGCGGCAGACACATTGTCCTGTTGTAGAGCGAGCTCTGAAACCTGACAGTCGTCACCTCTGTGTCTGTTTCGCCACACGCTCCTTCTGGATTTTTCCCCCAGACACCAGTATCTCAGAAATGACTAGCGCTACAGCATGTCCTTGGTTCAGGCCACCCACTTGGTCTTAATTTACGTTAATTTCTTCCGTCTCAGCATTTCTTCACAGTGACTACTTCTTTCTTCACTCTTAGTTTTCCACGTCTTTCATATTCTGACCTGTCTATTTTTCACCGTCCCCTTCCCACCTCTGTTACGTACAATGGACTTAGCTTTTCACTTTCATTAACTTGGGTAGATCACATAACTAATGAGGAGGCACCAAGAGATCACAAATTTAGTATTGGAGGGCAGCGTGGAGGGTAAAAATTGTAGAGGGAGACCAAGAGATGAATACACTAAGCAGATTCAGAAGGCTGTAGGATGAAGTAAGTACTGGGAGATGAAGAAGCTTGCACAGGTTAGAGTAGTATGGAGATGTGCATCAAACCAGTCTCAGGACTGAAGACCACATCAACAACAACAACTTGGGCATGTTGTTTTTGTAGTAATCTCCGTCTTGCTTATTACCCTGTGTTCCACCTTTACGCTCTCAGGTTTTCAGATCTCATTCGGTGCAGTAGCCAACAATGTCTTCCCTTCTCATCCCGTGTGGTACAGCTCCCCTGACCCGGTGTCATTGGTGACTTTTCCGAATTCTACCCCTTTTCCTGAACCTCTCCAGTCTTTTGCCGTCAACCATCCTCCTTCCCCTTCAACCACTCTGCCAGGAAAAGAAGCCACTGGCTCTGAAAGCTTGCATACGCGAAACCTTTTGTTTTACATGTGTATTCTCCTGCCGCCACTTGGTTAGCAGATTTTACATTAAACAGATTAATTGTAAAACTCGTGTCATCTGTAAATTACATGATCTCTCCTTTATGAGTGATAAGTGTAAAGTCAATCAGACATATAAATAATGAAAATTGGCCCAAATTTAAACCTCGATTGAGTCGATTCATGATATCTAAGCTACTGCAATGTTCATCCTTCCAGCATTGTTGGAATTATTCAGCACTAATTGTTAAATCTTTTTGATAAATATTGTTCAAACAAGTTGTTTGTAACACGATTAATTGAAGACTGCCACGATCATCATAAACAAATAACTTGGAAAACAGTTAACACGCTATATTGTGTTATTTAAAGTATGCAATATTTGGTGAGTAAATGCGCAATTGGCATTATCAGCTGAGCAAATCTTCTAAAATAAAAACTGTGGTGTCCTAAGCAATTTGGCTTTAACTGTGGTCATAGTGGTTACCGTGTGTTGGCATTGTTAGAGCCGAATACGACCAAAAAATGAGAATTCAAATAGTAATTAAAGAGTCCGACTGCTGAAATTTACTTACATTTTGATAACATTTTACTAGTAGAGTGCTTACAACAGGAGAGGTGCAAAGATTTAAAGAACTCTCGAGAGAGTGACATAATATAAACTCTTCACGTTTTTTTGTATAGGACTTCTCAATATGTAATGCATAATTGACAGAAATCGTATGGAGTCTGTGGATTCATTTATAATTGAAGAAATTGCTGCTGAGCCATTTCTGAAACTGACATAATTTCTGCGAATCCGCAAAATTTAAAATCTTATATGTATATCATTTTGGCTGTTTGCTTTATTATTGTCATGACAGCATATCTAGCAATGTGTAAGAAATTACTGTTATTCAGTTTGACACTCTTTTGCCGGCCGCGGTGGTCTCGCGGTTCTAGGCGCGCAGTCCGGAACCGTACGACTGCTACGGTCGCAGGTTCGAATCCTGCCTCGGGCATGGATGTGTGTGACGCCCTTAGGTTAGTTAGGTTTAAGCAGTTCTAAGTTCTAGGGGACTAATGACCACAACAGTTGAGTCCCATAGTGCTCAGAGCCATTTGAACCATTTTGACACTCATTTGCTGTGTATTTTCCGTCTCGGTCCGTCACAATCACGTGAAATTTTTAGTAAAAATGTACTGTAATGACTGATTCGGAGCTTTATTGAACACAAAGTAAACCTTACTAAATAGGAAGACACAACGACTCTTAGCAGTACCTATGCAACGCATTAATCTATAAATTTGTAACTGAAGGTTTAATCTTCAGTCGATGATTTAGAGTTCAAAGGCAGCTACAGTCCATGTTACGTAATAAAGTATGATGCCTTCCTCGTTACTAAATGAGTCCCCTGAAGTGCTGGGCACCATATTATCAGATATTGATAATTTGTAAATGGAAGATTTGCGGGCACGCATTACAAACGTCCTCGAAGATAGGAGGTGCTATAAAACAAACTCGCAGTTCAGATTCTGTGACCATACAAGTGTCATACATCTGTAAGTATTATTGCTTAGTCGTAAAGTTTGCATGGTTTTTTATAAATACAATAGGCGTTTCGTATCACGCTCAGTCCACTCCTCAGACAAATACGCTGCTGATCATGTGTGACTCGTTAAACAAGTATGCTAGGCAGAAAGTAGGGAAAGCCTGATTCAAGTTCCTGTTCGTAGGACTGTTTTAACATCTCAAAATACTTTGCATACTACTCGATAAGGAAAAAAAATATTTTCTCCAGGTGTAGCCTCCTTTTGAACGTACTGCTCAACTTTTTTCTTAAAAAAGTAAAATTCTTCTCGAGATTAGGAGAGCTTATCAAGAAGAAATTTTCATAGCTCGGTTAGTTAGTTTTACTGTCTGTCCGATATTTTACGTCACCGGGCAAGCCATCGGAAATTTATGACGCAGCACTATTCATATTTTATTGACGCAAAGTCTGCACCTTTATCTAGATGTATATACTACAAAAACCAAATTACGGTGTGTGGCGGAATGTACTGTTTGTACCTCTGCCCTTGTCCCTCTTCCCTGTTCCAGTAGCGAAAAGCGCGCAGAGAAAACGGCTGTTGATAAGCTTCCATGTTATTTCGAATCTAATTCTATCTTCGTGATCCTTACACGAGATATATGTATGAGGGCGCTATATGAATTTTAGCTCTCGTAGGAACGTACTCCCTCTGAAATTGAACAGTGGCTCACAGTTTCGGAATTTTAACAGTAAACCACAGCTTCACGCACAGCGCCTCTTTTGTAATGCCTGCCACTTGAGTTGGTAGATGAACTACGTGTAGCTTTTTTGGATCTTATCTGTTTCCTTCGTATGGGTTCCAGACTGAAGAGCACCACTCAAGTAACTGTCGAACGGGAGTTGCGTAAGTTACAGATTACCTTCAGAGCGTAGTAACGAATATCACATCTTAATTTATCGTAATATTTTATTATTTTATTTAACCGGATCGGATTAAGGCCTTCAGGTTCCCTGTTGCATAAAATCATAAATTTGTGGACGCAGGACGCTTTACATCATGGTTACTTAAAGAACGTTAATAATTTTGTTATGATACACGGTAATAACAGTATATTTGAGGATTATTTGGAGCAAGATCTGAATTTATCCTAAGCCGTTTAGTCTAACAATACTGACTAAAAAGTAATAGCAATAATATTAGCGATACTACCTCCAATGAGGTGACAAAACACATCGGATAGCGATACGCAGCTATACAGACCGCGATAGTATCGCTTACCACTAAGTATAAAAGGGCAGTGCACTAGCGGAGCTGCCATTTGTACTCATGTGATTCATGTGGATGGCCGCAAGACGGGAATTAACAGACTCTGTATGCGGAGTAGTAGTTGGAACTAGACGTGTGGGACATTCCATTTCGGAAATCGTTGGGGAATTGAATAGCAGAGACCCACCGCGGCCGCGGTGGTCTCGCGGTTCTAGGCTCGCAGTCCGGAACCGCGCGACTGCTACGGTCGCAGGTTCGAATCCTGCCTCGGGCATGGATGTGTGTGATGTCCTCAGGTTAGTTAGGTTTAAGTAGTTCTAAGTTCTAGGGGACTGATGACCACAGCTGTTAAGTCCCATAGTGCTCAGAGCCATTTGAACCATTTGAACCAGACCCACCGCGTCAAGAGTGTGCCGATAATACTAAATTTCAGTCTTTACCTCTCACCACGGACAACGCAGTTGCCGACGGCTTCACTTAACGGCGTTTGCGCATAGTTGGAAGTGCTAACAGACATGCAACACTGCGTGAAATAACCGCAGAAATCAATATGTGACGCACGACGAACATACCCATTAGGATAGTGCGACGAAATTTGGCGTTGATGAACTATGGCAGCAGACGACCGCTTTAGTTAACAACTCGGCATCGCCTGCAGCGCCTCTCCTGTGCTCGTGACCATATCGGCTGGACCGTAGACGGCTGGAAAACTGCGGCCCGGTCAGATGAGTCAGGATTTCAGCTGGTAAGTGCTGACGGTAGGGTTCGAGTGTGGCGCAACCCACCAACCTGTGTTCCCAAATTGTCAACAAGCCACTGTGCAAGCTGATGGTGGCTCCGTAATAGCGTGGGCTGTATTTACTTGGAATTGACTGGATCCTCTGGTCCAACTACCCGATCATTGACTGGAAATAGTTATGTTCGGCTACTTGGTGACCACATGGACTCGATGTTCCCAGACAACGTTGGAATTTTTGTGGGTGACACAACTGTTTATTACAGGTTTGAGGAACTTTCTGGACAGTTCGAGCTAAGATTTGGCCACCCACATCGCCCTATATGAATCCCATCGAACATCTATGCGACTTAATCGATAGGTCAGTTCGTGCTCAACATCCTGCGCTGGCAACTCTTTCGCAGTTTTGTATTGGTTAAAAACAGTCTTGGTTGCAATTTTAGTTTTTCGTTTTTCAACTATGCGTTTCGCCTTATTTAGGCATCCTCAGGTTATCTTAATTTAGTATGTCTTAGAAGGAGCCTTTAGTCAGTGTAGCCAAAGGGCATCGTCGAATATATCAGGCCAACATCGCCTTCCTTAAACTCAGTAAAAACTAGAAATATAAAATGGTAAAATCAGATAAAAATTCACCAGTGATCGGACACACATCACTGTCTAACGGATCCTTCTAAGAAATACCAAATTAAGATAACCTGAAGATGCCTAAATGAGGCGAAACGCGTAGTTGAAAAATAAAAAACCTAAAATTGCAACCAAGACAGTTTTTAACCAATACTGTTAAGCACTGGTTAGCTGTATGCAGCATATGGACTGGAAGAATTTCTTTCGCAGTTATCGACGGCTCTAGAGGCAGCTTGGCTCAGTACTTTGGCAGGGAACGTGTTGAGTCCATGCCATTTCGTGCTGCTGTCACTATGTCAGGCGAAAGGAAGTCTGGCACCATATTAGGAGGTATGCCATGACTTTTGTTACCTCATTGTACTACTACTGTTAAAAATTTGATAACAATAGTTACAACAGAAAATAAGAAATATTTTTATGGGATACAATAGTCGGATTTTATGACACTGAGAGTGCCGAAGAAGTGATTTTCAGAACGACTGCACCACTGGGGGTTTCGGGAACTAACGATGGTTTGGTGGGGGAGAAGGATACTTGACTGCAATGAGGTTAAGGTGTGCATAACAATTGTTACAACAGAAAACCAGAATTTTTTATTTTTTTGGTGTACAAATGTCGGGTTTTATGACACTGAGAGAATTAATTGTCGAAAATTTGCTGCCAGATTAACACTGTGTGCCGGACCAGTGTTCAAACCGAGAACTGAGAACTATGCCTCTCGCAAATAGTTGTCTTACTGATTGCGTTGAGGCACGACTAACGATGGCTGTGAGCACTATGAGACTTAACATCTGAGGTCATCAGTCCCCTAGAATTTAGAACTACTTAAACCTAACTAACCTAAGGACAGCACACAACACCCAGTCATCACGAGGCAGCGAAAATCCCTGACCCCGCCGGGAATCGAGCCCGAGAACCCGGGCGTGGGAAGCGAGAACACGACTGACGACTACCCTAAAAACTTTACTTCCGCATTTACTTTCCTAAACTTCGCAGTGCCGGCCGCGGTGGTCTCGCGGTTCTAGGCGCTCAGTCCGGAACAGCGCGACTGCTACGGTCGCAGGTTCGAATCCTGCCTCGGGCATGGATGTGTGTGATGTCCTCAGGTTAGTTAGGTTTAAGTAGTTCTAAGTTCTAGGGGACTGATGACCACAGATGTTAAGTCCCATAGTGCTCAGAGCCAAACTTCACAGATGATTGTATTGTGTAGCCTTGGTACTCCATACCATCACGCCAGGTGCCCAATCTGTATGACGATGTTGAACACGATATGGGAACATTCGCTCTACTCATTGCCTTAACACACAGATACGTCCATTGCCATGCTGTATGTGGAACCAAGATTCGTCTGAAAAGACGACGTTTTGCCACCCCTGTGTCCTATGCGCCTGTCAGGTACCCCACTACGTGCGCTTATGTCTTCTGCTGCATCAAGGAAAGGCGCAACAATGGTTGTCGTGCGGAGAGTCCGTCATGCTCCAGACGTCGCAGCGATCTCTTGCGGGTAGTTGTCTAGTTGCAAACTAGTCCATTTCCTGAATAGAGGTACGTGTCGTGGCTGCAAGGCCGAGTGAACAACGTATCTGTCCTCTCAAACACTAGACGCGTGGGGCAGCTGACATGCTGCATGGCGCCGTGACCCTGTTGAATCCATTGATTCTACACGCACATGACAGTCGTGGGATTCTAACCATCTCGGAACTGTAGAAAACAGTTTTGACAGGCCATAATGCTGTCGCTGTCGAATTCCGGCACATTTCGTCTTTGTCACCGCCAGATGCGGTAAACAATGCTAGACTTCTGAGGGCACCACACTTCATATAGTCGCAGCATGGTGCCACACATAGTATGGGCGGGCCTGCTAGATGGCATATACGAGGGTGATTTCATAAGTCTGATAAAAAAAAAAAAACAGAAGAAATGTTTGCTTCGTGAACAACTCACTTATCGACGTAGCCTCCATTGAAGGATATACACTAGGTACAGCGAGCCTCCAGATTTTTCATCCCTTCGGAAAAGTTTGTTCCGTCAAACTCTGTAAAATAATCATTGACTGCAACTATCAGTCCCTCATTTGATGAAAATTTCTTTCCAGCAAGCCAAAGTTGCAAGTTAGGGAACAGGAAGAAGTCACATGATGTGAATAGGGTGAAAGAGGAACCATTTCAACCCAAATTCATGAACTTTCGCCGTTGTTGTCGCTGATGTGTGAAATGATACATTATCTTGATGAAAGAGCACTTTTTTGGGTGCTAACCTTGGTCTGTTTTCGGCCAACGCAAGTTTCAAACGATCAATACAGCGTAATAGTGTCCAGTTACGATTCTATGAGAATTATTCCTGGGAGTCTCAAAAAGCAGTGGTCATCACCTTACCAGCTGACAAAGCGGTCTTTGTCTTCTCCAGTGCACTTTCATCAGTCTTTGTCCATTATTTTGACCAGTTTTGACTCTGGTGCGTAATGATGGTTTGAGGTTTCATCTACAGTCAAAAATCGGCGCAAAATTCTTGTGAATTGTGATTAAACATCGCCAGACATTTTGTTGAAATGTTGTGCCGGATGGCCTTTTGATCGACTGAGTGTAATTGTGGCACCCACCTCGTAGACATCTTCTTCATAGCCAATTCTCCGCGCAGGATATTATGTACTCGCTCGGTTAAGTTGTCTACAATCTCAGCAATCTCACGATTTTTTATTCGACGGTCTTGCATATCACAGGTTTCCTTTGTGGTGCCCTCAATTTGACGGCCGGGACGCACTTCGTCTTAGGTGCTTGTCCGACCACGCTTAAATTCAATAATCCAAAAGCAAACGGCCTTCACTGATGGTGCAGAGTCTGCGTGAACTCCACTCAGTTCTGTTTTGATTAGTGCTGCAGTCCAACGTTTCAAATAAAAATGTTTAATAACACCATGAAACTCGGTTTTCTCCTTTTTCTATCGCTGTTGACACGCTGACGAATTCAGACGGCTATCAACAATGAGCTGTATGCTGTAAATTGTTGAAATTCTTTATACGATCCTTGGAATAATCAAACTAGCCGACCATGAAGGTGCAGCAAAAATGTTCCATTCTTTTACGGAAGTTTACCGGACTTACTAAACCACGCTCGTATACCAGGAACTACTTTATAATTCCGCTAAGAGACATTCATCTACATCTACATCTACATGACTACTCTGCAATTCACATTTAAGTGCTTGGCAGAGGGTTCATCGAACCACAATCATACTATTTCTCTACTATTCCACTCCCGAACAGCGAGCGGGAAAAACGAACACCTAAACCTTTCTGTTCGAGCTCTGATTTCTCTTATTTTATTTGGATGATCATTCCTACCTATGTAGGTTGGGCTCAACAAAATATTTTCGCATTCGGAAGAGAAAGTTGGTGACTGAAATTTCGTAAAAAGGTCTCGCCGCGACGAAAAACGTCTATGCCGTAATGACTTCCATCCCAACTCGTGTATCATATCTGCCACACTCTCTCCCCTATAACGCGATAATACAAAACGAGCTGCCCTTTTTTGCACCCTTTCGATGTCCTCCGTCAATCCCACCTGGTAAGGATCCCACACCGCGCAGCAATATTCTAACAGAGGACGAACGAGTGTAGTGTAAGCTGTCTCTTTAGTGGACTTGTTGCATCTTCTAAGTGTCCTGCCAATGAAACGCAACCTTTGGCTCGCCTTCCCGACAATATTATCTATGTGGTCCTTCCAACTGAAGTTGTTCGTAATTTTAACACCCAAGTACCTAGTTGAATTGACAGCCTTGAGAATTGTACTATTTATCGAGTAATCGAATTCCAACGGATTTCTTTTGGAACTCATGTGGATCATCTCACACTTTTCGTTATTTAGCGTCAACTGCCACCTGACACACCATGCAGCAATCTTTTCTAAATCGCTTTGCAGCTGATACTGGTCTTCGGATGACCTTACTAGACGGTAAATTACAGCATCATCTGCGAACAGTCTAAGAGAACTGCTCAGATTGTCACCCAGGTCATTTATATAGATCAGGAACAGTAGAGGTCCCAGGACGCTTCCCTGGGGAACACCTGATATCACTTCAGTTTTACTCGATGATTTGCCGTCTATTACTACGAACTGCGACCTTCCTGACAGGAAATCACGAATCCAGTCGCACAACTGAGACGATACCCCATAGCTCCGCAGCTTGATTAGAAGTCGCTTGTGAGGAACGGTGTCAAAAGCTTTCCGGAAATCTAGAAATACGGAATCAACTTGAGATCCCCTGTCGATAGCGGCCATTACTTCGTGCGAATAAAGAGCTAGCTGCGTTGCACAAGAGCGATGTTTTCTGAAGCCATGCTTCATCCGTCAATAGCTACGTCTACCTCCATATAGAGTGCTGAAACCCGGAACTATCTGATGCATCCACCAAATAGACCGAAGTTGCAAACTGATACACAGAATACAAGGTTTAAGCGTCTGCACGCTGACACTCGGTCACTTACAGTTGTCTACAGTTACAGTTCCGTACAGCAATCCAACATTCCTCATCTACAGCCCTCGGTTTCCGACCAGATCCAGTCGTCGGACAGTTACTGCCGAGTACCGAAGTTTAGTCGAAGTGATAATCAAAGCGCGTATTTATTGAGAGGCTGTAGCCTTTAACTGCAGTCCAAACAGAACTACAGTAAGTTCATAACCTTCTACTGCGTTACGTTGGATTAGCTTCAGAACTTTACTTCAGCCCCACGCCTTCTTAACAAAGCCAAACGTCAGCCTATTTTGGTTTACGAGTACATCTATATAAACAAAAATGTAAATGTCCATTTGTTCAGAATCGTGTATCTCCGGAAGTTCTTGACCGATCGCTTCGGAATTTTGGCACAATGTTCCATTGGCATACGTTCGTGTTTTTATTTACCTGTTTTTTAAACAGATGTACTACACAAATTTACATAAATTTAATAATAGGAAAACGTCCTAAAACACACAATAATTAAACGTGTTATAAAACAGGAAAGCTGTATTTATGGCTTATTGGTTTACAGTTACAATACTACTACAGAATATGAATTTGCAGTTACGAGGGTCAGTCAAAAAGTAATGCCTCCTATTTTTTTTTCTACGTTTAATTGTCAGGAAATTTAAATGCAATTACATAGGTTGAAAACCACAACATTGAGGATCATTTTGTCATTTTTCAATGTAATCTCCGCCCATCTCTACAGTTTTGGTCCATCTTTGAACAAGGGCATGTATCCCAGCACGGTAAAAATCACAGCTCTGCTTCCTAAGCCATTGACGCACGGATGTTTTGACGGCCTCCTCATCTTCAAAACGAATCCCACGATGAGCTTCTTTTAGTGGCCCGAACAGATGGAAGTCTGATGGTGCCAGGTCAGGGCTGTATGGGGAATGAGGCAAAACTTCCCATCCAATTTTGACAATCTCGTCAGAGGTGTGACGACTGGTGTGTGGTCTTGCATTGTCATGCAAAAGAAGAACATCTGCCATTGATTTTGTTGGGCGAACTCGCTGAAGACGTGCTTTAAGTTTTTTGAGGGTTGTGACGTATTGAACAGAATTTATTGTGCATCCCTGCTCCAAAAAATCAACCAGAATCACACCCTCTGTATCCCAGAAAACTGTTGCCATAACTTTCCCTGCCGATCGCACAGTTTTGAATTTTTTCTTCCTCGGCGAGCTTGTGTGACGCCACTCCATTGACTGCATCTTTGATTCAGGTTCAAAAAAATGCACCCATGTTTCGTCCCCGGTCACAATTTTTTTCAGAAACTCATCTCCCTCCAAACGGAAGCGCTGCAAGTGTTGGGAGGCTATTGTTTTCCTTGCCTCTTTATTCTGATCGGTTAACATTCTTGGAACCCACCGTGCACAAACTTTTGAGTACCCCAATTGTTTAATAATCGTGATCACACTGCCTTTACTAAGAGAAATAATGCGACACACTTCATCTGCAGTCACCCGACGGTCACCACGAATGATGTCATCAACTTGCTGAATGTTGTGTGGAGTCACTGCACTCACCGGCCTGCCGCTCCGCTTTTCGTCAGTCAACGGTGTTTGCCCTTCAGCTTCCTTACAACGACGAACCCATCGTCTAACAGTGCTGACATTCACTGTCACAACACCATACACCTTCTTCAGTCTTTCATGAATGCATATGGGCGTTTCACCTTCTGCATTCAAGAATTCAATCACACAACGCTGTCTCAAACGAACATCGATGTCGGCCATCTTACAATCTTCTGCTGTGCTGCCACCTGTTGACACAGAAAGTTACTACTGCAGTGGATTGCAGAAGAAGGTTTGAGGAATGGCGCCAAATTCAAATTTTTCACTTAACTTAATTTTTTTAAGTAGAAAAAAAACGGGAGGCGTTACTTTTTGACCGCCCCTCGTACAATAGGCAAGGCTCAAGGTCTCGAACAACTGAATGGCTTGCTAAATTTTACACATCTTACGCAATGGACGGCTACCACCAATACTCAAAAAAGCTAAAATTGTCGCAATATTGAAGCCTGGGTGTCTGCTGTAAGCTGCTGGATAGAATAATATATAATAGTACCTCGGCTACAACACTAGATAAAATACCAACGGAGCAAGCTGGCTTTAGGCCAAAGGGCACTTGTACCGACCAGGTGCTGGCCCTAACAAGTCACAGAGAGACAGGGTTTCAGGATCGCAAGAAGACTGTAGCTGTGTTCGTGGACTTGACAGTTTGGTGAAAAGCGATGATCCCCAAATTCCTTAAAATAATCCGCTGCAAAAAGCACCTTTCTGAACAACATGTTTGCCAGCAGAGCGATTGAAGTGTACTTAAATGGCAACGTAAGCAGACCTTACAAACTAAATGATCGGTTACCACAAGGATCGGTCCTTGGACCATTGGTGTTCACCATTTACTGGTAGAAAGTTATACGCTGACGACCTTGCACTGACAGCCCAGTCCAAAGACTGCCCACTTCAATGGAGGAGATCCATCAGGTCAGTGAGAAAGCTGCGGAGTGCTTAAGGTCACTGAACATCCACCTGTAATGATACTGATGTTACTCATAGATAGAGATCTAAACCTGTATATATTTGTAAATATGTAAATAATTGTTCATTGTATTTTGTAACAACACACTGTATTTTCAAGCCATACGAAATACTTATATATAAGGTTAGAGAGAGGGGGAAGAGAAGATGGACAGAGGAGTGAGAGAAAATGGACATACAAAACGAGAAGGAGGAGGTGAATAAAAAGAGAGAGTGCATGAGGGGATGGCGAGTGATCGGTAGCCGTGAGGGGGGGAGGGGAGAAGGTGGACAGAGAATGGGGCCAGGAGGTGGTGGACTGAGAGAGGGGGAGAAAGAGAGCGGGAGGACGTGATGGGCAGAGGAAACAGGAGCAGAGGGACAAAGAAAAGTGAAGGGAGAGATGGACAGAGACAGTGGAAAGAAGCAGATTAGGACGTATATCCAATTCCCATACATATTGGGACGTATATCCAATTACCATACATATTTTCTTTCTTTTCCATTTAAGCAGTCTGAGCCACAGAAGAGTGTGGCAAGGTACAGCTAGTTATTGTAATACATTATTTATTCTTATTTCAGCTACTCTATGACGTGACAGCAGTTAGCGCGCAACTATAAAACTGTCCTATATCCACTGAAGTCTGTAGCTGGAGGTTCGCTTCCTACTACCTCGAAGTTAACGGTGAATACAACATGCCGACGGACGTTTCTCCTTCTTACATGAGAAATTTCTTCAATCTGTCCGCGGTATACTAGTCCAGAATAGTTTGATAACTGCGAGATAACGAATTAAATAGTGTGTTCGTATCCATACAACTGGAACGAAGCGTAGTTAATGCTGTGTGTGATGATAATGGAGCTTCAGAACATGTAAGTTCCGTTTCAGAAACGTGTGAATGATTTATTGCGTCTTGCTCACATTCTGTGACGTAAAGAAAGGTAAGCGTACAGCACTAAAAAATCAGCATGAGCCTTACAAGGACACCGGTGAGCCACTGATCATTAAAGTGAGAGCACCATAAAGGGGAAAAGCAACAAACGTCAAATTGACATGAAGTGCATCAAATGCATACTACCAGCGTTTCACATCAACCACACAGAGGAGACAGGTATAACGGCATCAACACTCTGTGTGTAAAGAAAGTTTCTGTAGCGGGCTTCTTAAGCAGAAATAGTATTTTAGTGCTGTTTGTGAAATGATTCTGTTATATTTATTATAAGAAAGAGAGACGATTACCAGCACGTGTCGCAATTCGACAGCGGCAGCCTCGTCGTCTTTACAGACTACGGTTTATCATCCCGCGACATTACTAGTGGCAAGACACAAAGGAATTAAAGACATTAGCTGCCAGCGGGCATCGATTTTCATCAAGGGGGAATGTTGAGAATTTGTGATGGACGGGGCTCGAACCCAATAGTCAGATGCGCTGACGGCTACGCCATTCAGACACAGTGATCAGCACAATCGCACGGACTACCCTGGCACGGTTCTCGTCAGACACAAATTCTCAACTGGTCGGGTTTCTACGACTGTCGAGCTATTACGGACTCCGTGGTTTCAGGAAGGCCATATTCAAATCCATGCAGGATCTCAGGGTCCGGGGGCACCTAGTGCCCGAGAAGACTGACATACTGTTCGCTCTGCTATACAGCATCGCACAGCCACGTCACGGACATCACTTCAGATAGGGGGCTTGCTCGCAGCAAGACCGGTGTCAACACGGTGAGAGGGGTGATATGGACAGTGGGTGTCAAGTTGATTCCATGTTGATTTCTAGAACGGTTTTGACATAGTTCCTCACAAGCAACTCCTAATGGAACAACTTGCTGCGGAGTATCGTCTCAATTATCACGATTTTCATGACAATCTGAGCAGACCTCTTAGATTGTTTGCACAGGATGCTGTCGTTTATCATCTTGCAGATTTATCAGCTGATGAAAACCAGTTACAAAGAGACTTACACAAGATATCTGTATGATGCGAGAAGTGGCAATTGACTCAAAATAATGAAAAATGTGAAGTCATCCACGTGACTACTAAATGGAACCAGCTAAGTTTCAGTTACACGATGAATCACATATAACTACAGTCAATTCAACTAAATGCATAGGGATTACAATTACGAATGAATTTAATTCGAACGATCACAAAGATGACATCTTGGATCGTCGGGTGTTCTGCCGGATACCAGCGTCGTACTCGCACGCCGGGAAAGCCTAAAGAGTTAGATCACAAAGATGTAATCTTGTGGGGAAAGCAAATCAGATAACTCTATTTATTACTGGAGTAGCAATTAGATGAGTAGGTGTACTAAAGAGACTGCCTACACTACACCTGTCTGCCCACTTCTGAAGTACTGCTGCGGGGTGTGGGATCCGCTTTAGATAGGATTGGTGGAGGGCAACGAAAAAGTTCAAAGAGGGGCAGCTTGTTTTGTATTATCGCGAAATAGGAGAGGTGTCAGGGGTACGATAAGCTAGTTGGAGTGGCAATCATTAAAACAAAGGCGTTTTTCGTTGTGGCCATATATTTTACGAAGTTTCCATTACCAAATTTCTTCTTCTAATGCGAAAATTCACTCATTGAACGTTTTTGTATTATTAGTAGTGATTTTAGGAAGATAAAATAAAAACTTTTTATTTGAAAGTAAATAATTTAGGTTTTTTTCCATGCGAAATTGATCTTTTATTTTCGCTGTACCTAACTATAACGGATGTGAAGCAAATAATGATTGCAATGCCTTGTGAAAATAAAGAGAAGGTATCCTGTTAGAAATATTGTTTTGTAACTGTGTTTAGACCGTAAATGTTAATACACCTTTGTGAAATACCTTAGGTGTTCGGAAGTCAGGGTTGTGGAGTGAGCGGTCAGCCGCGAGCCGCACAGACGTGGATGGCTATTTACGCAAATATTTGTCGTCGGAAGGTTGGTGTCGGCTCTAGGCCAGCGGAAGCTGCAGAATTTTATGTGCAGTTAATACACTTGCATCTTGCTGCACCACCGTTTGTCGTATATTAATTTGTGCAAAGGCGTTAACCTGATGAAGGGTGCTGCATGGTCGTCAGTGATGTTACCAACAAAACACAGCAACGATTCTCCTGAAACAACCTGAATTTCTTAGTTACAAATAACGTTATTTTTGCGTTTTACTGTTACTTGTTGTTTAAAATTTTCTCTTTACATCTGATAATGTACTGAAGACTAATATATATTTAGAAAACTAATAATAAAAACAAGTAATATGGAACCTTGGTGGTTTTAGTTTTGTGAACGTGATATCAAGGTCCAATGCCTTTTTCTCTGCTAACGTTTCGTCTCCCACTGCTGGAGGCATTATCAGACGGTATGAAGTCTCAGATACCAGTTTCAAACTTTAATCAAGTTCAGTAAACTGACGTGTTTATATGTATCCACGAAACGGTCGATTTGTGACGTCATCGGACCCCAGCCTAACAACGCAGAGTCACGGCGATGTGGGTTAAGGAACTTGGCAGAGGCGAAGAGTTGGTGCTGTTTGCTTTATTTGGCGCTAAGGCCAACGACTTGTGTAACTTCAACCTTTCTTATTTTCTATTAAAGTTATTTTTGAGCTTTTGAATTTCTATGGCCCCTCTGTATATCCTTGCATAGTAATGATTGGTTCTTGATAAAACCATAGTATCGGAGAAACGAGTTTGTTTGTTCCTGGTCCCACTGCATGATCCGCAGATGCTGACTCATTCCTGTTTCCCAGACGAAAATGGCTCTTGTGGTCCTTACGTCGAGTCCTAATGCCTCTTTCTGTAGTTCCAATCTACACTTGACTTAATGGAATTTCATATAGCACTCCCGTGACAGGCAACGGGTGAAGGTGCTTTGCAGTGTTCAACCATTCGCGTACTTCTCTTGTTGGTTTAAACACCGTATCACTAATATCTGTACTTATTATTCTGAACACAGTATCGCTACCATCTTTACTTATTGCTCTGCTGCTGCAATTTTTGTACTGTTTTTGTGAATGAGAGGAAAACTATCCCTTAGTGGGTTGTTTATTACTAGAAGCTCCAGATCTTTTAGGCAATAGTGTCCTGTTTATCTCTTGTCAGAGCAGTCGTTTCGCCTGAAAGCAGTTCTTAAATGATTGAGTTTTGGTTTACAGATCTTGTAGCTCGCTCCACGCCTCTTATCTGCTAGGGAAAGTGACTTGAGTTTTTGTGTAGGTGTCTATCCACGTGAGTGGGCCATCCGTAAACTTTATACCCTAAAGCTGCGTATGGTCTTCTAATTACCTGAAAAACCATAAAATAAATTTAGCCTTCTTTCTCTTCATCCATAGCCAACTTCATGTTAGAATTAATATCACTCACAAAATTCAGAGGGTTGCTTTTGTCCATGAGTCCATATATCGAAAATATTAACGTACCGAAGTCAAGGTTTCTTCTTCGCCATCTGAAGGGCAGTTTCTTCAAACTTTGCCGTATAAAGATTAGCTACAACACAGCTGGGTGGTTCCCGCATAGCCACGCCATCAGACGGGACATTGGATGGAAAAATATGCCATAGAACACTGTCAGGTGACCATAAAACGAAAATCATCAAGGAAGCAAATATCAGCGGTTAAAGCCTGCATTGAACTGTTATAAAGTCTCTGTTCTGATTGAATGCTACTGTGCATGTCCAAGTGCAGATACGTAATCATTCCTCGACAAATTTTAATCTCAGGCTGTTCTTCATGTGATTTGTCGTTCTTGCTGACTTGTAGAAATGAATGTTAGGATCTGCAGCTAGGCCACAGAAATTAAATGCTTCGTGCTTACATTAAAATATTGCCAACAGTAAATTCGTATCTCGGAGAACAGTGATTAATGCTATCTTTATTACATTTAGGTTCGTTCCATTTGTCACGGCAGCTCTATGCAGCTGATACCAAAAGTCACAAGTGGTCTGAACTGAAGTTTCAGCATGCTGTGGAGGGCTGCGTTCCTGCTGATGACTGCCGTGGCGTTGGCGTGCGGTCACGTGATCCGCTACGACGGTTATCGTGTCTATCGGCTCTTGCCCGCGGACGAGGAACAGCTGCACTTGTTGGCCGGGCTTGACCAGTTCTACGAAGACGTGAGTATTCCTTCCGCTCACTGCTTCTCATTTTCGTGAAAAATAATCTCTATTTTACAGGCATAATGATCCAGTCGCGCCGGCCGGTGTGGCCAAGCGGTTCTAAGCGCTTCAGTCTGGAACCACGCGACCGCTACGGTCGCAGGTTCGAATCCTGCCTCGGGCATGGATGTATGTGATGTCCTTAGGTTAGTTAGGTTTAAGTAGTTCTAGTTCAGAAGTTAAGTCCCATAGTGCACAGAGTCATTTGAACCATTTTGAGCCATAGCGGGACTCAACCCTGCTGGGCGCTCGAAGATTCTGTGCGTGCCAACTACCGTGTCAGTGAAAATGCTCCATTCTCGAAGTTCAAACGATCGCCAGAACACTACGCTCAGCATTGACCAGAATACTTTCTACCACAGTTAAGAGGAGTGTGAATGCAGTGAAAAATTCGGCCACTTTGTGACGGACCGAAATAGGAGGTGGACGTGCACGCCGGTAACGTACGAGGGTGAGTCAAATGAAAACCTTAAATATTTTTTTAAATATTATTTATTGTCAAAAGTGGTACAAAGCTGTATCACTTTTCAACGTAATCTCCACCACGCTCATTGCAAATCCTCCAGCGCTTGTAAAGAAAAAAATTATTTTGGTAGTCCGCGCAACCTCTTCATCAGAACGGAACTTCTATCCTGCCATTGCGTCTTTGAGTGGTCCAGACATATGGAAATCACTTCGGGCAAGGTCTGGTGAGTATGATGGATGCGGAAGACAATCAAAATACAGGTCTATGATTGTTGCAACTGTTGTACAGGCAGTGTGGGGCCTTGCATTTTGCAAAAGGACACCTGCTGACAGCAATCCACGTCGCTTTGATTTGATTGCAGGTCGCAGATGATCTTTTATTAGATCTGTGTATGATGTAATAGTGACAGTGGTTCCTCTAGGCATGTAATGCTCCAAAATGAAGCGTTTTTCGTCCCAAAAGAGAGTCAGCATAGCCTTCCCCGCTGATGGTTCTTTTCGGAAGTTATTTCGTTTTGGTGATGAGGAATGGCAGCATGGCTCGCTCTCTTCGTTTCCGCTTGGTGGAAGTGAACCCAGCTTTCGTCCCCAGTAATGGTTCTTGCAAGGAAGCCATCACCTTCTCGTTCAAAGTGCCGAAGAAGCATCAACACGTCGTTCTCTCATCTCAGGAGTCAGCTGCTGTGGCACCCATCTTGCAGACACTTCGTGCAACTGGAGCACATCATGCACAATGTGGTGTCCTGACTCATGACTAATCTGTAAACATACTGCAATGTCATTCAGTGTCACTCGGCGGTTTTCCTTCACTATGGCTTCAACTGCTGCAGTGTTCTGTGGAGTCACAATTCGTTGTGCCTGACCTGGACGAGGAGTACCTTTTACTGACGTCACACCATTTGCGAACTTTCTACGCCATTCGTAGACTTGCTGCTGTGACAAACATGAATCACCGTACTGAACCTTTATTCGTCGATGAATTTCAATAGGTTTCACACCTTCACTACGCAAAATCCGAATAAGAGAACGCTGTTCTTCCCTGGTGCAAGTCGTAAGTGGGGCGGCCATCTTTATAAAAAATGGTTCAAATGGCTCTGAGCACTATGGGACTTAACATCTGAGGTCATCAGTCCCCTAGAACGTAGAACTACTTAAACCTAACTAACCTAAGGACATCACACACATCCATGCCCAAGGCAGGATTCGAACCTGCGACCGTAGCGGTCACGCGGTTCCAGACTGAAGCGCCTAGAACGGCACGGCCACATCGGCCGGCGGCCATCTTTATACTGATACTGCGACGGTATGTGTGCATCTTCACTATGCTGCCACTTGCAGGCCATTCTGCACGCTGTTTGTAGCACGCTTACCAACATACAGGATAACGGCGGGAAATTTCGATTTGTTATTACAAATTTAAGGTTTTCATTCGACTCACCCTCGTATATGGTGGTTCAAGCAAGTTTGCGCTAGTAGTTCACAGTACCCGCAGAGATGAGTCTTGAGTCTGGAACCATAAATATACGATCAGTTATTTTACTTGCCTGTTATAAGGTCGACAGAATAAACTACTGAATCACAGCAAGCATTTTAATTATACTTGTAGTATCCAGCGTAACAATATTAGGGATATAGATGAGAATTGCAGGCGAGATCTGCAGGCTGACCATTAGCGTTGCCATGTATCAGTGTTTGGCTTTTCATATGTCTTTAATGCGAACCGTCTTGCGCAGCAGGAAGATAGCGGCAGTCTACAGGATAGTGCGAGGGCCGACACACCTGGGGTTACAATGCGACTCACGTCCTACAGTGTTTAAGATTCGCTACGCTACGAGCCATAACCTGTAGCTTTTGGTCCTTAGATGGTAGTGTTCACAACGGGCGACATATCTTCTAGCTTTTGTGTGTGGCGACAGCGGCTGAATGTTTGAATGACATCCCAGTCGTTTGCGCCAATTCTTGTGGACGTCCGCTCCGATAGCTGAGTGGTCAGCGTGACGGATTGCCGTCCTACGGGCCCGGGTTCGATTCCCGGCTGGGTCAGGGACTTTCTCCGCTCAGGGACTGGATGTTGTGTTTTCTTCATCATCATTTCATCCTCATCGAACGCGCAGGTCGCCCAATGAGGCGTAGAATGTAATAAGACCTGCTCCAAGGTGCCCGCAAGGGGCCTCCTGGCCAATGACGCCAAACGCTCATTTCCATTCTTGTGGGCAACCTTTCTTGCCACAAAATAACAACGCGCGTCCGGCTTACGTTTGAAATGACTCTTCGAGACACTTTGGCAGATCCAACAGCATACCTGTGCCGCATTGGCGCATTTACCATTCGAGTCACATTGCAATCTGCTGAGCTGTCCTGGAAAATCAGCCGTCCTGATACTTCAGTTACATAGGTAGCTGTACGTTGTGATTTACTATTATCAGTAGGGCATCAGAAAGACAAATAAAAACACATACGGCTCGGGTTCGAAATCTGTAGTTGCCTTTTCGAATGAACCATCCCGGCATTTCCTGAAAACCTAAATCTAGATGGCCGGACATTTCAATCATCTTCCTCCCGAATGCGAGTCCAGTGTGCTAACCATTATACAACCTACCTCGGTTTTTACTGTTTGGTTCAAAACAACAACTTGCTATAGTGATACTTAAAATGTTAACGTCAGAGGTGTAAATATACAGCAATAGCCATATACACTGAGGAGACAAAGCATTATGACCACTGCTCACCGCTACGTTGGATGACGCCTTGTGGTGTTGCGGGTAGGGGATGCGATAAGAAAAATACCGTATGTACCCGTAGCAGATACGGACGGTGTATCATCCAAACGAAGATATGGGCTGCAAATGGGGAAATTCATTGAAATAAGCGGCTTTGACAAAGGTCAGATTATTATTACGTAGAGTCTGTGAACGAGTGCTCCAAAACGGCAAAGCTGGTCGAATGTTCATGTGCTACTGTCTTGAGCATCTATGGAAAGAGCTAGAACGGCAGTGAAACTACCACTAGGCGCTAAATGGTTGGACGTCCACGACTCCTCACAGAACGCAGGGTTTTCAGACTTGTCTGTTCTGTAATGTAAGACAGATGGTGACCGTGGCATTTCTGCCACGGAGGCACAATTCTGGTCCACGCACGAGTGCTTCGGAGCACACGTTTCATCGTGTATTGTGGAACATTTAGCTCCGCAGCAGACCACTCCTACGAGTGCACATTTTGACCCAACGACATCGTCAGTTACGATTGCAGTGGGCACAGGACCATCTGGATTCGACCGTCGATCAATGGAAACGTGTCGGGTCTTTGGGTGAATCACATTTTTGTTACGTAAGGTCGCTGGTCGTCTCCACAAACGCCGTCATCGAGGTGAACGGTGGCTCTAAAGGTGCAGCACGTCACTGATACAGCCTGGTAGGAGCAGTATTATGATATGGGAGACATTCTCCTGTGCTTGCATGCAACTTTTGGTAGTAATCGAAGACACAACCATCTCCATCCCTTCATGTTTGATGTATTCCCCGATGGCGGCGATGTCATCCTTCAGAAGTACGAGGGCTATTCGGAAAGCAAGGAACGATAGGTCGCGAAATGGTAACCATAGTGAAAATCAAAACTGCTTTATTTGCAACAGTCAGCTACCTTTTCCAGCTACTTATCTGCATAGTCACCGATCCGGCTTAGACGTTTCTCGTAGTGTTGTACCAACTTTCCAACACACTCGTTATAGAAGGCAGCCGCCAGTGCTTTCCGCCAATTCTATACGCTGGTCTACAGCCCGTTTTCTGTGCCAAAATGTTGTCTTCATAGTCAGCGGATCATGTGAGCAGAGATAGACGGAGACAATTACGGGCTGTATTGTGGGTAATCAAACATTTCCGATTGGAAACGATGGAGGAGCATCTTCATTGCCCCTGCAGAATGCGGCTGAGAATTGTCTTGAAGAGGACAACGCACGACAGTTACGCAATGTTGGCTGCATAGTTTCAGGCGAAATTTCTCACCAGGCTCTCGTACTTGGCGGGAAACACTATTGTTCTAGGTATCGTTATGTGCTCCCTGTGTGCTCAGAACTAAAAAAACGACGTAATGCGATCGACGGGCATACTAGAGACACTGTCCAACACACCTGTGAAAAACTTTTTTCACTGTGGTTTCCATTTTGTGGCCGATCGTTCCTTACTTTCGGAATAACCCTCGTATACCTGTCAGTATCTCGGAGCTAGAACCATGCTTCAGCGGTTTGAGAAGCATTATACTGAACTCACATTGATTTCTTGTCAACCAAATTCACCTGATATAAATCCTATGGAACCCTATCTGGGTCGCTATCGCGCGCCATTACCGCGTACGCAAATCAGCGGCCGGTTATTGACGCGAATTACATGTCCCGTGCGTAGACAATTGATGCCACATGACTCCACAAACCTACCAACATACTGTCGAATCCCTGTAACGCTGAACCAGCGACGTGTTGGTTCCAAAGACGGAATAACAAGGTATTAAGCAGATGGTCATAATGCTTTGGCTCATCAGTGTAAGTGTTACAACTAATAATTAACTTGCACAAACCAGCACACTTCATAATCTGCATGCTGAACTTGTCCTCTTAAAAACTCACAAAAATTATTTTGATTTTACACTCCATATCTATCTGATTTTCTTACGGAGTAATAGAAGACTGGGCTGAAGAAATAGGGGAGATGAGCCCAGTAATCAATCACTTAAAAATTATTATAGTGACATTTGTAAATTCATTCAGCGTATTTATAAATCTAACATTATACTGCAGATATAATTCTGGAAGGAAGCCAAGGCCATCAACAATCAATCACTTAAAAATTATTTTAGTGACATTTGCAAATTCATTCAGCATTATTTGTAAATCTAACACTGTATTGCAGATACAATTCTGGAAGGAAGCCAAGGCCGTGAACAAACCGGTGGACGTCATGGTATCACCGCGGATACAGGATGCTTTCCTGGAGATGATCCAAATTTACGGCATGGAGGCGGCTGTCTACGTGGACAACGTGCAAAAGTATGTGCATGCTACTGATTGATACCACATTTATTTTCTACGATACCGCGGAGTGAAATGTAGAACACTGTTAATAGGACTACATATTTCGAAAATTTTGGCGTATTTAATTGAAATATGTACATACATAAATACGTTATTAAACTAAATATTGTTCTCTGTTACGTGGACTCATTTGAAAAAATTGTCGGCATGTAGCCATGTTTAAACAAAAATTAAGGTAATATTATCTAAACCACAATACATGAAACAAAATTAACCCATGAGGAATATAACTAAGGAACTGACTGATTATTTAGATATACATAGTTCTGCTCCAAGGGTTTGTAGGAGCTGGTATACACAAGGCTCCCAAGTCCTCTCCCCGTGTTCCATGCAGGGTTTTTGCAAATACTCTGTCTGATAATAAGTATTTAGACACTGCTATGCAAAGCGGAATTGACCACTAGATGCCACGTGAGGCGGACCTGCCAGTATAAAATGAGGCGGGGAATACTGCGTTGTCAGTAGACAAGTATTAATAGTAGAATGCGTGGTCAACCAGGGGAGTTCAGTGACTTTCTACGTGGCCTACCCGTTAGATGTCACGTGAGTAACATATCCAACAGGGACATTTCAACACTTCAAAAGTTGCTCGACTGTTGGTGATATGATTGTGAAGTGGAAACGAGAAACATTTGCATTTGTGCAAATGCCTGGAGAATGTTATCTGAAATCATGTGTAGTGCCAACAGTGAAGTGCGAAGGAGGTGGTATTTACGGTATGGGGACGTTTCTCGTGGTTAGGTTGTATTCCTTACTTACACTTACGAAAAAGCTAAATCTGGAAGGATATGAACACATTTTGCAGCATTGTGTACAGTGTATAGTAGAGCAACTGTTCGCAGACGATGTTTGCATAGGCATGACAATTCACTCTGTTATAAAGCAGTATCTGTGAGACAGTGGTTTGTGGACAGAAACATTCGCGAAATGAACTGCCTTGCCCAGAGTTCGGACCTGAACCCAGAACTCCTTTAGAATGAGTTAGAATGTCGACTCCGCTTGAGACTCCACCGTCCAACATCACTATCTTCTTTGGATTCGGCTCTTGAGGAAGATTGGTCTCCCATTCCTGTAGATACATTCAGAAACCTCGATGAAAGCATCCCCAGCAGAGCTGTAGGCGAAGGTTTGAAACAACCCCTGTTAACTTTTGAATAACAGATTCAATAAGCACGTAGATGCTATATAACTATGAAGGTAACTCATCTGTTGATGCTGTTTTGGTTTGACCTCCGAAGCAGAAACTGAAACACAAGACTAGCCCTTCTTTCTACATCTTTCCTAGCTTTGTGTTATTTCTTGAATATATCTGCTGGGCACATCTAATCACGTATCTCTTGTTCCAGACTTATAGACAACGAGAGGGGATTCAGGAGACAAGGAGAATCCTTTGGATGGGACGACTACTACAACCTCACGGAGGTACGTTCTTTACATCGCGTATATACTATGTATGGCTGTCAAGAAGGATACTGCAGACGTGAGGCACTAGTGACTCTGACGTAACGATGGTAGATACCACTTGCTCTTTAGAAAGGCAGAGTGGCTTTATTCAGCAAACACACACAGAGCGTACTGAACATGTCATCCTCCCTCATAACGATTTCTGTATTAAATGTTTTCAACACCGTTAACACTCTCTGACAATTGTAACTGTTGTAGCAAGGAGTCGCTTTCTTGCTACGAATATTCTACGTATACTTTTCGTAACACGGTATTTTCTGATACTGCCACCCATCCAAGTATTAGCCGAGCCCAACGTTTCTTAACTTCAGTGATAGACCGGGAACCGGAGTTATCAACATGACAAAGACGTTGGATCCAAAGTCATAATAATCGATAGCAATCCTCAGGGCAAGGAAGAGTCACATACAACTTACTGTTAAAGAAAACAGTGCAACGAGAAACCAGCCCAAGTCGCAGATTTCACTTTTTTTATTCACCCGATCACTAGTTTCGGACGAGGACCCATTTTCAAATCATCGTAAAATAGTCAAAAATAGTATTTTCGAAAATGCAAAAACCATGTCAAAAATTTGCGAATGAAGAGTTACAGTGCATCTGCATTGGCCTCTTTTTTGTTGTAATGATTAACAGAAATTGCTGACACATAGCTATTCCAGCATTCTGGAGACTCGTGTTAAAGAAATGTTCATAGCCAAGATCGTGCTCAAAACTGATCGTGCTCAAAACTATCTTTCATTGACCGGTCTTGAAGGTAGAAACTATCATCTTCATATCTTCAAAAACTTGCTCTATGCACTACGTATTTCGAATGAGATCGTTCTAAGATGTGCTTCATTCGTCATGTAAATGTATACATTGGCACAAAAGTGCACTTTTACTATATACTGTGGAGTTTAACAACTGACAAGCATCAAATGACTACTTTGTATCTAGACATGATAAATTGTACAAGTTGCATTTACTTATCACAAACCTGTTTAAATTTTATTTGTGATAGACCTGTGAGGAATGTAAAATATACATGTTAGGATGGGAAGAGTAATGAACGCACAATGGAACATGACGTACAACCAAAAAAGTTTTTGAAGGTCTGTAGATAAGACCGTTCAGTAGAAAATAGTTTTGAGCGAGATCTTGACTGTAAACATTTTTGTAAAGTAGATGCAGATCGTTCCTTCTCATTTTTCATTGTGGGAAACTTCACACAGCTGTCGTTTAATTATGACTCAGTGTCAGTACCGCAACTATTCCTGTCCATTTATTTACAAACAACTTATTTAAGTCTCCGAACGCCAGCAATGGTACTGTGAAGTCAAACTCACGACAGATAGCTACAAAACCTTAGAACCAAGTAGACTAAAGAAAATGAAGCGCTTGAGACAGGAATTGTAATTCAGAAACTTCAGGAATTAAAGAGTGGAAAGATTTGGATTTCAATTTTACGTGTGATGCGATGGTAACTGATTGATAATACGAGAAGGAGCGTTCAGTAAGTAAAGCAACACATTTCTTACTCGGTCAATACCGAATTTGTTGTATGACTTCTTGGAATATTCTCGCTTCAGCCCCCGTAATTTCATGAACATCCGAAAGGTGGCGACGCTATTCGTAGGATTCAAAATGGCGTCTGTAATGGAGAAGCGTTCCAAATAGAGAGCTATTATTGAGTTCCTTTGGTAGAAAACCAGAGTATCGCAGGTGTTCATAGGCACTTGCAGAATGTCCACGGAGACCTGACAGTGAACAAAAGCACGATGAATCGTTGGGCGAGGCGTCTACCATCATCGTAAAAAGGTCGCACAAACCTGCCCGATCTGCTGCGTGCCGGTCGACAGCACACACCCTTAGGAAACATAAGAAACGACTTCATCGTGTTCGTCACCACAAAAATGCAAACGATCTTCTGCTCGTTCGTGACAACGCAAGGCCCTACTCAAGTACGCGCATCCGAGAAAAGCTCACGAAACGTCACTGGATTCTTCTTGCTCATCCACGCTGCTACCCGGATCTCGCACCTTCGACTACCATTTGTTTGGCCCAACGAAGGACGCACTCCCCGATATCAGTACGTGAATGATGGGGAGGTTTTCAGTGAGGCAAGACGTTGGCTCAGATATCGACCAGTAGGGTGGTACCACGAGCGTAATCCCGAAAGAAAGGTCTTCAATTTTTTTATAAGTACAAAACTCTGTCTGTGTGGCAGTTGGTCACACTGTTATGAAGAATGCTTCACGCGCTGTGTGTAAACATGCGCACGCCGCGCTGAGGCGCTCACTCTTGGATTGGCAGCCGTTGAGAAGGGGGCTGCCGTTGGATGTTACCGCCAAGTGCGAATTGCGCACAGTTATTCGGTTCTTGAACGTAAAGGGTGAGCAAAGCATGCGTGAAGATCGGCTGATCACTCTGGATGATCTCTGCACATTGGTTCCTGAGGTTTCCTGAAGCACCGCTCACAGAATTTTAACGGAAGCATTGAACTACCGGAAGGTGTGCGCAAGATGGGTGCCACGCACGCTGACTGAGGACCACATGCGGCAACGAGTTGATGCTTCCCGCGCATTTTTTCACCGCCTTGCAGCCGAACAGGACAACTTTCTGGGCTCAGCTGTCACGGGTGCCGAAACCTGGGCATACCACTTTACACTTTATCTTTCTTCGCCAAAGCCGCGGCAATTCAAACAAACATAGCTGCCGGTAAAGTCATGACAACCGTTTTTTGGGATCGGAAAGGGGTATTGTTGGTCGACTGTATGCCCACTGGGACCACAATTAACGCTGAAAGGTACTGTGAGACTCTGAAAAAAAATGTCAAACGGACATTTCAGAACCGGAGAAGAGGAATGTTGAGCAAGGGCGTTCACATTCTCCATGACAATGCTCACCCACACATCGCTAGGCAAACCGTTGCTCTGCTGCAACAGTTTCAGTGGAACATAATCACTCACCCACCTATAGTCCAGACTTGGCACCCAGTGACTATCAACTGTTCCCTCACTTACAAGAACATTTGGCCGGAAAGCGATTACCGAGCGAGGTGGCGCAGTGGCTATCACACTGGACTCGCATTCGGGAGGACGACGGTTCAATCCCACGTCCGGCCATCCTGATTTAGGTTTTCCGTGATTTCCCTAAATCGCTCCAGGCAAATGCCGGGATGGTTCCTTTGAAAGGGCACGGCCGACTTCCTTCCCCGTTCTTCCATAATCCGATGAGACCGATGACCTCGCTGTCTGGTCTCCTCCCCCAAAGAACGCAACGCACGGAAAGCGATTCAGCTCCGACGACGAGGTTCACAACTTTCTGATTAGCATGGCGGCGAGATGGTATGACATGAGCATACAGAAACTGCCACTGCGTCTACAAAAACGCATCGACAGAAATGATGATTATGTCGAAAAATAGCTAAATGTTCAATCTGTAAACTGATGTAAACCATTGTAGGAATAAACAGGTCTATGTACTTATAAAAAAATAGGAGCCCTTAGTTTTGGGATTACCGTCGTACGTGGGCTTACCCAGTAAGGTGCAGGAAGGCCGTCGCATTCGACATAGATTATTTTGAAAAATAAGGTTTTGTAGCCAAAAGAGTGCACAATAATATGGTGTATTGGAATCCTGGACGAAACCAACCTGATTCCAGAAAAAAGATGTTGCATTGTTCCTTCTCTTGGCCTTATTCCGTGTCTTCACAGATCGGCATGTTAATCTGTATTTAGTGATGTTAGTGGTAGAGCGTGGACGGATGCCCTTTCTGTCGCCACCTCTTCTCCCTGGGACGGAATCTGAGTACCACATCTTTCTGCGTCTATTGTTATTCCACGTTGAAAGAGCGAGAAAATTTTGGAAATTTGTACGAATCGTGTAACTGAGACAGGACTTGGGTAGTAGCCCGACATTCACCCAATCGGAAGTGGGATACCACCTAAAGACCACATCCAGGTTGGCCGGGACACCAGCCCTCGTTGTTAATCTGCCTGGGGGAGTCGGCGCTGGGCCGGCGAATTTACCCGAGTCCTACAAAGAAGCGGCGCGGGGTGGCCGTGCGGTCTCTTCTTGTCACAGTTCTCACAGCTCCCCCCCCCCCCCCCCCTCAGAGGTTCGAGTCCTCCCTTGGGCATGGGTGTGTGTGTTGTCCTTAGCGTAAGTTAGATTAAGTAGTGCGTAAGCGTAGGGACCGATAACCTCAGCAGTTTGGTCCCATAGTCCTTACCACATATTTCCAAATTTTTTCCTGCAAAGAACGTGCTAACGTGCGCAGCTACCTGGATGGGTCGGATGATAAATCCACTACCTGACAGAAAAAGTGAAGCATGCAGAATAGGACTAGGGAACGAAATAAAATTTTACGGGTTGAGAGGGTATTTGGTGTTATTTCAATGATACAAAATCGAGAAAAATTTACAAGGAACTTGGCAGTATGAGCCACTTATCAGTATGACGTGTCACCTTCTCTGGCCTGCACGCATGCCCTTATTTGGTTAGGAAGGATGTCGTAAAGTCGTTGCATCCTTTCCTGAGAAAAACTGACCCTCAGTTGTTTTAACTGGTCCTTCATTTCCTGGACACTGACGCTGAGACAAAGTTGATGTCCGAACTGGCCCCAGCACGTGTGCGATCAGGGACAGACCCATGGGTTTTGCTGAACGCTCGAGTACCGCAACATCAAGCAGACATGTGCGATGTGTGGATGAGCATTGTCCTGTTGAAAAATGGCACAACGTTATTGTCGCATGAGAGGTGACACGTAAGGACGCATGGTGTCAGTGACGTGTCGCTGAGCAGTTGGAGTTCCCTAGAACACTACCACCGCCACCTGAAGTCATTGTCGATGGGTCCCCGCTCTATGACGCCAAGAGTAAAACTGCTGCGCCTCTCCAGATTGGAAGAGTGGGAGCTCTTCCCAAGTCGTCAACATACTTGCTGAAGATGGTCGTCCGGGTTAGCGCAGAACCGCAACTAAGGGACGTCTGTGCCTGGCAAAGTAAGGTCACTCGGTGGTCCTTCCGGTGGTCCTGCTGCAAAAGACACAGGTTGATCATAAAAAATAATGCCACTTCTCTGAGTCTATTGTCATCACTGTGAGCTGAGGCTTTAAAAAGCACTCAGAGCGGGCAGTAACCCTCAGTCAAGCACGTTTTGGACTTCCTCGATGGCCGACCGAGTGGCCGTGCGGTTCTAGGCGCTACAATCTGGAACCGAGCGACCGCTACGGTCGCAGGTTCGAATACTGCCTCGGGCATGGATGTGTGTGTTGTCAATAGGTTAGTTAGGTTTAAGTAGTTCTAGGGGATTGATCACCTCAGAAGTTAAGTGGCATAGTGCTCACAGCCATCTGAAGCGTCATAACTTTAGTCATGGCTTCCGGTTTTCAACGTGCTCGTTGCTCGTATGGCGCAACAGCCTGATTAATAAAAATTACGATGATAGCTCCAAAATGTAAGCGTAACCGAGTGTCGGAGCCATCTACGCTGCCGCTCAGGTAACGTTAAGTCTTCTGCCGCCACAGCATCGTTTGACAGAATCTCTCTCTGGCTTACCTGTGTTTCTCATCAGTATTTTAGGATTGATTATATGTGATTTTCTCCTTTTGACTGAAGTGTGGCTGTCAATTCAATAAGCGGTACAAGTTGAACAGTTTAAGCATGCGTTGCTACTCATTTTAATGCTCTCATTTCATTTGATGAAACTGATTTCCTTTACCGGTATGTGAAGGTTATATTCGAGAAATGTTCCTTTCAGTCTGTCTGCGAATATTTTTTCTGTAGCTCTGTAATCTCCCCACATGTCCATAATTTCTATTGGTAGTTTGAACACAATAACAATTATTAAGCTAGAGGTCGATGTAACTACAAGAGTGAGCTGATGCCTCGGTCACGGTCGCGACAGAAAGCTGTGCAACGAGTGCCCACTTTAGCAACAGCTTACGGCACTGGGGGAGGCTACTACAGTATTACTTATACTCTTGGACATTGTCCCACACGTGGACAGTTCATATATACTTGTGTACACAAGCAGTTCAAAGCTGTTAGTCCCTCTGTGATTCTCTACTTTCTACAGTACTGTTTCAGATCACTTCTACAGGTTGCATCAAGTTCTTTGTTGGGAATAAGTTTTGGACTATGGTTCAAGTGCTCGTTTTGATGTCCACTTTCGTGAAATAGATGACATTGTTAAATTTTTCTTTTCATGTTTTGAAATGGATGAATGTTGCAATTTTCAGTTTCAGTGATATATGTGCAGTATGAGAACCGGTGTGAACGAACTGTTTATAAAACTGTATACGAATGGCTGTCAGTTTCATGCGAAAATATCGCTGGCAACTCACAGGAAATATCCCTATGTTCGAGCCCCGGTCCGGTACACACTTTCACTCTACACTCATTCTCATAAATTAAGGATAATGCTGATACATGGTGAAACAACGCTCTGATCGGCGGTTTGCGAATTTAAATCACCTCGGGGTATGACCATGCGGCGCATTTGACCTGTGGTCTTCGCACGGTGGCGCTGGCAGCAGTCCACATACGCAGAGGTGTGTTGGTGCATGTCAAAGCACGGTGCAGCGAGCTAGTGTGCAGGCGGTTTCAGACCTGCAAATGGTGACTGTGTGTTGAAAATGGCTCAAAGAACACATATTGATGACATTATGTGGGGTAGAATGCTAGGGCGACTGGAGGCTGGTCAAAGACAGCAGGTCGTAGCATGGGCCCTCCGTGTGCCACAAAGTGTGATCTCAAGATTATGGCAGCGATTCCAGCAGACAGGAAGCGTGTCCAGGCGCTACAGTACGGGACGTCCGCAGTGTGCAACACCACAAGAAGACCGATATCTCACCATCTGTGCCCGCAGACGGCCACGGAGTACTGCAGGTAGCCTTGCTCGGGACCTTACCGCAGCCACTGGAACAGTTGTCTCCAGACACGTGCATTCCACTGACCCCTGGTCACAGAAGAGCCTGTAAAGCCTGGTGTCCAGAACACAGTACATGGTCATTGGAACAGTGGTCTCGGGTTATGTTCACGGACGAGTCCAGGTATAGTCTGAACAGTGATTCTCGCCGGGTTTTCATCTGCCATGAACCAGGAACCAGATACCAATCCCTTAATGTCCTTGAAAGGGACATGTATGGAGGCCGTGGTTTGATGGTGGGGGGTGGGATTGTGATGGGTGCACGTACACCCCTACATGTCTTTGACAGAATAACTGTAACAGGTCAGGTGTATCGCGACATCAGTTAGCACCAGTATGTCCGCCTTTTCAGGGGTGCAGTGGGCCCCACTTTCCTCCTGATGGATGATAACGCACGGCCCCATCCAGCTGCTATCGTGGAGGAGTACACTGAAACAGAAGGTATCAGGCGAATGGAGTGGCCTGCCTGTTCTCCAGACCTAAACCCCATCGAGCACGTCTGGGATGCTCTCGGTCGACGTATCACTGCACATATTCAAACCCCTAGGACACTTCAGGAGCTCCGACAGCCACTGGTGCAAGAATGGGAGGCTATACCCCAGCAGCTGCTCGACCACCTGATCCAGAGTATGCCAACCAGTTGTGGGCCTTGTGTACGTGTGCATGGTGATCATATCCCACATTGATGTCGGGTTACATGCGCAGGAGACAGTGGCGTTTTGTAGCACATGTGTTTCGGGACGGTTTTCTCAACTTATTACCAATACCGTGGACTTACGGATCTGTGTCGTGTGTGTGCCTCTGCTATTAAGCGCTGGTTTGTGTAGTGCCACGTTGTGTGGCACCACATTCTGCAGTTATCCTTAATTTATGATCATGAGTGTGTCAGGAAGTTTCTCAAGAAAGACGTCAGTACTTCTGGGACAAACTCCCCATAACTATAATTATCATCAAAAGATTGGCCCGTATGTTTCCAAGCTTTGATGTGACTTCATGCATTCCACTCTTAATGATCTCCATTTATCATCGTCAGCTTATTGGCTCATCAATAAAACGAATCTGTTCAAAGAGCTTACCTGAGAAATGCAAACCTAACACGCACAAAGACAACCAATACGAATTGCAGGGAAGAGGGGTTGAAGTACGTACCAAGCTTTATATTTTCTATGTTTTTCACCCAAATCCTCAGACTACTGCCAGAGCCGTTCCTTTGCAATAGCTGTAGGTGAGCCTATCACAACTCTGACCAAAAGCTTGATTTACAGATTCATGCCTGGCTGCACTCTCTGTCGGAGACATACCCTGACACTGTGGCAATGGTTGTGGGCGGATCCAGTTACGAAGGTCGAGAGATCCTGGGCGTGAACATCACCTTCGCACCGGGAAATCCCATCGTAGTCATTGAGGGAGGTGAGTAAAAAAAAGCTTCCTATCAGTACCCAAACCCAAAAATCTCGATGCAGTTGTTAGTCCGTTTAAAGTATTGTCAACGAATCACAACAGATGGTTCAAAATGGCTCTGAGCACTATGCGACTCAACATCTGAGGTCATCAGTCCCCTAGAACTTAGAGCTAACTAACATAAGGACAGCACACACATCCAAGCCCGAAGCAGGGTTCGAACCTGCGAGCGTAGCGAATCACAACAGATGCAGAATCATTATGATAGTGGATATCGTATATTTCAAGAATTTGTGAGACCTTCTAACGATGAAAGGTAATAGAAATCTTCAGCACCATAGCCCTGCGTTCATTCACAAATTTTATATACACGATTTGACGCATAAACTTCTCACACCAAATGTTCACTTTCCTTTTTTCTTGTTCAACCATGAGTCAGCTAAATAATAAGTCTATATCTAACATCTGAAAAACAAGGAGGCAGTGGTAAAAGCTGGTAGAACTAGCACGAACTGAATTTAATTATTGTCTTAAACCACTACTCTTACGGATCTGAAAATTATAATTGATGTGTATTTAATAAATCCAGATTGAATACTATGAGAATGAGAAGAAGATATTTAAAACAGTTTGCAACACACGTATGTGTCCTTCTTTCCCTACACACACACACAAACACAAACACGAACATAAACACAATAAAATTTCATTTTAATTCACTTTTGACTTCCATTTTTTGTACATGAGAAGCGAATTAATTTGTGAAATCCCTGTTACAGTTTCTGTTTTAACTTCCGACATACACCTAAATTATAATCTGATGGCTTAATCAAGAGTTCTAAATATCTCAAATACGTTTAGTAATTACACCGTTCACTCAGCGCGTAGCAAACCAGCACTGCTTTGCTAAAATTGTAACACGGAAAACGTCTTACCATCTCGTCTGATCGTCTTGACAGATTTCTCTATCTGACCACACTGACAATTCAAGATGGCTGCTATTCAAGATAGCTGACGACAGTCAGGCCGTCATCTGGACTGCTTCTCCATTACGCTCCCGTAAAGTAGTTGACGACGAGTAATAAGACTTGTATCACACCATTCTAGCCATTCTGATGTGTGCAGGGGCCAGTAGCATAATTTTTAAGCTCATAGTCACTAGTAAAGGGTAAAACTAAAGTTATATTTCTTCACATCCTGTCGACATGGGACATAAAAGTATGGAAGAATACTCGGTGTGATAACGACAGTTAACCAAATACGTGCCTTACCACCGACTGCCTGATCTTCCCAGAGAGCTGAACTCAATGACTCTGGCCAACCGTAACCATGCACCGGCGCTTGTATCCTGCTGCATATGTTATATTTAGAATAGCCACCATGGGGAAACACTCTCAACCGATCGAGGTAACTCTGTGCCCTTTTTCCCATTTTTTTGAAAATGCTAGACACAAAAAAATCCAAATCAGAGCAGACATTGTAACATATTTCATCCATAGTTACTGAGTGTTTGGGAAAATGAAAATGTATACTAACTGTGACCTAGTAGGGTAAAATTTCAAATTTAATACTGTTTCAACGTTATCCTGACATATAGGGTAACTTTAGACCTGTTCTAAAAAGTATAGTATTTTTCCTATGTTAAATGCTCTGGATAATTTTGGATCACTCCAGAAAGAAATCAGGTGTTAATAAGTAGTAAAAAAAATTGTGTTAATTCAGTAGCTACTTTGAAATATCAACCTATTGGTATCGAGCTGTCACTGCTCAGCTTAAATCACCATCGCCAGAAGCTCTCTTCACAGCCAATGCAGTTAAAGTGTAATCAAAAGTCTTAGAGCTTATATGAAGGTGAGAACACAACTGAAATGCTAACTAGAAATCGCAGAGGCAATAAAACCCTCACCTTTAGTGCAAAATAATGAAAGCAGGTGTAGCAGCAGACATTTGAAACAAAATTAGCAAATGGTACAAAGATACCCCGACTGGTGAAAATTCGCCCTGTTTGACCGTATGTGATCTATTCCACTCAAGAATGCTTATTGTATTGCAGATAAAATTCTTGGAAGGAAATTCTGCTTAGATCTCATGCATTAATTATCCGTAATATCCTTTCAACATTCAGATGTTATGCATGTCATTGTGATATCCATTTTTCTTGTCGACATGGTATTCTACAAACGTTCTACAAACTTCTTTTGGTGCTTACTGTCTACATCTGCTATTCAAACGATGTTATGTTTCTGGTAAATTCATGTTCCGTATGTTCCACTTTACTTAGATTTATTCATTATGCAGTACTACGTTTCGGGCTCCGTTAAAATATTACTTCTTGAAACTCTCCTTTTCTTCAAAGGATGACGAACACACCGCATATTTCTTTCCAATAAGACGCTTGAATCTTGTATACTATGTCGCAAACAAAATCCGTTCGTATGATATGTTTCTGGTAGTGGTGTCCGGGTATGGTCATGATCCTTACGGGTAGTCTGATATTAAATATTACCAAAGAACCCTTGATTTTTCAAGGTTCACTTAGCAACTGAATTGTTTTTATTAAGAACTGTTGTCGCTACACAAGTTAATACTAACTAGTTAAAGCATTTTTCGTAGAATGAAAATACATTAAAATGAAAGCTTCAGTTCTTTTTTCTATATATTAATGACAGAAATTTATAGTTCTATACAGCGTGATTTTTCCCACCATGTAGAAACACTAGGGATTGATCGATAAGAGTATGCGGAGCAAAAAACGTGTAATTAACTTATGTCCAGAAATGCATTGTTTACATGCTAGAGTTCATTTATTCAGCCATACACTGTTACAGAGACTGCAGTCTGATACACTCTGTACCACGCAGCCACAGTTACAGTATGTGTTGAAAATGATTTCCATGTGTCCCAACGCATGCGCTTACGCGCCGGAGCGTTTTCTGTCTCACACATTCACATCGGCCAGGCTACACCCGAACAGTGACAAAAGGCTGCATGAATAGGCTGCTCCACTATCTCCACATCTGGAATGGGCTCTGCATACACGGTACTTTTGAGAAGGACTCTTAACCAGAAATCGCACAGGTTCAGATCTGGTGAAGGAGCAGACCATGCAGCTGGACCCCCTCGTTCGATCCACCAACCAGGGAAGACACGATTGAGATGCGTCTGGGCGTTAAGAGCGAAGTGGGCTGGAGCATTGTCACGTAGCAGCCACATAAGCCTTTGAATCACCAATGGCACTTCTTCCACCAGGGGAGGCAAAGTCACCCGCAAGATAGGCCGATAGTTCAGACCCGTTAGGCGATGTTGAAGGAAGACTGGTCCAAAAATACTATCACCAATTATCCCGTTCCACACATTCCGGCTGCACCGTTGTTGGTGATTCGCTGCCAAGATATCATAGGGATCTTGAATATTATCTCACAGATGACTGTTTTGAAAGTTTAAGATACCACTCCGCGTAAATGTGGCCTCATCTGTGAATAGGTTGGATAACCACGTTCGTGGTAGCCTAGTGAAGAAAACAGTCACAAAATTGCTCCCGATGTGGAAAGGCTGTCGCTAGTAAGTCCTGCACACCCTGTAAGCCTGCCATTTTCCTTGACTTCCGGAAGGCGTTCGATACAGTTCCGCACTGTCACCTGATAAACAAAGTAAGAGCCTACGGAAACGATCCTGTCTCAGAGAAACGGCGAAAGAATGTTGCCGGCGCTGAATGCTGTGGTTGTTGTCGCAGGAGATAGGTGTTCTGACACTACCTTGCTGCACGCCGGCCGTTGCGGCTTGCCTTTCCGTAAGAAAACACCTTATCGGCAAGCTCTCGATTTGAATGCGAAACTATTGTGTACAACACTGTGTCACATCCACTACAAGGTGAGTCAGCAAGATAAATGAATCGGACACAACATTACCAATTACTATGGCAGCAGAGGGTGCTAGGGCATGACGAATGAGGAACAGTGCCATCCTCTACGAGGGAACCATGCATGCTGTAACTGTGGTTGCGTGGCACAGCGCTTATGAAACCGCAGTGTCTGTAACAAAATATGTTTCAATAAATGGTCTCTAGCACGAAAACCATGCATTTCCAGTCATAAGTTTATTAGACCATTTTTGTTTCGTAACCTCTCATCGATCAATTCCAAGAGGTTGTACAGCGAGATCATCGGTCTCATCGGACTAGGGAAGGACAGGGAAGGAAGTCGGCCGTGCCCTTTCAAAGGAACCATCCCGGCATTTGCCTAGAGCTATTTATGGAAATCACGGAAAACCTAAATCACGGTGGCCGGACGCGGGAAAGGTTCGTTGAGTTCAGCAGCTTCCCAGATAAGATCATTGCACGATTTTGAAGCAGTCTTCAGTTGAACATAAATCTGACGCAACGTGTTGTTACGCTCTGATGAGTCTCGATTTTGTCTCTTTTCGGACGGTGAAAGGCGTTGAGTACATCGACGCCCAATGTCGTGCTTACCCCGCATTGTGGAGGTGTTATTATGGCAGGGGATACTTCCGTGATGTTTTGGGGGTGCTCTCCGTACCACTGCTTGGAATTACTCATTGAGGTTAACCTGAACAAAAGCCCGGATGTTTATTTCAAGTTGACCTTTCTTCTACATCTTCACGATTAGTCTTTGAAGATAATAGCCTACTTCAAAGGCTGCCCACACACGTTTCTGGTTTGACGAATCCTCTAGCACCCTATCGTGCATCGACTGGCCTGTTACATCAACCGGTCTTAACCCATAGCTATCTCCAGAATTATATGGAACAATGGCCGAAACATAACGATCAACATCCCCGTAATTTGGTAGCTCTAACGTAACGAATCATAAGTGTGCGTCTCCTGATTGATACGGCATATCTGAAGCAAGTTCTGGATTCTCTTCCTTACCGAACGGAGGTCATCATATGCAATGTTAGACTGTATAAGCGTGATGTCTACTGGAAAGTGGCTAATTTTTTATTTGCTATGCTTAATATTGTGTTCTACATATAATGACTCAGGGCTATGTGGTCGTTTTCAACGGTTTCCTTCCTTAAATATTGTGTTAAAATTTTTATTTGCAACTGCCACTTATTTCTGAGGATTATTAAATGGTCAGTTCTCGAGTGAATTGTTACTGTATAAGTAGACACGACGATATCACAGGGGCAAGTCAAGGAGGAGCATTTTCTGCTCTCCGGCAAAAAATGCTTGTTGGACAGTAAATATATTAAGAGATTGCGAGGAGCAGGGTGGGGAGGCTAAAAACCGAACTTAACCTTTCACAGGATTTATGATGTGGCAAATCTGGATAGTCGGAACGCGATCTGAATTTCGTTTCTTCCATATGTGAGGCCAGTCCCTTAACAGATGTGCCAGCGGCGGTGGCGTGTGCGTTGGGAAACATCGCTATTAATGGCTTACAACCCCAAATGTGCTTAGTTGTGTGGTGAATTGCAGTGCGAACAGTCATTAGAATATGTCAGAAAAGCGGTAGTCCTATATGCTAACAAAAAAAAAGAGGGGAACTTAAAGTGTTAGCTGGAATTTGGAAGTTTTCTTCAGAAGGCGTTATAATTGAATTACTTGATCCATGCAAGTAGGTCTTGTATTTTGCTGTTGAAAATCATGTAGAATGAATTATGATATTTAGAGCGTAGATACATTCAACTGAAGATGTATATTGTCTCAAAAGTAGATTACGAAATGACATTGTTATATGTTTATATGTTTTGACGACGCTATTCTGAGTAAATTTATATGTTTTGACGATGCCATTACGGTCTTACCATTTTAGGACATGGTGTAGAAAAGATCTGAGGATGGTCATTACTGACTGAAACCGGTCATCGTCAAAAGAATTGATATTGCGATCAAAAACTGGAATAAAAAACATTAGACTGTTATATTGGTTTGTGACTTAAATCACACATCTTCAGTGTGAAACAAGTTAAGTATGTTTTCAACAGTTTCCTGTGGCCACTATCATTTCTTCGTTCATAAATTCTAAGTATACGAAAAGAGTATCAGTATATTAGATTGTATACTGAGAACAACTATGGTAACATTTCGTGACAGTATTCAGTCTCAGTCATGTGAACGTCTTCTAACCGAAAGTATAATTTGCGGAATTCTGACTCGACAGGTATCCATGCGAATGAGTGGATCGGCCCCGCCAGCGTCACGTGGTTTGTCAACCAGATGCTAACCACCAACGACACGGCGATCAGCAGCGTCGTGAGGCAGTTCAACTTCTACGTCTTCCCCAACCTCAACCCCGACGGCTACGAGTACACCTGGACTACGGTGAGAAGCTATCCTAATCTTGGCTTTGAAACTTTTTTTCAAGATATGTTGAATAGTTGCGACAAGTTATCATTCTGCACAACGCCATGACCTAAACCAACTCACCTGGGTTTCGTGAGTACGCATCTACTTCAGTATCTACACTGGTGTTCAAAATTAAAGCAACAAAATGAACTTTTGCAAGATGCTTTTATTTGGCCACAAAACAGTATAAACAGGTAATTGTAAAGTAGAAACAATGCAAAGAATTTAGTACGTAAACAACTGCAACCTGCATAACGGTAGACAAAAATGTTCTTCGTTTTCCCCAACTTAACAGATTTGTACAGACATTCCGATAACTGGTTAATGTGCTCAGTACGGGGTTGTGTCCCCCTCTGGCTGCAAAACAGGCCTGAGAACAAACCGGCATGCTGTGAATGACGTCATCAGTCTCATGTTGAGGTTATAGCGCCCATTCTTCCTGCAGAGCTGCTCGCAGTCTTGGAGAGTGGTTGGTGGATTCCGACGCGGTGCATGCCATCTCCCTACTACGTCCCAGAAATGCTCTATGGGATTCAAATCGGGAGAACGAGCAGTCCACGACATTCGAGCAGTATTTTCCGTTTCCACGAAAACATCAACCACTCTTGCTCTGTAAGGTCGAGCATCATCTTTCATCAAAGCGAAGTCTGGACGCACAGCACCTGGCAGCAACCGTACACGAGGTCCCAAGACCTCGTCACCATACCTGTCAGCAGTTAAATGTTGCCGAGTCACCCGTACAATTTCATGAAAAGGGAATCGAGTGGTAAACATAATCCCTGCCCACATTATTTGGGGTCCTCCTCGATACCGGTCTATTTCCACAATGTTTGCGTCCCGAAATTGTGTTCCACGTTCCCTCCAGATGCGAATCCATCGATAATCATCCCCAATACTAAATCGGGACTCATCTGTGAAAACAACATTGGCTCACTGTTCGACTGCCCAGGTGGCATTTCGATGACTCCATTCTAGACGTTCTCTGAAGGTCCTCCATGGCCGTCCATGGCTGAGAGTCTAGTAGGCATATTCTCTGTGCCATACTGCACCGTCTGTGACTGTGTACACACCGACTGTGGATGTGAGACTACCCGCCAAACACTACCTCGTTTCATAGGTGCCCTGACGTCATCGTTCACATTGTTGTCCATTGACTGGAACGCCAACTTCCGTGTAGAACAAGATAGTACGGAGATCTGGTTGACAGTATGATTATAACCTGAATTAGACACAGAACGGGGAAATAATGGTTTGTTGCTTTAAGTTTGGACACCAGTGTAGTTTCTCTTAAAATGTTGGTGTTTCAACAGCTGCTACTCCCCCAAAAGTGTTTTAACCAGATGCTGGCTATCAGAAAATATCTTGGTTCGAAATGTTTTCTTTGGGGTAGTCTTTAGTCGGCTTCACTCTCTTTGTTTTAGTGATCTGGCTACAATTCGTCTGACACTCATTCAGCTGGGTGTTTCACGTTGATCACAGGTGATACAAACAAACAGCATGCTTTCAAAGGCCTCAGCGGCTTAGCGAATAAATTGAAGTTTTCTGCTGTGCACTGGTTTACCTGTCCGTCATACTGTTGTGTTAACTGCAGCTAATAAATACTCACAGACAAAAATGCAAAAGCTTAAGAGAGGGATGTATTTTTGAAATACTGCATAAAATTTGATGTCCTTCGCATTATGTTTTGTAACAACAGGGCTGTGTTTCTTTACTTTGTGTCCGTTGCAACGTCTAAAGGTCGTCTTTTAGCTGACGTATAACATATGGAAAGATGATTATTAGATATACAGTGTTGTCTTTACAACAGGCACCTTTCAACCAATGAATAAAAATACAGTTGTCGCTATAACCGAATTATTCGTTACGAGAGCAACTGTGTCAACATTAAAAAAAAATTATACATTATTTATTTTTCCGTTGCAGTTGCACATGGGCAGCTGAGATGGAAAAGTAAATGATTATTAAAAAATCATACATTTTTATGGGAAAGTATCGTCAGAGACCTTCGATATATAAGCCCTTAACTAGAAAATTCTATGTCCATTCGTTGTTTAATTTATATTCATAATTGTTTGGAAAATTAAAATAGTTGGCACGCAATAACAGCTTTCATAAATTTTTGTAGGAAATAGGAAACTCACTCGAAGTTGCAGTTAACGACAATTCGTGATTCGATTTTTCAGTGTCGGGACTGTAAATTGTAAACAATTTTGATGCTTCCTCGAAGCAGCAAGCCGGCCGTTGTTCCCGAGCGGTTCTAGGCACTTCAGTCTGGCACCGCGCGACCACTACGGTCGCAGGTTCGAATCCTGCCTCGGGCATGGATGTGTGTGATGTCCTTAGGTTAGTTAGGTTTAAGTAGTTCTAAGTTCTAGGGGACTGATGACCTCAGGTGTTAAGTCCCATAGTGCTCAGAGCCATTTGAACCATTTTTGAACAATGAGCGGTTATGGAGACATTACACGATATGACGTTCGGATACCAAATGCCTCGTCAAGTTATCACAACTAGCGTGCTTCCCAGCTGTTACTGCGCGTCTGATGTGACGGACTCCTGTTCGCAGGATCGCAACTGGCGCAGGACCCGCACACCCTATTCGCCGTGCTACGGCGCCGATCCAAACCGCAACTGGGACTTCCACTGGGCAGGTAAGGCACCTTCCGGTTCCCTGCATACTTTTTGGTAACATTAGTGACTTTTTCGAACACATTTTGCTTAATTACGAAGAGCTTAGAGAGAAGGAAGAAAGATTGAAGTTCAACATACCGGCAACAGTGCGGTCATTAGGGACGGAGCATAGCCTCGGATTACGGAAGGATGGGGAAGAAAATCGCCCGTGCCTTTTTCAAAACAACCATCACGGCATTTGCCTGGAGCGATTTAGGAAAGACACAGAAAACGTAAATCTGGATGGCCGGCCTGGGATCTGAACCGTTGTCCTCTCACATGCGAGTCAAACAGCTTCGAGAAACTTCCACGTTATTTGGGAATGAGTAGAGCTGACGATTATAAGCAAGAATAATAACTCTCTGGTGCCCGCTATATGCTCTGATTTGAAAAGGGCAGTATACATCTTAAAGATATAGCAGTTCATGACAGTATTTAGAGTCTGTCGAGGTATAATTTTAAAAGCAAATGTTACAGATTGCCTTGTCGAATGCTTCGGGAATCTTGTCGACTATGGATGTTAAGTATGTTTTCTAAGAGATAATGATGGAGCATTAGAAGTCTGTCACTGTTATGCTCTAAACGCATTAATTTTTTTAGGCAGTAACGGTGTAATACTAACATTTTGTATTTGAACGTGTGAGTGTAGCACTGAAATTTTCCTTATAAAACATTTCGATAAGTAACTCGTTCAGAATGGGATTTTCACTCTGCAGCGGAGTGTGCGCTGATATGAAACTTCGTGGCAGACAAAACTGTGAGCGGGACCAAGACTCGAAATCGGGACCTTTGCTTTTCGCGGGCAAGTGCTCTACCATCTGAGCTACCCAAGCACGACTCACGCCCCCTCCTCACATGTTTACTTCTGCCAGTACCACGTCTCCTACCTTCCAAACTTTGCAGAAGCTCTACTGCGAACCTTGCAGAACTAGCACTCCTGAAAGAAAGGTTCGCAGGAGAGCTTCTGCAAAGTTTGGAAGGTAGGAGACGAGGTACTGGCAGAAGTAAACATGTGAGGAGGGGGCGTGAGTAGTGCTTATGTCCGCAGCCCGTGGTCGTGCGGTAGCGTTCCCGCTTCCCGCGCCCGGGTTCCGGGTTCGATTTCCGGTGGGGTCAGGGATGTTCTCTGCCTCGTGATGACTGGGTGCTGTGTGATGTCCTTAGGTTAGTTAGGTGTAAGTAGTTCTAAGTTCTAGGGGACTGGTGACCATCGATGTGAAGTCCCATAGTGCTCAGAGCCATTTGAACCATTTTCAGTCTGCTTTCGGCTGCGGTGGGGCGAGGACGTCCGCTGCGCCCCGCCGTGCGCGACCGTGAGCGCTTGCTTGTGTTTACTTTCTCGCGGCGCGAGTTGTATTAGTTCCAAGTTCAGTGCGACTATGGCACACACATGGCGCCACGATACGATCAAAATTACTTTCCAACCAGATCACGCGCGTCCTCGAGCCTATGAAATAGAACAGTTCATACGCGACGATCTACGTTTAGATCAGGCGACTGTCGTCGGAACACATTTTTCTATAACGGCGAGCGTGGTTTATGTTAAAATGACCAGTGCAGAGGTATGCGCGACTGTGGTGTCTAACTACTCGAACTCATTCAGATTCAAAGATTCTGACGGGCATATCGGTGCAGTGACGGTGGATCATGCAGGCATGGGCCTAAGGACTGTGAGGGTTTTTGAGCTCCCCTTCGAGGTCCCAGAGGAAGTTGTCAAGGACGCCTTCCGACCATATGGCAATGTTATCAGCCAAGTTGCAGAAAAGTGGCAAACTTTTTCTACGTATAAGGTCTACAATGGTGTGCGCCAAATTAAACTTGAGCTCAAGAAACATGTGCCGTCCTATTTGAACATCGGTGGCTGTCGTGCAATCATAATGTGCGACGGTCAACCGTGTACCTGTTCCGGATGTGGGCAGGAAGGCCATGTTCGATCGAGCTGCTTACAACGTAGAATTACGCAGACACCAGTGGGAGACTCCGACAATCCTCGACGACAATCCTGCCCCTCACGTACGCTCAGACGAAGATGCGCACCATAGCTGAGGACGACACGGGCGATCGGGCACATCCATCGACGTCAGAAGAACCAAGGGAGGAGGTGGAAGGACCCCAGATGCCAAACCATATGTCGCCCCCTCCGCAGCAACAAGAGCAGCAACAGTCCCACGGACTCCAGACACAACGTAACATTCAGAACGAGATGGACGTGGACGCGAACATTGTCCCGACCGCGGCTTTCCCAGCGGAAGGTGATACGACGCTGGACTGCCTCCCACATTCGGATACGGATGTCCACGTTCGAAAGCAACGTTCGCCTCGACGACGCAAGCGACATCGGCGAACCCCTTCTGACGATTGCCTCCTACACACGGCCGGTCAAGAAGGTGACATCTCGTTAGACGGCATGGATGCTGCGCCTGCTGAGGATCTAAGTGGTGTAGACGGTTCACTTGCCCATACTATGAGTGCCCAGTTACTTCTTGCACCACACATGCAGCAGGTCATGTCGATGGATGGCGCTCCGTCTACCTCTAGCAAAGACGACGTGCGTGAGGGAGATTTATGTGCCGATCAGCTACACAGCATCGCGTTGCACCCACTGTGGTCGGACGATGTTGAGGAACTTCCTGGAGAGGGCACGGGTGACAGGGGAGGGGGTGGCATTGGGGATGCCACTCCTAGCGTCAAAGACTCATAATTTGTAACTGGTTTGGTGGGTCCGGCATCTCTTGTGGTTAGCTTTGATTGCCATGGCGTCTACCCTAGGAGAAGAGGCTAGGCAGCACACCTTTCGCCTTGCCACAATCAATATCAACGCCATAAGGGCACCACACAAACTGACAATGCTACAACGCATATTCGATGCGGCGGACATAGACGTGGCCCTCTTGCAGGAAGAATGTGTCGCTAGTTTCCCTGACTTCTACGGATATACCGCCCACATCTCCCACGCCTCTTCTACCGATTGTGGTGTGGCTGTCCTGCTACGGGACGGCTTGGCCGCTACGGACGTACTGTACTTACCAAGTGCAAGAGCCATGGCAGTAACTGTCAATGGTGTACGACTCATCAATGTATTTGCCCCTTCAGGGTCAGGGAGACGGAGAGATCGGGCCCGCTTTTTTTCGGAAGATATTACGCCTCTATTTATGGGCCGCATAGACGATATGGTGATCGGAGGAGATTTTAACTGTACGTTATCTCCGTCTGATCTGCAGCCACATCACGTCCCGTGTACGGAATTGGAAATGCTCGTGCGTGATCTCCACCTGATCGACACGTGGCGCCACATCCACGGCCCAGCTCCTGGTTACACCCATTTACAAGTCATTCATCAAGTCGTTTAGACAGGATTTATGTCACAAGCACCCTTTCGACGGCGACGAGAGGAGCATAGCTCTTGCCCACTCCATTCACCGACCACATAGTCTATATTTGCACCATTGCCTTCCAACCTGCACGTGTGTGGTGCAGTAGACCCCCCTGGAAACTGAACGTCGCCCATCTGGAGGAGCCGGCATGTAAAGGTGCTATTGAAGAGTCGTGGAACGCGTTCTTACAGCGTCGTGGTCGTTACCGATCAACTCTCAGTTGGTGGATTGAATGTGCAAAGCCTCCTCTTAGGTGCACCTCCATGGCTTACGCCGGGAAGCAGCGGCATGGAGGAGGAGCATGGAAAACTTTTATTACACCGTCCAACGGGAATGTCTTGTTATGGAGCCCTCACCATACAGGCAGATCATAGTCAATCGCGCGAAAGCGCAGCTTGTCTCCTTAGCACGCCATCATTTACAAGGCGCTGTTATACGGTCGCGTGCTCCAGACATGATACAATCACAAAGGCCATCTATGCACCACGTGCTCCTAGAACGCAGGAGGCGCCGTAGGGCACTGGTAACCGACATGATAACGGACGACGGACGACACGTGGCAGAACAAGCAGATATAGCAGAAGCCTTCTATGGGCATTACGCTCAACTTTATTCAGCAGTGCTCCCTGATATGGCGACGGTGGACACCGTTTCAGTACATGTCCACGGTACAGTTCCACCAGACATGGTACCGACTTTACTGGGAGAAGTGACAGAAGAGGAAGTGGTCGACGCCACTGGTAAAGGTGCTCCCCATAAATCACCAGGAATCGATGGATTACCATTAGAGTTCTATCGAGCCTTTAAACAGCTGTTGGTACCGTGTTTGATTGAAATTGGTCAAGAATTGATGTCCCCGGTTATAACATTGCCAGCACCGTTCTTGGAAGGTCTGATTGTCCCCATCCATAAGCCGATTATCGCCCCTTAACGTTACTGAACAGCGACTTCAAGATCTTTTCGAGGCTGCTATCATAACGTACTCGCGGCACACTATTGCACTTCCTATCCGGCGATCAGACGTCCTTGGTGGGACCCAACAACATCAGAACTGAGTTATGTCGTTACAGAGATCTCATCTCCCCTGCACGGGTGAGACGTTTGCCGGCAGCCCTAGCGTCTATCGACTTTAGCCAGGCTTTTGACCGTGTGGGCCACACTTTCCTCACGGCCGTTCTACGGCGCATGGAATACCCCGACCCCTTTATCACAGTGTTGACACGCCTTCTGCACGGGGCTACTTCTCGAGTTCTTGTTAATGGAAGACTGACGGCACCAATGCCGATCCGCCGATCAGTACGACAGGGATGTCCATTATCAACATTGTTATTTGCATTGGCCTTAGAACCTTTGTTGTGTGGCCTCCGAGACAGGCTCACTGGGATACAGTTCGGCGGCTCCATCTATCGTTGCACCGAATATGAAGGTGGTTTGATGATCGTCATATGTGGAGCTGACGACATGGCGGCGGCTTTGGACTGGATTGCAACCTACGGTACAGCTTCTGGTACCCAAATCAACGTTGACAAGTCCGTCGCCTTAAGCATCGGGATTGGGCTACCACAGGAACACATTGCCCCCTTACGCTTCAGTGATACTGTACGCTGCTTGGGCTTAGATTTCATGAACGACATGCGACGCGCGACGACGCTCAATTATCGACGCCTTCTTCACCAAATTAGGGCCGGAATTGCAAATCAACGCTTGTGATCCCTCAACATCGTACAGCGGACGTATTATGCCAATGTATACCTTGCGTTCCGCATACCGCATGTCGCCCAAACGCTACCCATTCCGAAACCCTTGGCTCGTAGCATTAGGGCAGCGCTGGGATACTTCGTCACCGCTGGTGTGTTACTGAAGATCAGATACGTATCTCTTACCCTCCCCAAGGAAAAAGGTGGTCTCGGCCTAGTTAACGTCCATGATAGGGCCATTGGCCTCTATGTTAGCTCACTTATGTCTGCTGCGCCGTTGTCCTTCGAGCCTCACGAGTCTGCTTCTGACGGCGCTACGACCTGCTCCACTAAGAGCGCCGGTGCCACTACAGGACATCCCAGCGCCCCTCTTTTATGTAGGACGTTTCTATTTAGAACAAAGTTATTGCAGTGTAGCGCTCACGACACCACAAATTGCCACGACTCGATGTATATACCACGACATGATGCAACGCCGCCCCTAAATGTGGTCGAACTAAAATATCCTGACGTACGGTGGCGCGTGATGTGGAAGAATGTACACGATGCCATGTTTGATTCCGATGTAGTTTCCCAATGGTACGTACTCGTTAATGGGAAGCTGGTGGCGCAAGAACGTCTCTACAATATCCACATGGCAGAATCTCCCAATTGTGTGGGTTGCAATACAGTAGATTCTGACGAGCACCGCCTCAGCTGTGGAGCGGCGGAACCGGTTTGGCACCTTGTGCGGCAGATGCTGGCTTATCTCTTGCGAGTTAGGCCGGACCACATATCTGCACGCAAGTTATTGTTTCCGGATGAGACATTTTACCCTACGACTTGAACCAACTCTGTCACCTGGATACGTGGACATGCGGTCCATTACCTCTGTCGTGACGGACACAAGAACTTACTTGACTTCTGGCTCTATTTGCAAGAAAGACATCATGCTATTTCCGGGCATACCAGATATCGACAATGCTTCTCAAACTACCTCTGGAGTGCCCTTCACAGCCCGCCGTGTAGCTGGAATGTCCCAGGCAGTGGTAGATGAGGTCAGAACGAATCGCAAACGATCATATATTGAAAAATCCTTATCAATGGGCGCAGTCGCTGGGAAGCCTAACTACGAAGTGGTGGCTTTATTTTCGTGTTATTTTTGTTTACTATCTTCGATGGTGTCTTCATTCTGTTTTAGTCTTCCAGGCTTGATTAACTATGACTGTTCGCACATTGATATCTATAAAAATTAAAAAAAGGGAAAAAATAAAAAAAATAAAAATAAAACAACAAAAATAATTAAAAAAACAGCTTCCGCACCCTACTAGAAATACCCTTCCCTCTTCCTTTCATTGTGTTTTTGTGGGTTGATGCACATTTTCTATGGGGAGTGGTTACCTATAGTTAGGAAGGCAACGCGTGAAGAGGTAAGAGTTCATTTTTGTTTGGCAGGGACACAAGTGGCGGTGCCCCGTAGGGATGACTATGATTTTGTTTTATTTCTTTTGTTAGGAAAAAAGCACCTGTGAGAAAGGCACTCTTATAAAAAAAAGTAGGTCAGATGGCAGAGCACTTGCCTCTCGAAAGGCAAAGGTTACGAGTTCGAGTCTCGGTGCGGCACACAGTTTTAATCTGCAAGTAACACGTCAACCAGTTTCATTCAACATGCATCTAAGCCAAATAACAAGCTTTTAATTCCACTATATGACAAAAAAAGACCGTTGTAGTATGTGCTAAAAACTAAAAACCATTCGGCGTGTATTACGTTGAAAACATTGCAGTATCGATTAGCCTATTTTGAATAGAAGTTTATTTATTGGAAAAACGAACAGTCAGCATTTAAGCTATAAAATTACTATGCTGCTTATAGCACCGATATTACACTAAATTTTCAACACAGAAAATAGGTATAACACTTTAAGAAACGAATACGTACAAATTTCAATCAACGCATATTATGATGAAAAGATTTCAGTGTCGAGTAGAGTTTATTTTGAATAGAAGTAACTCTTTTTTGTCAGAATTTATTGTAAACACGAACAATCTGCATTTAAGCTATAAAATTACTATGTCATTTATCGGATCGATGTTACACTAAATTTCCCACACAGAAAATAGGCGTAATACTTTAAGAGATGAATATGTACAAATTTCAATCAGCACATAGCTGTTATCGTCCCTTTCACGGCAGTGAACGCTATTAGATTGTTTGACCACAAGTTGGTCGTGATGTTTACGGAAGGACATAACGGCTGCCAAATTTGAGACTTGTCTAATTATATTTTGTTAAATAACGCAATGTTCGTAAAGTGGTCCTCATGTGCATGGGATTCTTTTCGGTTGTTACAGCAGACGTATTGTAACAAGCCTCGTTGTGAAAATGCTACCTCTGCTCTAGTGGGATGTTACCTTAAATTCTCCCTGCTCTTGGCCAAGTTGTAGTAGACATTGCCTCTCATCTATCGTCTCGGAGCTTACGTAGCATCTGGCGAAGCCCTACTCGCCACTGCGGCGAATCCACGCTCACAGTGCCATGCGGTGCACGAGACAAATCACGTGATGTATTGCTCCGTAGACGTCCTCCGAAACGTTTATTGACGGAGCAGTATTATTTCTATACACTTTTACACACATACAGTCAAGCAAAATAAGGGCGGGCAGCCACGCTTTGACCGGCGAAGCAGGGTCAGTATAGTCATTTTTTCCATACCACTGATCAATGCCTTTATGTTATTATATGAGATCTCTGACCACCTAGCAAATGTTCCCTCATTAAGTCGCTCCCCTTTTCCTAAACACCGGAAAACATCATTGTTCGCTGAGGATCAATTACTGTTCACTTGACGCAACCAACACTTTTAGAACGTCAGCTTCGCCCCACATGGCTCACGACTCCCGTTCTACCGTCGCGAAGACTGCCGATAGACTCCCGATGTCGCGAGCTACCTAAACCGCTCCACGAAATTATTTTAACATACAGGCCTTTCGCTTAACCAGTCTCCAGATAAGAATGTAGGCACTTCAATTGGTACTTCCGTGCTAATGCTCATAGTATTTGTTGTAAGATGCTGCTTGCTGACAGTCTTCTGAAAAGTTTCCCTCCCAAAGGGTATTAGGAAACACCGGTCATACTTGGAAGTCGCTTGCCTTTGACACATCAGAGCTGGATCAGACCACCACCATTTAGCCGAAGTGCGGGAAGGCCGGTCCAATTGGCTAAGTCCTGAAGAGTTGAACCACTTTTTTTCCTCAGCATATTTTTTTTACCTTTTTCCTTACTTCTGGCAGCATGGTCGTATAGAGTGTCATATAAACTTAAATACAGTAGTCACTCCCGTGTAAAAATGTAAGAGGTATGATAAAATGGAAATGCTACTTAACTCGGAAACGGAGCAACGTTACGAATTTTTTCTTAACAGTTATTTCTCAGCAGAACCTCCCCTGCAACATCCTTAAACGGTTTTCAGCTGTTTCTGACCAGCCTGCAGACATGTCATCGAAGTGGCGCGTGACGATACTATCTTATTTTTGACCTTGCAGAAATTTACAATCATTGGTTTGTGTGACGAATGGGTAACAGTATCATATTTGTGTTTAAAAATAATACATTTTTGGAATGAGATTTTCACTCTGCAGTGGAGTGTGCGCTAATATGAAACTTTCCTGGCAGATTAAAACTGTGTGCCGGACCGAGACTCGGCCTCGGGACTTTTTCCTTTCGCGGCCAAGTGCTCTACCAACTTTTTTTTGTTGTTGTTGATCTAAATTTGTTTTATATTGTACGTTGAACTTGTTTGGGGCGGACGTTCGATGACACCAGTTCAGGTTGTTCGTTGATCTGTTCACTCAGTTTATTACAGTGGGTAGCTAATCCTCTGACCGAACACGCTGAGCTACGGTGTTGGCATAACTTTCCTGGCACATTAAAACTGTGTGCCGGACCGAGACTTGAACTCGGGACCTTTGTCTTTCGCGGACAAGTGCTCTACCAACTGAGCTACCCTAGCACGACTTACGCTCCGTCCTCACGGCTTTACTTCTACCACTATCTCGTCTCCTACCTTCCAAACTTCTGCGAAGAGCTTCTGTAAAGTTTGGAAGGTAGGAGTCGAGGTACTGGCAGAAGTAAAGCTGTGAGAAAGGAACGTGAGTCGTGCTTGGGTAGCTCAGTTGGTAGAGCACTTGCCCGCGAAAGACAAAGGTCCCTAGTTCAAGTCTCGGTCCGGCACACAGTTTTAATCTGCCAGGAAAGTTTCAATACATTTTTGTATGTAAAAAGCCAACAATGACTTTGACTACACCGAGCGAGGTGGCGCAGTGGTTAGCACGCTGGATTCGCATGCGGGAGGACGACGGTTCAATCCCGCGTCCGGACATTCTGGTTTAGGTTTTCTGTGGCTGGCTCTGAGCACTGTGCGACTTAACTTCTGAGGTCATCAGTCGCCTAGAACATAGAACTGATTAAACCTAACCAACCTGAGGACATCACACATCACTGCCCGAGGCAGGATTCGAACCTGCTACCGTAGCGGTCGCTCGGCTCCAGACTGTAGCGCCTAGAACCGCTCGGCCACTCCGGCCGGCAGGTTTTCTGTGATTTCCCTAAATCGCTTCAGGCAAATGCTGGGATGATTCCTTTGACAGGGCACGGCCAATTTCCTTCCCTATCCTGCCCACATCCGATGAGACCGATGACCTCGCTGTTTGGTCTCTTCCCCAAAATCAACCAACCAACTATGACTACAGTGGAACCTAAATTAATGTCAATATCATTACGTACCACTGTGATATTGTTGCAACGTCAACCCCTTCCGACCCGACCACCCTTATCTATCAGCCCAAGGCCACGAACTAACTTTAGGCTACCATATTTACTTCGTTTACTACTGCCGGAAAATCTAGTGAGAGTGTTCCAGAGCTATACCCGCTGCGGAAGGGTGTGCTGCCCCTTGACGTCCAGCTACAAAGTAAGGGTGGACGCTCTCTTCGGATCCTATTCACAGACTCCTTTGCAGAGAAAAAACAGTCCTTTGGAGAAACTGGAACTAATGTTTTTGATCAATATAACTGGATATTTTTGCAGCAAGTTCTGAATCGTGCTAAGTTACTACAGCGTGGCGTCTTTTCTCACCAGTTTCACCTTGAAGCGTCTTAACTGGGCTTGAAAGAGTGTTTCTTCTCACAAAGTCTTCATCTGAAGAACTTATAAATAAAAATCCTAATTGAGCCGCAGATATTGGGGAAAATGCCTTTATAACTGAGGAACATCATTCCGGTATTGTCATCTCTCGGTGACATCTGGAACATTTATGAAATTAATGTTCAATTGTAACTACCTAATAAGGTTTGGATATTAATTTTTAGATTAGTTCACTTCTAATGTTTGTTTTTACAGTACACTTCGCTATAAACGGATACCGACAACTCTCGAAGCTGTGGCATTACAATTTCTTCTCTTTCTCCTTGGTAGCTGTGCAACCGCGACAGCTCATCCATTCCTCAGTCTTCAGGCTTCAGGCGTTTGCGAAGCACCTGGTCTCGTTCCGTTACAAGTCATACCTGCCCTCAAGTCGCGAAGAAATTATCGATCAGCGAATGCGGATTAAGTCCTATACTGACCCGCGAGACGAAATATAATTGGTGTCTCACTGTTAATCACCGCCCTGTAGCAAACCAAAGCCCTTTCTGACACTTCCTGTACGCCAGCACTGGACAGGAAATCTGCAACGAAATCTCTGTTGACCCTCCGACTGGCTACTTGCAAGGTCTTCGTTAATCATGGCAAAGAAAATAGCATAAGGATTACATATTATCGACTTATTAACGGCAAAGGTCATTGATGGGGGTCATGAACTGCTGTTCGCTGTTCAGAACGATTTGGTTATTTTGATTATTTGTAATATTTTGCGTCTGTTTGATACTGTTACTAAGAGTACTGTGGTAAGTGAATTAAGCGCTGGTTATCTCTTCTGTGCTGTAGAAATTGCAAGAAGTGCATATGTGTATATTTACTTCCGTCTATAGGCCAGCACAAGTCGTCACTAAGCATGTAGCTTCCCGATGGCTAAATACTGCTTCAGGTAGTTGACTGTTATTTCATTACATTACTTTAATATATTGTAAAATGAATGAGAACTGCACGCATTGTCGTAGGTTAGTTGGATGTTGTACATTATGAACTGCGTAGCAAATGCTTTCGCTGGGGTGAACGTAACGGGAAAGCTGGTGGGCAATCTATCGAGTCCTGGACCTGCAGGATATTTAGGAGGGACAGACTTATGGTCAAGTAGGAAGGGAGAATATGTGCCTGACGGGTATAGTTAGAGGATGCTGGGAGAGAGCTGGAGAGGCTACGGACGAAGAGGGTAGAGAAGTGGAAGCTGGCAGCTGGCAGTAAAGCCACTAAGAAGAGAACACTCTCCTATAGTTTAATTTTGATTGTTGAGAATAGTTTTAGCCGACTGTCAGTCATGTGGATAAATTTCCTTTAGGGTAACCCTTCTTGAATAAATTCAATCATCGAGCAGTGATGGTCCTGAAGGAGATCTTAGCAGCGGAATCGAAACGATGAGGAGGAGAGATTTTGAAACATGGTCATTTTACACTGTATTATTGCAGCTGTAGTGGTTTTAGTTAGTCATCAACGATGGAATGTGGCTTGGTGCGGACAGAGGAAGGCGCCAACACGACGGGCTGCACCAACTACTTCGCCGGGCCGGCGCCGTTCTCGGAGGTGGAGACGAGGACCTACTCGCAGTTCCTGGCCAGCCTGGGCGACGACTTCCAGCTCTACCTGGACTTCCACAGCTACGGCCAGATGCTCATGTTCCCGTACGGGCTCTCCAGTCTGGTCGCACCCAACTACGACGAGCTGGTGAGGCAACTGAAGCACCAGTCCAAATTGTTGCAGTGCACTCATACTTCGCTGTGATTGATAATACCACCGTTTTCCCCACTCTAAGCAGGGATAAGTAACAAGCTTCACATATTGTTTGCTGTCCCTGAGTCTCAATAAATAGCCTTGCAAAATTAATCTTTGTCGTTGTGGTCTTCAATCAGAAGTCTGGTTCGATGCAGCTCTTCACGTTATTCAGTCCTGTGCGAAGCTCCTCATCTCTGAATAACAATTGCAACCTAAATCTCCTTATTGTATTCAAGTCTTTGCCTCACTCTACGATTCCCCTCCCCTTCCCCTCCCCCCCCCCCCCACCCCCAACACACATACTTCCTTCCATTACGGAACTACGACTCTTTGGTGTCTCAGGATGTGAACTACCAATCGATCCCTTCTCTTAGGCAAATGGACCACAAATTTCTTTTTTCCTTAAGTCTATTCAGCATTCATTCATTCGTTATTCCATTTACCCACCTAATTTTCAAAATTCTTCTATAACACTACATTTCAAAATCTTCTATTCTGTTCTTGCCAGAATTCCTTATCGTCCATGTTAGACTTCCATACAAGGCTCCAGTCCAGGTAAATACCTCCAGAATCGACTTTTTGCACTTAAAATTTTATTCGTCGCTAGGAAATTTATCTTATTTAAAAACCCTTTTATTACAATTGGTAGGTTGTGTTTTAGATCCTCTCCAGTTCGGCCATTGACAACTATTTTGCTGCCAGAATAGCAAAATTCGGTGAATGGATGAAGGATCTCATTTAATAATCTTATTCTATCTGTATCACCTGATTGATAACGGCAATCAAAAAGTTTCTGTTCGAACGCCATACAATCCAGTCTTGGTATGCCAATCAGGAAAAACCGCTATGGGCACTGAGGTAAGCATCCCACCGATGTACCAGGTGGAACATATCGTTTCGATAAAATAGCGTCTCCTGCTGGGTAAAGAAGAATAAAGTAGAACAGAGTTTATATATTTTCGAACATTTTACATGTTGTTGGTGTAAATATTTATATATAAATCTAAGATACAAGAGGTACATAATATTTCACTGCATATCAGTGGCACATTGTTACACATAACGTGAAAATTATATATGCAGGAATATACTAACCGACGACTTGTTACAACTTACAAGTTAGTATGACAGTAATTAGTGAGAACTTCATGTCACTTGAATCTGATCCCTTATACTCTTATTGAAGTAGCACGCTTTTTTCTTAAATCATTCTGCTAAAACAACTTTTTAATATACTGTAGGGAACGGAATGTGCAGCTTTGGAAGAATGATGAAAAATCTGGTGCCTGGATATTTGTGGCTGTTGTTAACATTACCTACCCTACTGCCGGGTATATCAACTGACTGTCTAGTGTATAGTCATTATAATGTTAACATTATTTAAGTTCTCTTTAACACTGAGAAGGCAGCTATACTTACACTGATCAGCCAGAACATTATGACCATCCATTCGGTTCAATCCCGCGTCCGGCCATCCTGATTTAGGTTTTCCGTGATTTCCCTAAATCACTCCAGGCAAATGCCGAGATGGTTCTTCTGAAAGGGCACGGCCGACTTCCTTCCCCATCCTTCCCCAATCCGATGAGACCGATGACCACGCTGCCTGGTCTGCTTCCCCAAACAACCAACCATTATGACCATCGACTTACAATCGATATAAACCTGTCAGGGCGATAGCAGCGTCACCTGGCGAGGAATGGCTGCTAGTCAGAGACACGCACGGTGCTTAATATTTCACGGTATATCAGTCAGACGTCGTAGGCTGGGCAGAGTGGTTCAAAAATGGTTCAAATGGCTGTGAGCACTATGGGACTTAACATATGTGGTCATTAGTCCCCTAGAACTTAGAACTACTTAAACCTAACTAACCTAAGGACATCACACACATCCAGGATTCGAACCTGCAACCGTAGCAGTCGCGCGGTTCGGCAGAGTGGTAAAAGAGGACCAACGGCGAACCGTAGCGGAACTATCAGCAGACGTTAACGCTGGGCAGAGTGTGTCTCAACAGGCAGTGTACCAAAACTCCTAACGGCACGCCTCAGCAGCCGGTTATCCATGCAGGTGACGATGTTATCACCACCTCATCGGCAACTACGACTGAAATGGGCAAGTGACCATCGCCACTGGACGTTGGCGCAGTGGCAGAGCGTTGCACGGTCTGGTGAACCCCGATACCTTCTTCATCAGCCCATGCGAGGGCGCGAAAGCGTCGTCTTTCAGGGATACGACTCCTTGTCACCTGTATTGCTCGGCGGACACAAGCTGGTAGCGCTCCATTACACTCTGTGGAATGTTCATGTCGACATCCAAGGGTTCAGTGGAGCACGTGCTAGGCACAATGACGCCCGAGGAGTATTGTACACCGGTTGCTGACCATATACATCCCTTCGTGACGATCATGTTTCCCGGCGGTAGTGGTATTTTTCAAGAAGGTAATATGTCATGTCACAAGGCCAGGAGTGTGACGTAGTGGTTCAAGGAATACAGTGCCGAGTTCCCATTGACGTTCTGGCCCCGCAACTCGCCAGATCTGAGCTGGGTCGAACACATCTGGGATGCGATTGCGCATGACGTCAGACCTCATCGCCCTCTCCTCGGAATTTACAGGACTTACACTACTGGCCATTAAAATTGCTACACCAAGAAGAAATGCAGATGATAAACGGGTATTCATTGGACAAATATATTATACTAGAACTGACATGTGATTAATTTTCACGCAATTTGGGTGCATAGATCCAGAACAACCACCTCTGGCCCTAATAAAGGCCATGATACGCCTGGGAACAGAAATTGGATGGCGTGTACAGGTACAGCTGCCCATGCAGCTTCAACACGATACCACAGTTCATCAAGAGTAGTGACTGGCGTGTTGTGGCGAGACAGTTGCTCGGCCACCATTGACCAGACGTTTTCAACTGGTGAGAGATCTGGAGAATGTGCTGGACTGGGCAGCAGTCGAACATTTTTGTATCCAGAAAGGCCCGTACAGGACCTGCAACATGCGGTGATGTATTATCCTGCTGAAATGTAGGGTTTCGTAGGGATCGAATGAAGGGTAGAGCCACGGGTCATAACACATCTGAAATGTAACGTCCACTGTTCAAAGTGCCGTCAATGTGAACATAAGGTGACCGAGACGTGTAACCAATGGCACCCCATACCATCACGGCGGGTGATAAGCCAGTATGGCGATGACGAATACACGCTTCCAATGTGTGTTCACCGCGATGTCGCCTAACACGGATGCGACCATCAAGATGCTGTAAACAGAACCTGGATTCATCCTAAAAATAACGTTATGCCATTTGTGCACCCAGGTTCGTCGTTGAGTACACCACTGCAGGCGCTCCTGTCTGTGATGCAGCGTCAAGAGTAACCGCAGCCATGGTCTCCGAGCTGATAATCCATGCTGCTGCAAACGTCGTCGAACTGTTCGTGCAGATGGTTGTTGTCTTGCAAACGTCCCCACTGTTGACTCAGGGATCGAGACGTGGCTGCACGATCCGTTACAGCCATGCGGATAAGATGCCTGTCATCTCGACTGATAGTTACGAGACTGATAAATATGAGGCCGTTGGGATCCAGCACGACGTTCCATATTACCCTCCTGAACCCACCGACTCCATATTCTGCTAACAGTGACTGGATCTCGACCAACGCGAGGAGCAATGTCGCGATACGATAAACCGCAATTGCGATAGACTACAATCCGACCTTTGTCAAAGTCGGAAACGTGATGATACGCTTTTCTCCTCCTTACACGAGGCATCACAACAACGTTTCACCAGGCAACGCCGGTCAACTGCTGTTTGTGTATGAGAAATCGGTTGGAAACTTTCCTCATGTTAGCACATTGTAGGTGCCGCCACCGGCGCCAACTTTGTGTGAATGCTCTGAAAAGCTAATCATTTGCATATCACAGCATCTTCTTCCTCTCGGTTAAAGTTCCCGTCTGTAGCACGTCATCTTCGTGGTGTAGCAATTTTAAAGGCCAGTAGTGTAGATGACTTGTGTGTGCAGATGTGGTGACAACTCCCTCCAGTCACCTACCAAGGCCTCATTGTTTTCACATCACTTCGGTTCCCCACTGTTACCAGTGTCAAAGGTGGACACATTGGTTATTGAGGTCTTGCAAGCTACCTACTTTCTGTACATCCTCTTCCGAAAGGAGTAGCCGACCTTTCAAGGCCCTTTTTTCAGGGACCTAAAGGGTGTTAATTAGCTGGGGAGAGACCAGGACTATAAGACAGGCGTTCCAGTGTCTCCCACGAGTTGGCGTAACTTTGCGTTACTATATTTGCGATACGGTAACGTGTGTTTTCATGCAGCAGCAAGACCCAGTGCGATACTTGCCGCACACTTCCACAACGGTCGTTTTCTACTGACATGCTGCCCCGTACACATGCTTTATTCTCCGATTGATGTCTGCCGGTGTTTGTCCTTAGGCAGCTCATAAAAAATAACAGGTCGTTGGTTATCTTTGGACGCATTTGGTAATAACGTCGGCGTAGCTCACGATTCCGCATTCACTGCACGCACTTCGGAAAGGCACAAATGCTGCAAAAAAAAAAAAAAAAATGGTTCAAATGGCTCTAAGCACTATGGGACATCTGAGGTCATCAGTCCCCTAAACCTAACTAACCTAAGTACATCACAAACATCCATGCCCGAGGCAGGATTCGAACCTGCGACCGTAGCGGTCGCGCGGTTCCAGACTGAAACGCCTAGAACCGCTCGGCCACACTGGCCGGCACAAATACGGCATTAATCTTTTGCCTACGTGTTGTTGCTTATACACGCGCGTCGGAGTAGCGCTACGTTCCGTGTACGGTGCAGCAGCGCCCTCGAATGGGAACTTTTTGATCGCCCTTATAATTCGACTACAGAACTCACGTTTTTCTTTCACTGATATTCATTTTATACCTTCTTTTGAACGCACTATGCTTCCAGTTAAAATGCTATTGCAAATCCTTTGCCGTCTCTGACAGAATTACAGTTTTTTTGGCAAACTGCATAGTTTTTATGTTTTCTTCCTGAACTGCAATTCTTTTTCCAAATCCCTGCGAGGTTTCTTTATTCTTTGCTTGCTGTACAGATTAGTTAACATCGGGTAGATGCTACAGCCTTGTCTCACTCCCAACTTACTCTTTTATTTCGTGCCCTTCAATTCTTATAACACCAGTCTGGTTTCTGCACAATTTGTAGATAACCTTCCGCTCTCTTCGTTTTAGCCCTGCTGTTCTCAAAGTTGCAAAGAGTGTATTCCAGTCTACGCTATCAAAAGATTTCTCTAAATCTACAAATGCTGTAAACGTAGGTTTACCTTTCTTCAGTTTGTCTTCTAACGTAAAAATGACTTATACGCATGTTTCCGCTTTTTTTCCAGCTTGAAATAGCGGGTAGGGCTGCAGAAGTTCTGGCTTCCAGATACGGCACCCAGTTCACATACGGCAGCATTGTGGACACTATATGTGAGTACCAACACGATCCTGATGTAACAATATACTGTGTACCAATAACAAAAGCCATTTCAACTAAAAAGATATCTATATGAAGATAGTAACTGTTCTCGAAAGAACAGATACCATTGATGACCGTGCAGCTTCTCTAGAATAAATGATAATTAAATGAAAGCCTTCATATATAATTAAAGGCTACCCGGCCATTGACCTTCGTCTATGCGAATGCGCACAGGTTGCCCGAACTCTTACGAGAATCGTCAATTTAGTGGGCGCGAGTAATGAGTGGATGGGCAAATACCTATTAGGTACATCACGTATATCGATTTTGGACAGTTGGAAATGTGGGTCTCACGGGAAGCGTGCACAGGATAAGTCCCTGCAGTCGGGATATTCACCTGTGTCCTCCGTGGCTGAGATGGATAGAGTAAGCAGCAGATCCCGCGTTCGAGTCCCGGTTGCGGAACATATTTTCAACTGTCCCCATCGATGTATATCAACAACACCTGTCGGCAGCTGAGGGTTTCAATTAATTATCATTTAAAAAGATATCAGTTCAAAAATATGAGTAGTAGCTTTAATAATAGTTGTAGCAGTAGCAGTTTTATTCATACGTAGATCACCTTTAAGAGGATATCAGATTCGTCGTAGTATTGCAACTGAAGAAGAACAACAAAATGTAATTCATGTATACAGTCATTCACATTTCTACAGGTTTAGTTTGAGAAAGATGGGACACATAGTCGCCCATGTTCTTACAGCATATTTGAAAGACATTTAACCTTCCTGTAACATTTAAGTGCTATTCACTGTTCCTGAAACACAACCTATAGTACGTAATCGGCTAAGCAGAATAATACCGTGACGTATATGCGATACTGCTTACTCCAGAAACATTCCGTGCCTGCGAGAAACGCGACAACATAGCCCATGACTCGACAACATGCTTCTTCTTTCCATCACACCTCAATACTGAAATTCCCAATACCATAAGATCAAAAATTAGATTAATAGGAATTATTATTCGGCAGTGATAATGCAGACACATTATTCTTTGGAATTGCACGTATCCTGAGAAAAAAAGTATTACGTATTTATTTAAATCACTGGAACGACATCTAAGGAGACTGGTAGCTAGTTTATGCGTCAGATGCTGCAACCAAATAAATACATATTTTACGGCAAGGCATCTTCCTTGGGCTTCGGTAGGGTTAAACCGTGTCTCGAAGATGGTCGCTTGACGGAAATTAGTTGCCTCTAAATCAGTATTCATTACAACAGCTTTTGGTTGTTCCACCCTGTCGGTGATTGAACTGGAAGGATCTTGGATTGCATCTCATATCCAGCGAAAGAAATAAACGATTTGAAAATAAAGATAATAATAATAATAATAATAATAATAATAACAGTCTTAGAAAAGTGAAACACTTTAGCGAAACATCTGAATCGTCCAATGCTGATATTGATTCTTTAATTTAGATTTCACAAAGTTGTCAGTAAATAGAACAGAGGCCTCAAAGGCAAAATATATAGGAAAACTATACCTTCAGACAGTGTTGACTAATAATTTATTGTCCACAGCACCCAGTCATTCACAAACAAGCGGCATTCCATTCTTTGGTGCACCATCTCATACCTGATTCAGTGTCCAAAGAAGATTTCCGAGGAGAGTTAGACACTATGAAATTTATTTCGTCAACCATAGGCTATAACCCAGTCATGATTGGACACACGTAACACAAGAAGCGAAAACCAAGCCACAATCTTCCTTTATGCTTCCTCAGCTGATTTTTTCAGCGTTTGCAAAAGGTGGTGTACTTTCAGGTACTTAGGACAAGTGCCGTAGATTGTAGCTACAACGCTGAAATCCTGCATGTGCGAAGATTCTTACTATTTGAGAAAAACAACAATCCAGTATATTTTCAACAAACAAGACCCAGTTAATACATGACAGAGCAGGCCGGGCTGGCCGAGCGGCTCTAGGCGCTACAGTCCGGAACCACACGATCGCTACGGTCGCAGGTTCGAATCCTGCCTCGGGCATGGATGTGTGTGATGTCCTTAGGTTAGTTAGGTTTAAGTAGTTCTAAGTTCTACGGGACTGATGACCTCAGAAGTTAAGTCCCATAGTGCTCAGAGCCATTTGAAACATTTCTGAATACGCGACAGTGGCGCATGTAAAATGGTTGATCTTGACTGTAATGCGTTTTACATGCGTCAGTTAGGCAGAGACATGGCAAAAATAATGACTGACCATTGACGCAATTCGAAGTCTTAGAATTCTGACTACAGATTTGCTGAGTGTGTACCAGACACAGTCCCAGGTCCTCTTTCTGGCAAGCAAAGGATAAAAACTGAATCTATCTAAAGCCCTGGAGATCAATAAACATCTGACACACACAATCCTCATTTAATGTTACATGACAGAACATAGTTTAATATTTCCCCTATCTTAACATCTGTTAAGCTCAAAATACACTCCTGGAAATTGAAATAAGAACACCGTGAATTCATTGTCCCAGGAAGGGGAAACTTTATTGACACATTCCTGGGGTCAGATACATCACATGATCACACTGACAGAACCACAGGCACATAGACACAGGCAACAGAGCATGCACAATGTCGGCACTAGTACAGTGTACATCCGCCTTTCGCAGCAATGCTATTCTCCCAAGGAGACGATCGTAGAGATGCTGGATGTAGTCCTGTGGAACGGCTTGCCATGCCATTTGCACCTGGCGCCTCAGTTGGACCAGCTTTCGTGATGGACGTGCAGACCGCGTGAGACGACGCTTCATCCAGTGCCAAACATGCTCAATGGGGGACAGATCCGGAGATCTGCGGACGTGCATTGTCCTGTTGGAACAGCAAGTTCCCTTGCCGGTCTAGGAATGGTAGAACGATGGGTTCGATGACGGTTTGGATGTACCGTGCACTATTCAGTGTCCCCTCGACGATCACCAGAGGTGTACGGCCAGTGTAGGAGATCGCTCCCCACACCATGATGCCGGGTGTTGGCCCTGTGTGCCTCGGTCGTATGCAGTCCTGATTGTGGCGCTCACCTGCACGGCGCCAAACACGCATACGACCATCATTGGCACCAAGGCAGAAGCGACTCTCATCGCTGAAGACGACACGTCTCCATTCGTCCCTCCATTCACGCCTGTCGCGACACCACTGGAGGCGGGCTGCACGATGTTGGGGCGTGAGCGGAAGACGGCCTAACGGTGTGCGGGACCGTAGCCCAGCTTCATGGAGACGGTTGCGAATGGTCCTCGCCGATACCCCAGGAGCAACAGTGTCCCTAATTTGCTGGGAAGTGGCGGTGCGGTCCCCTACGGCACTGCGTAGGATCCTACGGTCTTGGCGTGCATTCGTGCGTCGCTGCGGTCCGGTCCCAGGTCGACGGGCACGTGCACCTTCCGCCGACCACTGGCGACAACATCGATGTACTGTGGAGACCTCACGCCCCACGTGTTGAGCAATTCGGCGGTACGTCCACCCGGCCTCCCGCATGCCCACTATACGCCCTCGCTCAAAGTCCGTCAACTGCACATACGGTTAACGTCCACGCTGTCGCGGCATGCTACCAGTGTTAAAGACTGCGATGGAGCTCCGTATGCCACGGCAAACTGGCTGACACTGACGCCGGCGGTGCACAAATGCTGCGCAGCTAGCGCCATTCCACGGCCAACACCGCGGTTCCTGGTGTGTCCGCTGTGCCGTGCGTGTGATCATTGCTTGTACAGCCCTCTCGCAGTGTCCGGAGCATGTATGGTGGGTCTGACACACCGGTGTCAATATGTTCTTTTTTCCATTTCCAGGAGTGTATCTTCAGTTACTCCCACACTATACGTTACATTCTATGCCTCCATTTCTTCTTGTATTTATTTATTTTATTGCGACTGTCAACGTCTTCCAAATCGTTATACACTGCACTGCGGTGATAAAACGCATAGGATAGCGACGGAGAATAAACAGACTTTGGACGCAGAATGCTAGTCGGAGCTAGACGTATGGGACATTCCATTTAGGAAGTCGTTACGGAATTCAGTTTTTAGAGATCCATAGTGTCAAGAGTGTGCCGAGAAAACCAAACGTCAGGCATTACACCTCACCACGGGCAACGCAGTAGCCGACGACTTTCACTTAACGACCGAGAGGAACTACGTTTTCTTAGAATTGTCGGTGCTAACAGACAAGCAACACTGCGTGACATAGCCGCAGATATCAACGTGTGACGTACGACGAACGTATCCGTTAGGACAGTGCGGCGAAATCTGGCGTTGATGGAGTACGGCAGCAGACGATAGACGCGAGTGCTTTTGTTAACATCACTACATCGTCTGCAGCGCCTCTCCTGTGCTTGTGACCACATCGGCTGGACCATAGACGACTGGAAAACCGTGGGCCGATTTGAGTTGGTAAGAGCTTATGGGGGAGTTAGAGAGTGGCGAAGACGCCACGAAGCCATGGACCCAAATTTTTAACAAAGCGTTTTGCAACGTGATGGTGACACCATAATGGCGAGGGATGTGTTTATATCGAATGAAATGGGTCCTCTGGTCGAACTGAACCAATCATTGACTGGAAATGGTTATGTTCGACTACTTGGAGACCATTTGCAGCTATTCATGTACTTCATGTTCCCAAACAACGATCGAATTGTCGCGGGCCTCAATTGTTGGCGATTGGTTTGAAGAACATTTTGGACAGTTCGAGCGAATGATCTGGCCACTCAGATCGCCAGTCGTGAATCCCATGGAACATTTATGCTACCTAATCGAGAGGTCTGTTCATGTCGAAAATCCTGTACTGGCCACGCTTTCGCACTTATGGGCGGCTACAGGGGCAGCATGGTTCAGTATTTCTGCAGGGGACTTCTGAAGACTTGTTGTGTCGATGTCACGTCAAGTTTTATCAGCGTGACTGATAAGTAGTATTCTTCGGGGTGTTCTGCCAAGTTGTAGTTTGCAATTTACGCACAATACTTCGACGACCGACCCAATAGCCTTCTTCAAGTGCTACATCGGTTGGAGTCCAGACAGTGAGTATACATAACAGCAAATCTCCCAGTACATGAAGAAGACGGCTGATTCGGTCGTCTAAGCATTGTGCATACAATATTAACGTGTTATAGCTATTAGTGTTATCATTTACTCTGTTTTTGCATCACATTCCATGTGTTATTCCTTTTCAGGCCTTTCTCCAATATTCTTGTATTTATTTTACTTTATTTTAATGAGATTAACAATTTAATTTGGATTGCTGTATGGTCTGTTCTGTTATTTTTTCCACATGTACCTCTGCTCTTTAGTGTAATTTTTTCTTCATGTGGTCGTCCTCTTCTTTCACCTCACACACACTCTCCCCCCTCTCTCACTCTCTCACTCTCTCTCACTCTCTCTCACTCTCTCTCACTCTCACTCACTCTCACTCACTCTCACTCACTCTCACTCACTCTCACTCTCTCTCACTGTCTCTCACTCTCTCTCACTGTCTCTCACTCTCTCTCACTGTCTCTCACTCTCTCTCACTCTCTCTCACTCTCTCTCACTCTCTCTCACTCTCTCTCACTCTCTCTCACTCTCTCTCACTCTCTCTCACTCTCTCTCTCACTCTCCCCCCCCCCCCCCCCACACACACACACACAGAGCACTGTTTTGTCTAAGTTTAGTCTTATTGTTTTATGGTATGTCTCTTTCACACTTGTTTACTGTTTGGCGTCTATGCTTTCAATTATGTTACAATTGCACTGTCAAAGATGTCATTTTCTCTGTTCTTGCACCTCAGTCTCTACGAATCATATCCTGCCAAAGTTGGTCCCGGTACTGTTTGGTCTTTTATGAATATAGTCGGCAGTAGTCTAATGACATTTTTGTGGTTTTTGTTTGTAAACTTGTTTACTAATGGATTCTTCCTGACGATTTACTTGAACTTGATACCGCAGAGAAAGTTGTAAAGTGAGTGCGCGACGCTCTTCTGCCTCAGACCCGGCTGCCGGCAGCAGCATCGACTGGCTGATGGGCGTGCAGGGCAAGCGGTTCCCCTTCGCGTGGGAGCTGCGGGACACGGGCGAGTTCGGCCACCTGCTGCCCGCGGACCAGATCGTCCCCACCAGCGAGGAGACCTTCGACAGCGTCCTCTCCGTCCTCAGCGACGTGCTCGCGCGCATCCAGCGTGACGGCTCCTAACATCTTTCCCTCCATGTGTGAACTTGGTACAATAAACGCTCTTTCTTAAGCACACTTGTGTTTGACATTTCTGACGCCCTTATCTCTTACGACAGCCTCTGTATAATGACAAATACTCGAGAGTTTTGAGGACTGATGGAATGCTAAACCAGTTCTCAACTGCAAACGTCTGACTTTGCAACATGTGGACAAGCATCCCCGCCGGTAATTCCTCAGAAGTGGTGGGAATAATCTCGTCAATACATAAGCAGATGTGAGATTACTATGGGCGTCATAATAACTGCCTGACAACCTGGTGTAACCTACATCCGACAGTGAATAGGCCTGGTCAACCTGGGACTTGAGCCCACCCTCGTGGTGTGGATGTTCGGAAGTATAAATATGTCTATGGTCTTAAGGTCTCTTTTAGCTACTACACAGACCTGATATTCGCTATTGCGTGGTGTGCACAACACATTGCTTGTTTTTAGTCCTCTGGCCTGGTGTTAGGTCTGTGCTTTTATCTACTGGCAGCTTCATCAGCTACCAGTATGGAAACTACCCCTAAAAAAAAAAAAAAGATTGACACTCAAGTTGGAGGAGCCCACTTAGACGGATACACTGTACCCGGTGCTCGTGGGGACCCAGCGTGAAGAGGTCCACACTTCCGCCAAGTCAAACTGCCCCATTGCGTTCATGTAACTCAACTTCTACAGCTGTATAGTAAGCGCTCCGTCGAGCTGTGCCCTTTCAATCGCTACAGAACGTAGTTGACCAGACCTGCCAATTGCCGAATCCTTGTTCTCTCTGGTTCACCAGGATTTAGTCCAGTTATATCCAACTTCCCTCGAGAAGTTAGCCGTCAAACCCATCAATATATTATTTCTCACGTTGGTATTGCTTCTGTCACCATCAAGGACGAGTAACCGACGAGGACGCTTGGACTCTAACCGTACCACTCATGTTACACTGCCTGAGAATGCCCGTCATCCTAGGAACTTGAGGCATGGCAGTTTCACACAGTTCTAGGAATAACCAGCGTGTATCTGCCAAGGAGTTGCATTGTATTCCAAAAGGAACCGTGGTACTGGTGACTACTAGATTGCCTCACATTTTGGACTACTTTCACAACTGGTACCTTCTCTCGCCTGATGAACGAGTCACTCGAGGGTACTTATGCATACCTCCACCACACGACTGAGACTATCAGATAGGTGCCCAAACTCTATGAAAACGGATACTCCGGCAGAGCCATCTTTACGTCGTTCCCAGTGGATACTACCGGCCCGTAACTAAAGATGGTCCTCTTGACAGGAGCCGAGCCAGGTACCATTGTGGATCGTATTTTGGTTTCCCGGTGCTTCCCTAAATCGATTAAGGAGCTGGTTGCTTTGAAAACGACGCATTTTCATTCCTTCTTGCCGTTACCATAATCTGAGAGAGCACTTTCGTTCTAATGGTATCGTTGTCGAAGGATCGCAAACCTGACGTCCTTTAATACAGGAAGCTCCTGCCGCTGGAGACAGACTGTGATTTGCTGGTGGCTGGCCCCCACCACTCGACTCGATGAAATGTAAATCACAAAGTTATTCAAATTACAGTTTGTGAAAGGGCGTGCAGAGTTAGCTGTAGGTTCCCCCAGACACACATATCACGTTGTCGTTCTGTTTTTGAAGCCTTTCTTCTCCAGCCTCAGTTTTACTAGTACTGCACCTTTTGCAACTACATATAGTCTTATTTGAAGGAGACGCGTGTTGATCTAATTGAAGCATCTTCAGTGGACACTGTGGCAACTGTGGAATTACTTACAGATCGTTTACACGCAAACACACACGAACGCACGCGCGCACACACACACAAACACGAGTTGAAAACATTGAAATACACAATAGATGCTGCCACAGTCACAATAGCAAAATCCAAAAAGACAATGGCATTCTAAGTGATCAACAAGAGGTACATGAGGTGAATGTGGATATATAAAAACATGCTAGTGAGAAAATATATTGCGTTAGTGGAGTCCATTGCGCTAAAGACCTAACCCTTGTGTGTAGAAGAACGCTTAAAAATGCTGCAGGGGCCGTAAAAAGTGAGTAATAAAAGTAATTTTAAACGTGATAACTGTTTGTGATGTCGTTAAACCGATTTGAAAACAAAACCACAATTTTACAGCGGCCGCTGAATATGCTTTAGGTAATGCAACACGCGTCTGCTCAAAATAAAACTGCATAGTGTCGCAAAAGACGGAACAACTCCTATACTAAATTCTCATCAGACACAACTTTCGACAGATTGATTGACTGCCAAGGTGACGGAAGACCGAGTACAAGCGGCTGTCTACAACTCAGGACGACATAAGGACATGCTTTTAACGTTTTTCTTCAATGTTCTTTGTAATCTGTTTCTGGGTTCGGGCTCAGCGTGAACAGACTGAAAGATGGCAAAGCTGAAAGAACCGATAAATTCTCTTGTTATCAAGATGGTGAAACTATGTGTGACATTCTTTACGGGATAATTATTTTGGATGTAAATAAAGAACATACGGTTCGTAAACGTCTTCAAGCTATGTAGCAGTATTGACTCGATAAACTACCCTTCAGTATCTCTGAATCAATTTTTTGCCCGATCTTAGAGTATATTCTGATTCAAATGTGGGCCGGCCGCGGTGGCCGTGCGGTTCTAGCGCTGCAGTCCGGAACCGCGGGGCTACTACGGTCGCAGGTTCGAATCCTGCCTCGGGAATGGATGTGTGTAATGTCCTTAGGTTAGTTAGGTTTAAGTAGTTCTAAGTTCTAGGGGACTGATGACTTAAGATGTTAAGTCCCATAGTGCTCAGAGCCATTTTTCAAATGTGGTGAAGTACCTCGGACAGAATTACCTCGTTCTCCTTCATGGCAACCAGCATGGATTCCGGGGCTGTTGTTCATTTCTCCCATGTCATCATAAGAGCCATGGAGCAAGGCAATCCGAAGGAGGCAGTATTTATTTCGAAAACCGTTTGACTCAATACCATTCGTACTCTTATTATGGTCGTATAGGCTATCAAGCGGAATTTGTTGCTGGATTGACGATTTCTTGATAGGGAGGGCGTGGCATGTTATTTTGGATGAAGAGTCATTGACGATGTAGAAGTATCTTCAGGAGTGCCCCACGAATGTGTTTTGGAACCCTTGATGCTCATGTTGTACTTTAGTGAGCTAGCAGACTAGAGTAATATCAACCTCTGGCGTTATGAAAATGATAAGAGTTATCTATACTGAAAAAAGGCGGCACAAATGTCGTGTCAGACTTTGATAATAGTGCAAAGTGTTGCTGAAAATGGAAAAGTGATTGAATGTTCCTATATGTAAAATACAGAAATGTAGTATTTATTTTATAACTAAAAAAACAATGAGTCATACCTGGTATTAGTCAAACCATGGGAATAACCGAATGTAACAAATTAAGGGGGTATTGTATGGAATGATCACATAGGCAACAGATGACAGATTTCGGTCCATTGGTAGGATATTGGGAAACTGCATTCAGCCTATAAATAAGGTTGCTTACAAAAAACGCCTACGATCCATAGAATTTTGCACAACCGTGTGGGACCCATAAGATATAGGACTGGCAGGAACATATACAACGAAGGTCGGCGTTAATATTCTCTCTCTCTCTCTTTCCGTCCGAAGAGGCCTCGGTAGTACCAACGGTACCGACCGACTGCAGTGTCATCCTAAGCCGATGTAACATCCACGAGATAAATTTTAGTTACAGTGCGACGAGAGGAATTTATGCCTTAACAGTTATAAACATTATCTATTCGACATATGAAAAAAACAGTGAAAACGATGATAAATATTAATTATGTATATAATATTTTATGGTGTAATTGGACATATCGATGTGTATCATACAAAGACAATGATAATTGTAAATTCCTTTTATGATCTGCGTTTGTCTTCTTTTGTTTTTACCTTTTTTGGTTGGCTTTTGTAGATTGCGGACGCATATCGAACTGAGGTCTGTTAAGAAATTGTAATTATTTGTTAATTATTACTTGAAAATACAGTTCATTATTATTATAAACATGAGTGAATAATTATTTGTAACTTTAATTCCTCTCTCAGTAATCATTATCTGTGTGAAGTATTTCTTACCTCTGCAATGAGAGCAGCCATTGATGATAGCGATTTGTATCGCGTTTTTGTCTGTGTTTTCCTTAGAAAGAAATCAAATGTTTGCTTGATGAAGTCTAAATAGTGCACAATACTAAAGTAGATTTTATAGAATTTAATAAGCATTTTAAGTATTTACTTATTTGCTCTAACAATAGAAAGTCGCTATCAATTGTCTTCCTCCATCTTAAGAATTACCTCAGCGGCAAATTCAAATTTAAATTACACAACTCTGCAGAATAAATGCCGAAGGTAATACAAATGTGTGGAAATAAATGTGCACTGGTAGTCCCGAACTCATTTTAATGAAAATGATTCGAATCAGATTGGTTCTTTAAAAACAGTGCTCATAGCACGATCCTTATAAGAAACTTTTCTAGCCGATGTATGGAGCCGAAATTAATCACGCACGAGTTTCGAAGAATATTGTTTCAGGTAACATACGTCAGTGTTGTGCGCGGCTGATATACTGTGGTTTTAATGATCGTTTTGCTGAAGATAACTGCTTCCATCTTAATCAATAGTTTTAAGGAATCTGTTGTATGAACTGTGATTTAGTGACACTTACACAACTTACAGACAACACTTTAACACGACGTTAACTTGGAGTTCTTTAGCAACTTGATCAAATCTTTAGCCGGGATAAAAATTATTTAGTAATTACTCAATGTAATAAAATAAGATTATCATTTCCATTTACAAATGATTTAAATACCAAACCACTGAATAACACAGCAAACGCCACGCCAATCGGCGTCACTGGATGCGGGTACAGATGGGCATGTGGTCTGTACACCGCGCTTCCGGCCGTTGTCAGTTCTCTTGGACTGAGCCTCTACTTCTCAGTCAACTGGCTCCTAAATTGGCCTCACAAGGGCTGAGTGCACCTCGGTTGGCAACAAGCTCGGCAGATTCGGACGGCCATCCAACCAAATTATAATCGAGCACCCAAGCGCTTAACTTCGTTGATCAGACAAGAACCGATGTTACCACTGGGGAAAGACCTTTAGCAAAATTAATAATCACATGTTTGTTTAATTCATGGTAGAGTGTCACAAAATTGATGAAAAAGATGAATTGGCAGACACTTGAATATTGAGTCCAACCACCCAACAACAATAAAATTTTGCTAAAAACGGTCTCGATCGTATAAATATTTTATGTAAACTGATATTGGTTTCGATGTATTATACTTAGCTCGTCTTCAGACCTTGTACTCCATGTTGGTGGCAGGAGGTGGGCTGACTGAGCAGGTTGCTCTAGAGAGATGTAATCGACTGCTTTCTAGAGCACCCTGCTCAGCCAGCGTAGCTCCTGCCACCAACATGGAGTACAAGGTCTGAAGACGAGCTAAGTATAATACATCGAAACCAATACCAGTTTACATAAAATATTTATACGATCAAGACTGTTTTTAGAAAATTTTATTGACATACCTTAGATCGCTGTTTACCCTAGGGCAATGTTCCATAAAATATTTACCCAGTAACAGCCTACGCTCTGCGTTTTAACAGCCCGCAGTGCGTGAGGACACTAGGAATGCATTACACTCCAATTCATTTTACGTGAGGACACTAAGAATACATTGCAGTTTCATTCGTACCACTCCCGTAGGGAGACAAGGTAAGACTAATTACAGCACGCACAATTCGTTTAAGCAGCTACTCTCCCTTCTCTCAATACAAGAGTAGAATGGTAAGAAAACGTGGTTTGCAGAGCATGGACGTAGCCGTAGATGTACTTTTAGAAGTCGGTTTTACTGTCCATCTCTTTGGCTGACAATGGCATTTCGCTATCGAGATCTGAAATGTATCATCAGCAGGCAAAGATCCCCGAACAGAATTTCGAAAACACAGTTAAAATTTTGTTATCTGTGAGTCAGCCATCGCGTATTCTCAGGAGGCAGGGTTCAGTTATTCACTGAACAGAGCACGGCTACGGAAATGACCTTCCCATTCATTCAGTGCGTACTGCAATGTACGCACCCATAGATCAGCGCATGGGGATGACCCAGCCGCAAGTGTAGGTCTGACCTGATTTTAGGCTGGCAAACTAATCCGGCCAGGTTATGAGGTTAGTACAAACGCATGCTGCACTTTTCACTATAGCACAGTAAACTCATTCTCATTATGTACCTAGTTAGGTTCGTTAGAAATGTATTCTCATGTATATTCTTAAATAAACAATATCAGTTCCCGTCGCTGCATAAAAATGTTAAAATTTATCGTTAGAAATCACCATTCTTCAGATTAATTTACCTCATCTGATCAACGGACATGCTTTCAACTTGAACATTAGTTTACGTACTCCCCAACAGCTGTCGTGTATCCTGCAGCGGGTACAGTCCTTTCACGGTGGAGCTGTCTGTAACATTTCGAAATAACATATAGAGTTCTACCCGATATTGCTTCCTGGTAACAATTTTTACAACTGGTTGAGTGATTAAAAGAAACCAAAGAAAATCTACAACACAATGACGCCACTATAGCGTCTTCTTCCTATTTTTGTTCTTCCATGAAATACAGACACAAAAGGTCAGTTGGAATAGATACAAAAGGTCCGCTGCAAGCATAGTTTCACACTAGTTGGATTTGTGAGCTATTTACTGTGTCAACACTTTTTTTCATTTTGGTGGCCATGAGCATACTCTTCCATTCACCGTGCGCCGTTCCAGGAATTTTCTCCTGAGCTCAGGATGTTCAGCTGCGTCCGTCGCACATCTTTTTCACTCTTCCTCTTCTTGTGTACACAAAACTAACCTAAAAATCTTACTTCTACAGTATGGATTCTTCGTTTATTATGTAGTGTTAATTTCGGTATAGACAGTTAGCTGCAACTTCGGTTTTATAAAATTCCATTATTGTATCTTCCTAGTTACACTTTGTGTGCGTTGGAGTATCCAGAAGTTCCAGATATAGATTAATTAAAATTATTACATCTCTTATTCTGCACCGGCATCTTCAAAGCACTCCCCTTGGAAGCAAATACACCGGTCCACCATTTCTGCCACTTTTGAAATAGATCTTGGAAGATTTTCTTTCTTACGATATGTAGTGAATTCTGCGATTCCGCCTGGACCTCCCCCACTCTACCAAATCTTCCCTCTTCAACTCGATTTTCACCACTGGTAAGCGGAAGAGATCACAGGAGCCAAACTCTGGTAAGTAAAGCGATGAGAGAAAACTGTTATCTTGTTTTTAATCATAAATTCATGTATGTAGGCTATATGCGGTCATGTATTGTCATGACTGAGTATTCAGTTGTCCCCATCCCACTTTCGGAATTTTTATCCTCATCTGCTCCTTCAAATGTCTTGGAATGTCGCGATATAACTCTTTATTGACTCTCTGATGAGAGGGAACGAAGTATTTACGAACTACCCCATCACTATATACGTTGAACATGAAACAGATTAACATGGACTGAAAGTTACTCTTGATTTGTTGAGCTGTCTTTGGCCGAGGTGAATAAAGACTCTTGCATTACGACAATTGTTGCCTCAGGATCACAGGCTTGTTGCTAAAGCCTTGGACAGTCTTCTACGATCTTGCAGAGTCGGATCCCTCACTTTCTATTTTCTAGTCTGATATCAGTGGCGGCTTACCAGAACGGTCGTTATCAATCGCTGTTGGCCGGTGTTTGGAACAGTGACCTAGGGCGTTGCTTGACTAGCTTGCTTCAAAATTTGTTGCCTTTCTGGAGCTGGTTTTCCAAGTTCCAAATAAAACTGTATACAGGCGCACTGCTTTTTGACGTAAACCACAGCAAAACCGCCAACTCACGGAAACACAACAGTCAGCAAACCACTCGGTTGGAAGCATCTTACCAAACCGGTTCAAGATGGATGTTTGGGGAAACCAACATCCGTATATCAACGTAGTCGTAAGATATTGCACGCAAAATAGAAATTTCGGGAGCTTTTGGGTACCACCTCGTAGATCACCATTTCGGCTGATACAACCGAATTTGACAAGTTAAAAATAACTGCCCCACATTGTCATCCTCGTAATTCCATGTGTTTATCTTGTAACCTACCAACAGAAAAAATATGTATAGCATTCCGTAATCTCGCAATAGTTTATTATTCCGTAACCTCGCAATAATAACGTGACTAACCTCTCAATAAAATTGGGCTCCCTTATAACCTTTCAATAATTGAGTGTGAATTTAAACTGGTAAATTTTGGACGTCAGCAGTGCTGCGTCATGGCCCTGAAAGGTTATTCTGAATGCATTGAAAATTCTTACCTCAATGAAGTCGCCGGATAACGCGTATGTATCTGCTCCTACAAGAAATTTTTCTGGCACAGACCAGTGCAATGCTGGCCGCTAGATTTGTCGTGCTTAGAAAGATACAACTGATTTTTCTTTATGATAATCGGGATGACCGTGGATTGGAGAAATTAGTAAATTCTTTAAATTCAGATGAATGAGTGGACTAAAAGTTAGTTATATAAAAAAAGATTATTATTAAAAGATTTTTTGAAACATTTACAGGGGACTTGATATAACAATAGTACAAATTTAGTTTAACAAACTACACATGCGTGCGGCTGTTTTTACCTTATAGTACATCGCTCAGGCACCGCCATCGCTTCCCACAACCGGCCCAGCCAACTCCATACACACGACTGCTAGCTACTCCTTACTCCTACTGACACTGCTCTTACTGCAGCCAGCACTGCTCTCTAGTCTTATAGCTTACACATCGCAGGCAGCGCGTGAGCAATCCATCGAAATTACATCTGCTCGAGTGCGCCAGCAATAAATTCCTTACTCATGGATCTGGCTGCAGTAATAATTATTTGCAGTCAACTGTTTGAAGAATACTATCAGTGTGCTTGAATGCAAATAATTATCGCTGATAATGCATAATAATCGCTACATCACACTGGAAAAAGGGATAATTTTTAAGTTTTTGCCAATTGTTAACGTTTAAGGAGTGAATAATACGTGTAGGCATCACCTAAGGTGACGTAGATATGGCGAGTATTGAGTAAGTTACATTGAGCTCAGCTAGCTGGATCTTGAACGATCAAACACTTTACTGGAAAATTCAGTTTTTGACTCACTGAAGGACTCAACGACAAACATACTATAATTAGCCATGAGATTTAGTTTTGCTGAAGATCTCTTAATCACTGACTGCCACTTTTTATGTATGTTGATATCTGATAAGTAGTGTAATAAATTAACGAGCTGGAAAAACGCAATGTAATTCTTTCTCTTTAAACTTAACTTTCTGCAGCTTACAGAATTCTCAATACTAGTATTAGTGACTGCAGAGGTTTCATCCAAATATTGGGAGAAATGCGAGTAGAAATTGTAATTCCACACAGAAAGTAATCTTGCCAAACGCAATAAATGGGTTCTGCACCCGTCAATGGAATGTTCTGTAGTTGTGGTTTGAGGATAAGACATTTAAAAGATTTCGCGCTGTATAGAGATCTGCCCGGAAGTCGCAAGTGTGTGGGCAAGATGTAGACCCCAGTGATCGATCGCTGATCTCTCAGGATTCTCTTGCGATCTGACGAATCACATGCGATGCGTAGCAATATGGCTGCCTGACTGCGACTCATTTGTCCAGTCACTAAGTGTGGTTGAGTAGCTTTGCTTCGTTCCGTGCTGCCCACGTTGAGTACGAATTATAAACTAGAATTTATATTCAGGGAGCACGAACCACTCTAAGAAGTGGAGGCCTGAGTTGCTATTTGTGTTAAGAAGTAATACAAATATAAAAAAGTTAACATCCTCCGATCGTGCAGTGATTAGCATTTTGGTGCTCGTGCTGTAGAAGTGGAAGTGATGCGAAGTTCAAAGCAGTATTCACGACACACTGAATCATCCGTCTGTTGCTTAGGGTTATTCGTGAAACAACTGTACCCATTATCAAGGTTTATAATTCCTAAACAAAATGGTGTTCCGCAATATCAAATGGACATTTTAATCTAAATGTTTAAGGCAGATTTATTATTATTAAATGATACAAGTTTACTGTTACTAGTTGCTGTTTATTTATCTCCACGATGCGTTTCAAAGGTTTAAATCTCCATCATCAGGCGGATTTACATTTGTTAGTATGACATTAGTGTGTGGATTCTGTTACGATTTTTTTGGATGAACTACTGGCACTGTTTAGTGGAGAAAACAAAATACTATTTCAGAACATGGTTTTGGGTTTCTTTTGACAAAATAGTGTTTTGTGTTCTCCAAAAGACAGTGCCAGAAGTTCGTCAAAAAAATCGTAACACAACACACACACAAATATCATATCAACAAACGTAAATACACCTGATGACGGAGGTTTAAACCTTTGAAACGTGTCGTGGAGCTAAATAAATAGTGACTGGTAACAGTAAACTTGTTGTTCCATTTAATGTCAATAACAATCACTGTAAAGCCTAACCTAAAATGTTCGCATTTAAAGCAAATTTATTATAATCGACACTCACGTCCCTTGTCACTTCATATAAACCAACTATCCCACATACAGGCAAGAGCTATACTAATCAGCAGTGCTGATATTGACAACATTTCTAAAGACAGATCGATATTACATAACTAATTGTGTAAATATTTGTAGTAAAACTATAAAACCGATGAATGAAAAATGAATTAAAGACTAATAAATGAAAAATGAATTGCATTAGCACACTGGAAAGACGTACGCAAGCCACATGGCGTCAGTGAAAAATGTGATCTGTTCTTTAAAGCAGCCTACAGTTTGCAAGAAAAGCGTTTGAAAACAAGTTTAGTAAATTACATTTCGCGTTTTTTTTTTTTTTTTTTAAGGAAAAAGTATTGTGGCTTGTATTTGTGGAGATACGGAGATCAACTACTACTGCTGCTAAACATACCAGTTCATTATCCATGCAGCACTTCTCGACACAGCGGTGTCGGTAACACTAGCTGGAATTGCTCGGCAAGTCGCTCGTGTGTTGCGGTGTCGAGGCGAGCTCCCGACTGCAGGCGACACTGCTTGCGACAAATCTCTGCGATCTGTCGCTCACGTGTGCGGCCGTTTACACAGACTCTCATCTGCATGATAAAAACCATATTCAAGTTAAGTTACGAATTATAAGGTTAACACACCTTAAGTGCTTATTTAACTCTCGTACTGCCTAAGATTTTTGTAAAATAAAGCATCTTACTACAGTTATACATAGAACCTCGATTCGTGAGATCAAAATACGTGGGATTTAAAAGTTGCAGAAGCTACTAGCTACCGGTAAAATGTTTCGGAAGATAGTAGTCTGTCACAACAATGTGGTATTGTTACCGTGAAACGGAAATTAAATATTTTAACTTAATTATTTGAAGTGTCACAGTCTCCTAGGAGCACTCGCCTATTTACATACCTCATTCATAATCAACATTTTCGAGAAATATTAGTTTAGCCTGACAAACGATAGTTAACGAATAAAAGGCAAGTCATAGTTGACATTAGCATATAATATAATGACAGTACTGCAATCTAACATTAGTAAAGTAGCAGAAAAGCTATGGTTTTCTTTTTAGGCCAATGGTTTGGTAAATATATGTAACACAACCTAGTGAAATCCTCATTAATTGCAGATAATAAGCTGGAACAAAATATCAGCTGTGTTGTAAATTTCAGACAGGCATACTAACGTCAATATACGTTAATAAGATGCCTTCTTATTCTCTTAGTATTTTTCTGTTAACAATATTATAAATGTAAACACTACAGCCTTAATAACTGCGTGTATTATCATGCAAAATTTTTTTCCATATTATTTGACAGAAAGTAAAAGAATCTCCTGACGATGGTGAAACTTCACCGAAACATATTCGGGTGTTGCACCGTAGCTGAGTGGACAGCGCGCCGACTTGTCATGCCGTGCGCCCGGGTTCGATTCCCGACTGAGTTGGAGATTTTCTCCGCTCACGGGGCTTGGTGTTTATGTCGTCTTCATCATCATCATTTCATCCTCATCGACTCACAAGTCGCCAAAGTAGCGTCACCTCGAAAGATTTGCACCAGGCGATCGGGTCTACCCGCCGGAAGGCCCTCGCTACACGACAATCATTTACACTAGAAGAATTTATGTTTGATGATGAAAGTGATGGAATGCTGGAGCCTCCACAAAGATTGCGTTCACTACACGAACAACAAGTAATCGGGCGTTCCCTGGAAACGACCTAGTCGGCCAATCCTGCAAACACAGGAGCACCAAAACCAAAGATGACAAAACAACTCTCCGAAGAGCCCCAAAAAAGACCTTTGTCAAGACCATCACTAGTGACAACTTCCTCCAATATTGAAGGCTTATCTGTAAATAAAGAAATTTTATTACCTGACATGTGCAAACGAAACAACTGTGATCTTTTAATGTTACAACAAACACACAGAGCACCAACTAACCATACACCAAAAATACAGGGCATGAAATTCGTTCTTGAGAGACCACACGAAAGGTACAGAAGTGCTATATTTGTGAAACCGGACTTAGACGTATGCTCCTGTGCTTTGGCCTGCGCAGGCCGGAGTGGCCGAGAGGTTCTAGGCGCTACAGTCTGGAGCCGTGCGACCGCTACGGTCGCAGGTTCGAATCCTGCCTCGGGCATGGATGTGTGTGATGTCCTTAGGGTAGTTTGGTTTAAGTAGTTCTAAGTTCTAGGGAACTGATGACCTCAGAAGTTAAGTCCCATGTTGCTCAGAGCCAAGCCTTTGACCTGCGAAGAAAATATAGAAATTTTAACTATTCAGCTTTTGATGAAAAAAAGGCAATATATTATTATTATGTAAAAATGTGAATGGATGAAAATGGGGAAGAAATGGCTTTAAATATTTATATTATTTACTCTTTCAGTACGAACTTTATTGTAGAACCCCTTATTTACGTGTGGTAATAAAAATTCATTTAGACCGAATTAAGCACATTTAAAATTACGTGAACCTTAGCAACCCTCTCATGCTGATAAATTCAAACTAACTGATTAATAACATTTATTTGAAACTTATTTAAACTAATTTTTTTACGTATTTCGGCCTTGGCACACATTTTCTAGATGCAGCGGGTTTTTAAATATTTACTGAATTCTTTCCCGGCGTTAGCTATGGAACACAAGACTGTCTCTGTTAGCATAAAATAGTTAAATATTGCCAAGCCGACCTGAACGTTTAATTATCATTGACAAAACACACTTCACTATACGTTTAAGTTATTTGCTTTAGAAATGGAAAGAACCAACAGATTAACAACTTCAACGTTAATTATCCGCCTATGAATGCACAAATGTAAAACCAGTAATAAATTCAGTCAGCCTCAGGATCACTGTAAAAGAAAAATATTTCGTAATTCACTGCTAATTTTACCTGCTCCCGATTTGCGGGTTTGGTTAATTTTATAGCGGAACAATTTTTTAAATGTGCCGCCACTGCTAATCGTTCGGCACAGCCCAGCAACACCAACGATTATCGCTAAAAGTGCTGAAAATTTTTTAAAGAAATATTATAGATGACATGGGCAAGCTAATTTACATTAGTAATACACAATTTTGATAAATTATAATGTATTTAGACCATAACAATAATTAAAATTACACACCTTTATAATTTCTCCTCTAATGGCGGCGAAAGATAGATACAGACAAACGAAGTCTACTCATTCATATAATGCTATGTCACAGGTTCCTCTTTCTCTCAGCTCTAGAGGAAGACGACAAAGAATGCACATTATTTAGTGCTTTTTATATTATTGCTGATTGTGAATGTCTCTTTGTAATCTTACATTATTTTCCTCTGTGGAAAATATTTTGCATTTTTTCATCGCAGATATTAGCATATTTCGTAATTACATTATGAGTATAGAAGTATTACAATCGTAAATACATCGAGAATATTACTACAGAAAATATTACAATAATAACCAACGTCCTTTACATAAAATTAAATAACATTTTCTGTTAAACAATTACAGTACATTCGAATTGCTTCATAGCGGCGTACGTAGTACAATTAAATGTCATTTCATTTTATTAATATCGTGTGTGCTGCCAGAGAACGTTACAAGCTACGTTTATGTACTGTAACATCCATGTACAAACCACCCAGTGCGAGGGTCAAATTTAGAGAGCCTGGAAATTTGCATTCAAAAAACATTAAAATTGTACTAGGAGATTTTAACTGTCACGGTCTCGCATGGGGCTATAAAATGACGATGGCGAAATGCTGGAGATCTGGGCAGACCAGGCTATACTGAAACTGATACATGAGCCAAAGTTGCCTGCATCATTTAACAGCGGAAGATGGAAACGAGGATATAATCCAGATAACATCTTTGTCTCCGAGAAGGTATCCCTGCAAACTTTAAAGCAAATCGAGGAGCCAATTCCAAGATCGCAACACAGAGCAATAACTTGCTGCATTACGGCAGTAATCAAATCAATTGTAATGCCCTTCAAGACACGCTTCAACTTCAAAAAAGCTCATTGGGAACTCTTCACAGAGGACCTTGATAAGGAGATCTTGGAAATTAAACCAGAAGTACAATCATATGAAACTTTTATGGACCTCGTCAAGAAAATCTCTCTGCGGCGCATACCTAGAGGATGCCGCACTCAGTATATTGCTGGACTCAATGGTAGCAGCAAGGAAGCTCTGAAAAAGTATGAAGAACTTTACAATAAGGACCTCTGCTCAGAGGAAACGATCCAGGCAGGTGAGGTACTGATGTCTGGTATCTCCGAAACGAGAAAGGGAAAGTGATGCAACCTCCTACAAGAGACGGACATGAAGCACAGCAGTAGGAAGGCATGGAAACTGTTCAAAAGTTTTAGCAACGACCCAACAGAACCACAACCAAAATACAGTGAAGTTACACCTGATCAGATAGCTCACCAACTGCTCATGGACGGAAAAACTAAAAGGAAGATCAGGATTGGCAAAATCAAAAGAAAATTGAACGAGGAGATTAGCCTCCTAGCTCGCCCGTTCATTCAGGAGCTACATGACGCCGTCAACGATTTGAAAAACAATAAGGCAGCTGGCCTCGACCATCTGAGATCTGAGCAAAGTAAACATTTTGGACCGAGAGTACAAGAATGGATCCTAGAGCTAATGAATAACTGTATTATAGCAATGCAAATTCCTAAACTGTGCAGGAAAGCTCGGGTTGTTGCGTTACTAAAACCAGGGAAAGACCCAGCTAAAGCTAAAAATTTCCGGCCTGTCTCACTGCTTTGTCATCTATTTAAGTGCTGGAGCGAATGATCCTCAAACGAATAGCTGATTATGTGGACAAATCCCTCATTAACGAACAAGCTGGATTTCGACCAGGAAAATCATGCTGTGGCCAAATCCTTGATCTCACACAGTGCATCGAACACGGCTATAAGAGAGGAGAAGTTACTGGGGTCGCATTCCTGGATGTCAGTGCCGCATATGACACAGTTAACCATAAGCTGCTTACCGAGAAAGTGTATAATGTCACTAAGGACTACACCCTTTCTATATTTGTGCAATGCATGCTACAGAACAGACGCTACTATGTAACCTTACAATCTAAAAACAGCCGATGGAGGACACAGAAAAGTGGACTTGCACAGGGTAGTGTCTTGTCTCCAATACTGTTTAACATCTATACGAATGACCTTCCCGTCAGCCACCAGACACGAATGTTCATTTATGCCCATGATGCAGCAGTGGCCACACAGGATAAAACCTTTGAACAAGTGGAGGAGAATCAGACAGGAGCCTTAACATAACTTGCTACCTATTAAAAAGGCAATAATCTGAAACCAAACCCTAGTAAATCTCAAGTATCCGCCTTCCGTCTTAGGAACAAACAAGTCAAACGGAAACTCCGAGTCATGTGGAAAGGAGAAGAGCTGAAGCATACAAATAGCCCAAAATACCTGGGAGTTTTAAGCAGCACTGTCACAACACTAAAAACAGGAACAACATACTGCGGAAGCTAACAGGTTCATCGTGGGGAGCTCAACCACACGTTTTGCGCACCACGGGTCTGGCGCTGAGTATCTCAGCAGCGGAATTTGCGGCGCCAGTTAGGAGGAAGTCTGCTCATACTAAGCAAGTTGACGTCGCTGTAAACGAAACTGTACGTATTGCCACAGGATGCCTCAAACCAACTCCCAAAGACAAAATTTATCCCATTATAGGCACAGCACAACCCACTATCCGCAGACAAGTAGTGCCCGAGATCGAAAGATCAAAACAAAAGAATGATCCTCGACACCCGATGCATATGCACCGAAGACAACGTGTCCGTCTGAAATCCCGCAGGAGTTTCATTGAAACTACTGAAGAGCTCGCCACCAAGCTCGTCGCAAGGCGGCTATCTCTTTGGGAAGAAATGGTGCCACACTTCACAATGGAACTACTTGAGGAGAGATTTGCAGGATTTCAACTACCTTTTACGACTTGGTCATTAAACCGGCTGCACACTGGAGTAACTGGGAGCGAATCAAACCTACTTAAATGGGGCTACAGTGATAGCGACAGGTGCGAATACGGAGCAATACAGGACTTGGACCACCTATTGATTTGCCCAGATATGTCTATAACATGCACTAAAGACGATATTTTGAACGTCAATGAGAATGTAACCTACGTTGCTAATTACTGGGAAGGGAAAATATAATTGGTGCACCCGGATACGAAAGAATAAGAAGAAATGGAATAGCGATATGTTCGTATACAGATGGGGGTATTATCGTGTACGCAGGCTATAAAACGGCAGTACTTTGGAGGAGTTGTCCCTTGTACTCACGTGACTCATGCGAAACGTTCTACGACGTGATTATGGCCGCACGACAGGAATTAACAGACTCTGAACATGGAACGGTAGTGGGAGACAGACGTATGGGACATTCCATTTCGGAAGCGTTAGGGGATTCAATATTCCGAGATCCACAGTTTCAAGCCCAGAATATCATATTTTAAGAATTACTTCTCACCAAGGACAACGCATTTAACGGCCGAGAGCAACGGCTTTTGTCAGTGCTAAGATAAGCAACACTGCATGAAATAACTTCAGGAATAAATGAGGGACGTACGACAAACGTATCAGTTAAGACAGTGGACAAAATTTGCCGTTAATGGTTTATGGGGGCAGACGATCGACACGGGTGCCTTTGCTAAACAGCACATCACCCGCAACGCTTCTCCTGGACTCGTGACCATATCGTTTGGACCCCAGACGACTGGAAAACCGTAGCTTCGTCAGATGAGTCCCGATTTCAGTTGGTAAGAGCTGATGGTAGAGTTCGAGTGTGGCGCAGACCCCACGAAACCGTTGCCCCAATTTTGCAACTAGGCATCGTGCAAATAGGGGCGGGGCTGTGTTTACATGGATTGGACTGAGTCCACTGGTCCAACTGAACAGATCATTAACTGTCAATGGTTACCTTCGGCTACTTGGAGACCATTTGCAGCCATTCATGGACTTTATACATCTACATTTATACTCCGCAAGCCACCCAACGGTGTGTGGCGGAGGGCACTTTACGTGCCACTGTCATTACCTCCCTTTCCTGTTCCAGTCGCGTACGGTTCGCAGGAGGAACGACTGCTGGAAAGCCTCAGTGCGCGCTCCTCTCTAATTTTACATTCGTGATCTCCTCGGGAGGTATAAGTAGGAGGAAGCCATATATTCGATACTTCATCCAGAAACGCACCCTCTCGAAACCTGGACAGCAAGCTACACCGCGATGCAGAGCGCTTCTCTTACAGAGTCTGCCTCTTGCGTTTGATAAACATCTCAGTAACGCTATCACGCTTACCAAATAACCCTGTGACGAAACGCGTCGCTCTTCTTTGGATCTTCTCTATCTCCTCTGTCAACCCGACCTGCTACGGATACCACACTAATCAGCAATACTCAAGTATAGGTCGAACGAGTGTTTTGTAAGCCACCTCCTTTGTTGATGCACTACATTTTCTAAGGACTCTCCCAATGAATCTCAACCTGGCACCCGCCTTACCAACAATTAAATTTATATGATCATTCCACTTCAAATCGTTCCGCACGCATACTCCCATATATTTTACAGAAGTAACTCATACCAGTGTTTGTTCCGCTATCATATAATCATGGAATAAAGGATCCTTCTTTCTATGTATTCGCAATACATTACATTTGTCTACGTTAAGGGTCAGTTGCCACTCCCTGCACCTAGTGCCTATCCACTGCAGATCTTCCAGCATTTCGCTGCAATTTTCTAATGCTGCAACTTCTCTGTATACTACAGCATCATCCGCGAAATGTATACTACAGCATCATGCGCGAAAACTTCATGTTCCCAAACAACGATGGAATCGTCACCGGGCTACAACTGTTCGCCTTTGGTTTGAAGAATATTCTGAGCAGTTCGAGTGAATGACTTGGCCACACATATCGCCCGATATGAAACCCGCTGAACATTTACGGGACATAATAGAGAGGTCATTTCATGCACATAATTCTGCACTGTCAACACTACCGCAATTATTGACAGATTTAGAGGCAGCATGGTTCAGTATTTCCACAGAGGACTCCCAATAACTTGTTGAGTGCATGCTATGCCGAGTTGTTGATCTAGGCCGAGCAAAAGGGGGTCCGACATGATATTAGGAGGTGTCCCATGACTTTTGTCACCTCAGTGTGTTAGGAAGCAAACACGTACAAAAAGTGAGCGATATCCACAACATGAGTAGCCAGGAGGGAGTCAAATCTGACAGCTTCTTGTTTACAAGTCCGTAAACAATATTTCCATAATAATAATAATTGAGTATATCAGAAGCATACAGAATGTGGCAAACAGGTGGAATATATATGAGCTCATCTGAAATCTAGAACCCATTTTCCCACAAGTAGAACCAAATCGGGGCTTCTTGATCACGCAGGAATTTGCATCTCATTCATAATTCCGTAGTGCAGTATCTAACATCATTCGGCATATCGCAAAAGAGAAAGTGCCATATATGCCATATCTGCACACGATTCTGTGAATGGAGAGAAAAAAGGTTTCGTTCTCTTTCCACTTTCAACAACAATGGTGCTACAGCGGTTTTAAAAATCGGGAGGCTAGAAAGGAAGTTAAAACTTCTCTCATTGAAATATAGAGTCTGTAGGCACATAATTAATTACCTTACCACACGTGGTCGTGCGGTAGCGTTCTCGCTTCCCACGTCCGGGTTGCCGGGTTCGATTTCCGGCGGGGTCAGGGATTTTCTCTGCCTCGTGATGGCTGGGTGTTGTGTGATGTCCTTAGGTTAGTTAGGTTTAAGTAGTTCTAAGTTCTAGGGGACTGATGACCTCAGATGTTATGTCCCATAGTGCTCAGAGCCATTGGATCCATTTTGGCAACGGCCTTGCACCTTACATGAGTCCATTTAACGTGACACTTTAGGTTTTGTTGGAGTAATATTCTAAACTACGGTGTAGGAAACGGTGTAGAAAATGTATGTGGAAACGCATAGGCACGGGGGAATTCCGCGCTTTTGTAATTATAAGATTTTGCGGAAAGGCAGTACGCGAGACACAGCTCGGCTACGTCTCCGCCTAGCCGCAGAAGGCCACAGCCTGACGGTATGAATGGTGATCTGGGGGATTTCTGCAATCCGTTTAGAGAGGCCTCAGCGGTCGCCAACCTCTGAAGGACGCGCGGCTGCAGGTGTTCAAGTGTTTACCAAAACAGACCAGTGGATAGCTGGACGGGCTTTCCTGTGAGTGCTCTCGCCTATGTCCCACTAATTTTACGCCTTCGAGTACCTCAAGTGGGGCAGGCCAGGAGTTCCGAATAACAAACTTTCAATGTAAGAATCCGTGTTCGCTACGACGGATAATCTCGCCGGGAAAATCATTGCCCATAGCTGTGGTTCTTCCCAGCCGGCGAGGGCGGTGTTTACTTGAGAAATGTTGTAGAAATAAAAGAATGGTGGAAAAGGAGTTCTGTTCCCAGGCAACATTGGTCGGTACTGGCAAACTGGGTATTTTGAGAGCTTCTAGTGGTATGATTTACTCAGTAAAAATTGAGGGGAGAAAACAAAGGTGAAGAGCGATCTTTCTTGACTCTCGCTAATGGTCTTCCGTTCTGTGCTCTCGTTCTGAGAGGACGTTAGCCAAGTCGTCTCTCGTCTTGGTCTTTCGTTCTGAGGGGACGTTAGCCGCGCCAGCTCATTGCTGCTGGGAAGATCGTTGCAAATAGAGAAGTTTACGGACAATGTTCTGTTGTCCGAGTACTGTAGGAGTGTTTTCGGGACGCCACACGCCAACCGCACAGCCGCGCCGTCGTCGTCGGAGACCGCCGCTGCAACAGGAACATTACGGTGAGATCGCTCCCGCTTCGGCCTGTGTTAGGAGTAACGTTAAACAGTTGGATCACGTGCAATTGCTGTTTCTACAGAGGTTTCACCGTACTTTGGGGTGTAGTGGTTCTTCGTATTTTACGTTTTGTGTCGATGTCAGTCGGTCAGCCAGGTTATAAGAGATCGCGTTTTGGACCAATTTTAACACAGTTCACTGCCAATGTCAGGCAGGAAGATAATTTGTAAATTGTTCAAGGTGTTTTATTCAGCATTGATCTAAAGGTTATAATAAAATTATTGTGATTCATTAGAGCCTTTACTTTCAGTAGTTGATCCTGAATTCACCCTTTTGCGTTATTTTATTTTTGTGTATGTGTTTGACGTCATTGAACATTCTAAGTGTTCATGATCATTCATGTTTGGAAGTAAAAACAGGTGTGATTCATCGCCAACGCTACCCCCGTATATTAATTAGGGGTGACAGGGCCACATTTAAATCATTTTTGCGTAGAGTTCCACTCCCAATTTCTCTGTAAGTTGTTTGTCAGGGGCGAACACACGCAAAAATCGGACAAGCAACGGGTGGGGCTTTACATTTTGTAACATAAAAAAAATACTTCCTGTTTGGAGTATGACGATGCATCAGCTTCCGAAGTATGATCTCTCCTTAAAGAATTACCTTGGATGTCAGACAAAGTGTGTAGTTACCAGTATATACCATTGCTTGTAACGGAATTGAAACTATCGTCTGAAATTCAAAGTAAAAACGTTTCCTTTTTTGAACGAAATTTCAAGAATTCATAAGTAATTTTTCACGGCAGCCACAGAGGCTACTACTGAGCAATTTTAGACAGTGAAATGAATGGAACAGTTAAAAGATAATAATGAAAACCGTCTACAGTATTGTCTTCTTAATAGCGGTTTTACGTCAAAGTAGGGGAACTCAGGGGAGAACGGGATAGTGGAGCACAATGGGAAATTGTTCTTTTCTACACTGGACAGTGCTGCAACCTGTTGTATTGGCATGTAACTATTCCTCAAAATGGAAGGCAAGTCAGGGTAGCCATTTTGATTTACTTTGAAGTGCGAGATCTAAGTGAATTGTTTTCCGTCACGTTACCGCTTGCGTTGTTCTAACGTTTGGTGAATTTCAACACCAGGTAAGCTGTTAATTGTATACCCTAAAATGACACATTCCATTAAAGTCCATGACATTTGTTATACTTTAGTTATTTAATGCCTTTAAATACGTTATTTATGACACTCCATAAAAGTTGTTAACGTCAAAAGTGCTCCTGGAGCGGAACAGGACAGGGCATAATGGGATAGTGTCCCGTTCTGCCCCGTCATATTTTGATGCAAGTAGAAAGCAAACTATGTTCTTTTTTCTTTCCCCCTTGCTGTTCCAGATGGTGCGAACGTACGTGAAAGAGACTTATAGACAGCAATGGGGCGTAAAAGCAATGGAAATGGCAGTTTCGGCCGTTTCATCTTCGCAAATGGGATTTTTAAAAGCATCTAAGTAGTTCAGCGCACCGAAATCAACATTGGAAAGATATGTGCGTAAAGCTACGAATAATCCTGACTACACAATTGACAAATCAGATGGGAAATTTAAAAAGGTGTTCACTGCAGAACAAGAACATGAGCTGGTAACATATCTCAAGTCATGGAAAGCAGACGTTTTGGTCTAACAATGAAAGATCTCAGATCACTAGCCTATCAACTAGCCGAAAGAAATGGCTCACCACACAGATTTGACGAACAAACTTGTCTAGCTGGACAAGACTGGGTTAAAGGATTTATTGCGAGGCATTCTACACAGTCTATTCGCAAGCCGGAAAATATTTCTGGTACTCGAGCAATGGGATTCAACAAAGTAGCAGTTTCACAGTTTAACTCTCTTCTTAATAATGTCATTGATAAGTACAAGCTTACTGCTGACAAAATATTCAACTGTGATAAAAGTGGCTTGACAGTTAATCCCAAAAGTCTGTCGAAAATAATAGCACTTAAGAGAAAAAGGCAACTACGAGCGAGTAACATCTTCAGAACGTGGAGAAACCGTTACAGCAGTCATCTGTATGTCTGCATCTGTGTTATACATGTCGCCCATGCTTATCTTTCCAAGGAAGAAGAAGAAACAAGAATTTGAGCTTGGATTGCCTCCAGGAGGCTGGTCTAAGGGTGGATCATTAACGAATTATTTCTAGTATTTTCTAAGGCCACGAAAGAATCACCTGTGCTTCTAATTGTTGTTGGACATTCAACTCAGCCTAAAAACTTGGAGCTGCTTGATATGGCTAGAGACAGTGCTGTAGTCTTCCTTTGTTTACCGCCACACACTTCACATAAATTACAACCCCTGAACGTAACGTTTTTCAAGCACCTGAGTTGTTATTACAGTGAAGAGATAAAAAAATGGCTACGGAGCCATCCAGGAAAAGTTGTCACGCTTTTCCAAATATCATCGCTATTTGGGGCCGCGTTTCTACGTGCTGCAACGATGCCGACGGCTATAGATGGCTTTAAGAGAACTGGAATATGGCCGTCTGACCTGAATGTGTTTTCAGTCGCAGACTACCTCCCATCGGCGCCAACAGATATTCACTTCGACAACTGCGAAAGTCCGACTACAAACTCTACAGATGGACAATCTAACACATTGATTACAGGCGCTCCGGTGTCTACTGAACTTGCCATTAATAGGCTTACGACAAAGACTGACCGAGGCTCAATCATTGATCCCCAGGCTGGATATTCATGGATGCCACACTCTCCCAACTAGCTATGTTTGCCGAACAACTCAGCTTTCCAGATATCGCCTGAGGCTGTCATTCCAATCCCACTAATCTGCCAACATACTCGGCGGACTACAAGACGAACAGGAAAAACCGTGGTATTAACAGATTCTCCTTATAAGAGGAACTGCAGAATGCTGTCGCACGTGGAGTAGGCCTACAGAAAGTAGGAGGGTGCACGAATATGACGGCAATGTCAGGACAGAGAAGTAAGGTGGAAAGCAACTTAAGGCAAAAATATCAAACTGTACACGCCCCCCCCCTCCCCCCCCCCGAAAAAAAGAGGAAATCAAAGAAGACCTTAAGAAAAATGAAAGGAAGAAGATGATGGAGAAGAGAGAATCACAGAGAGGATGCTGTCTCTACTGTGGGCACTTCTACTCCGTTTCTAATGAGGGCTGGGTCGCATGCCAGACTGGGCACACAATTCATGTGCTGGCACAGACAGTGAAGATGAAGAGGAAATACTCATTTCAGACTGTTGTCGAAAGGACTAGTAGTTAGTGGTTTGGTGGTTACTACCATTGTACAGTTTTCAGAATGACATTAAAATAGAATGAGATTTTCACTCTGCAGCGGAGTGTGCGCTGATATGAAACTTCCTGGCAGATTAAAACTGCGTGCCCGACCGAGACTCGAACTCGGGACCTTTGCCTTTCGCGGGCAAGTGCTCTACCATCTGAGCTACTGAAGCACGACTCACGCCCGGTACTCACAGCTTTACTTCTGCCAGTATCTCGTCTACTACCTTCCAAACTTTACAGAAGCTCTTGCCTGCGAAAGGCAAAGGTCCCGCGTTCGAGTCTCGGTCGGGCACACAGTTTTAATCTGCCTGGAAGTTTGACATTAAAATATTTTCTTATTTGGAAGAATGACTTTTTAATTGTTTAAATTGCACATTCCTTAGTCTGAATTGCCTTTTATACAACATTTGGTCATAGTTTAATACGATATTCGTAATTCACTTCAACGTTTATGCAATAATTTAACAAAAAATAACCTTATCCCACTATGCTCCGTGGGTGGGGCGGAACGGGAAGTATGCAACACTTTCTTTGAAAAACTGTAAAAAAATGCAAAATGTATTGTTTTAAGTGATTTTAAAATAAGGTACATTAGGTTGCACTACAGGGTGTTTTTTTTATAACTTAAAGGAAGTGTTTCCTTGTGTTCCCTTATTTTATACAAATTGTTAAACATTAAGTATCCCGTTCCGCCCCGAGTTCTCCTACGTTTCAAAGTCACAACTTCATCAACAGAACTTCGGTTGTTAAGTAAGGACCTCCAAATTATAAAACCGTTAAGTTGTGCTTTAGCGAAAGTAGCTGGTTTATATTACCAGTTTTTCCATTTATAAATAACATTTCCTGTTGCATTGGCCCGCCGGTGTGGCCGAGCGGTTCTAGGCGCTTCTGCCTCGAACCGCGCCACCGCTACGGTCGCAGTTTCGAATCCTGCCTCGGGCATGGATGTGTGTGATGTCCTTACGTTAGCTAGGTTTAAGTAGTTCTATTTTATAGGGGACTGATGACCTCAGATTTTAAGTCCCATAGTGCTCAGAGCCATTTGAACCATTTTGTTGCAGTGACATATAACTTGGTATTATCTCACATCTAGTATATCAGAGATTGGGACAGAATATGGCACCAAAAATCTAGCAAAATAGGAAGCGCAACTTATCAGTCAGACTCAATGATTGCTATTTACAGGCTGATAGTCGAGGAAAAAATAATATAAAAATACCTTAAGTGCAGGAAACAAACACGAGAATGACTCAATAATCAACCTGTAGAATTACTTCCTTGTATATTGGTCACAAGTACAACAATAACAAAATTACTGAATTATGAGAAAGATGAAGAAAATGGGACAGTCTGTCACAGTAACCGATGGAAAATACTGTAGCAATGGGCTTGTAGCGAGACATTCTTATCGACCTCATTACAACTTAAAGTTTTACAACTTACAGTTTATTTCTAGATACGTATATTTTTAGAAATCATTAGATTTTCGACGAAGAAAGTCAAAGAAATATGTCAATTTTGTAGAACCATCATTAGATTTAAGGTAGAATTTTAGAATTTGAGTTAATTACTACCACCTAAGGGTCGACATCGTTATGAAAACAGGAAACTACTGGCGATGTGCCAGACCTGATAATCATTAAATGATCTGTAACAGTGGCATTCGAAGAATTAAAAAATTATCGACGGTTTGTATACTCTAAGCTGAAACGGTGTACGCAAGTAGTTACATAAACTGTCAATATGTGGCGCGGCAAGCGTCTACCGAGATGTGTTGCCGTGGAGTTAATATCATACGCGGCCGCAGCGAGGCGCTGTACTTCGCATCGGTGGCTGGTGACAGAGGAGCAGATCACGACTACGTGTTGATAACCACTGTGCTTTCAGTCTGAGTTCGGTCACCCTGTATTTGAACGTCGCCTCTCAACAGCAAAAAGAAATAAAGAGAAAAAAAACTTTCGAATACATATTTTCTCTAGCTACGTTGTTGTAAAGAAGAATGTTAACCCGACAAAGACTAAATTTTGCAGAAAGTTTGGCCCGTGAACAGTAGAATGCTCAGTGTCTAATTATATTTTCCATGGGCTTCCTTAACCCTCTATAGGGCACAGCAATATTTTCGTTCAAAGCAGCAGACACGAACATTACTAAGTTTCTATTTACACTTGGAAACAGGAAATTCATTTAAGGTCCCATACATTACCTGAATGTTTAATGGTTAATTATTCGACTACAATCTTTAGACTCATATTTAACTCATATATTAATAAAAAGTCATCTCTTGAAGGTGGCAAACTATTTTATTCTTGGGTTTCACATTAAAACAAATACTTTGAACAAAATTCAAATTTTCAAAACAATTTTTCTATTGAAAATATAAATTTTACCTTTCTAACTAAATTGTGTAAGCATATCCATCTTTCGAAATTATTTTGATAACCAAGCAAAGTGCATCCAGTAACACTCAATCATTTCATGCCGTGAATGGTGCAAAGCATTGCTTGTAAAGTGCTACCTTGCGGGAACTAAAATTAAGAGAACTTATTTTCGGTTTTGCTCAGGTACTGCACTTTGTTGCCCCCCTTCAAGTACGTTTCGCAGGCATGTGTGCTGTAATGGTAGGAGACAAGCTGACCTTGGAAGTGATGTGTGGTTTATTCTTACTAATAATGACTTTTGGATGTGGTATAGTTGTCGTCCTTAATTTGGAAAAAAAACTACCTATTAGATCATTTGCCAGTATGCTCCGGAATGTTAAACGTGACTGTTGTGCATGGCTAGTTTCCTAGTTTCCTTGAACATAAACAGGCATTCATTGTTGCTGCTTCAAAAGTAATAAAAAATGTCCATCCAACCACGCTTAGACTCCCATGCTACATTGTAGAAAGCTTGATGCTGGTCAAATCTATCTACATCACCCATATAGCGGCTGTGATCAGCATTGGCTTGAGGGCAAGGTTCAAAATGGCTCTGAGCACTATGGGATTTAACATCTGAGGTCATCAGAACTTAGAACTACCTTAACCTAACTAACCTAAGGACATCACACACATCCATACCCGAGGCAGGTTCGAACCTGCGACCGTAGCGGTCGCGTGGTTCCAGACTGAAGCGGCTAGAACCGATCGGCCACACCGGCCGGCGAGGGCAAGGGATCATTTGCTTCCTTCCCTTCTTGTCACAAGTGTAACAAATGTTTCCTCTGTAGGACTGAGCATACTGCTTGCAGCTATGACTGACAATACAACTTTCTCTCCCAGTGGTGTATTAAGTTCATCAGTCTTTCTTTCATAAATCTGAAAGTTCAACATGTATCTTGTTACAGAGCAGCGTAAAGCAAAAACTTTGTAGCCACGCGTTATTGGTTTGAGCGGCATGTACTGCTTGAGAGAGGCCCTGCCTTTGAATGCTATCGTACTTTCATCTGCTGAAAGGAATTTACTTGGACTGAATGATGCTCTGAAAACTTCATTCACATGATTCAAAAGTGGTCTTACTTTACAAAGTTTGTCATAGCCTGGAGCGCCTTTACTGCGACTCTTTTCATTGTCATTCAGATGCAAATAACGAACAATTTTTAGAAGTCGTTTGAGTGACATTATATTTGCAATTCGTGGTACGTGAGAGTTGGGGTCAGTTGACCAATACTGGCGAATTATCGGAACAGAATGGAATCCCATTATAACTAGTATACCAACAAAATCTTTCAGTTTCTCCAAGTTCAGATTGAGAGCTGTTCTTCTCTGAATAGAATACATGTTGGACTGAGGAACTATGAAATTGAGAGAAGTGTTCGAAAAAACTGTGGAAATATCTAAGATGGAGAACTTAAATTTACTGGAGCATTTGGCCCAAAAAATTCACTCTAAACACTGTCACTGAATTTTCTTGGTTCACCTCCACATTTAATGAAGTGATATTGCCCCTGAGTCATTGCTGTGCCATCAGTCTCTGACTCACTATCTGAATGAGTAGCATAACTTCTCAAGGAATGTGGAGGCTGAGTAATAACTGCAGGTTCTTCACGTTCGTCACAGGTACTGTCATTGAAGTCTAATTCCTCTCTCGAATTGCCAACCTGCACACGATGAACTGTATCAGGGAGGCACTGACTGGTCCTAGGTTCCGGATGAATCCGTGAATCTTCTGCATCTGTGTCACCCCCAGACTTAGAGCCATTAGAAGAAACATCACACTTGAATCTTCAAGAATCTGCAGTATCTCTGCTTCGTTCAGTCTTTGTCTAGCTATTTCACTACAAAATAAACTACGCTAATGTACCCATTATAGACCCATTATAGACCACAAAAGAAAATAATAACAATACAAACATTTAACGCTCATACGGTATATAATAGATGCAGCTACGATAGATATTTCGTAAGTAAGAATTACTTCAAAGCAAATCGTCTTGACGCCAAGGAGAAGAAAATGTAGGATGTCCAACTGTGTACTGCAGCATGCCAAATGTGCATACTACTTGAGAAGCGGTAAAGTTACTGGCTGTACGTCAAGTTCTGTAATGTTCTTTCAACGTTTCACCTACCAAAAAGCATGTATGGAAATGATGACTCCACCTTCTTGGGTCACAGTTTACTAAAACAGATATCCTGTAATGAAGAGCTTGCTCAACAGTGTAATTGCAAACCGTTTATTTCAAGACTACTAACTTTCGGTTTCAAGTCGCTATTGACACTTTTCCAAAGATAAAACTTCAGAGAACGACTACAATGGCTAAAATTTATGTAACAACAACAATACGCTTACCTACAAAGTAACAAAGGCGATAAATGCCTCTGACGAGGTCGGCAACATTCTGTGGTCGATTTTTCAACCACAATGACAATGTGATCCTGCTATCTGTTGAGAATTTAGCGAACTATATTGTGGCAACTTTTCCAACCACAAAACAATCATACTGATGTTCTGGAGCCATAAGGACTAAATCACAATGTAAATCAATGAGAAATTGCGCCCTACGTGATGTGGTCGAAAAATCGACCACAAAGCTATAAAGGGTTGAATAATGCGTACCTGTGTTTATACGTAGTCACCTGTACATACAGACTGTTCTGCACCAAGCGATGAAAAATCGTCGCGGGACCTAGTTACCACTACCTTACCACGACTACAATTCGGATTCTTTTTCCTTGTAGTGTAACCATACTGACAGTGATAGCCGGATGTGTGTACCAAGCTTCATGATAGGTGTTGCAGTATGTTCTTCTGCAGTCTTTCACAAATCGTGTATGCGCGTTGGGGAGGCGAGGATATACTATAACTTTAGACCGGCTTTACGGAACTCTTTGTCACACGGTGCATTTGAAGATGTAACCTTGGGTTTTTAAAATGAATATTTCCTTTACAGGCGATTGGAAACTTTTGTTTAACCCGCTCATGGAATATATTGTCGCATAAACACACACTGGTTTATCACCAGGTCCAGAATGAACAAGCCAAGCATCAGCTGACATCCTCCTTAGACAATATGCCATGCTATTATTTTTTATATCACCCCGTTGGAAGTTAACGGAAAAAAATCTACATCTTGGCCATAGCATTACGGATTACAAATCCAGGTGCAACCGATATAAAACCAGTTTTATTTTAAAGATAAAATTGGTCATATTCATATCTCATTTTCTCTATTAGAGAAACTAACTGAAACAAGACGCTTCCGGTTACTGAAGCTCCGAATGTCGCAATTGAAATGAGATAATATTCCTATGAAGAAGAACTACAGGATGATAAGTTTTTGAAAAGAGCCACAAGTCGCACTTAGTTCTTTTTATTTACCGGTTTCGCTCTTCAAACAAAAGAGAGCATCATGAGAACAAACAGTTTAAAGTTGGTTGAGAGCACTGAAGACTACATTTAATGTTGGCTTACGGCTCTAAAGATTAAACTGGCTGTAAAATAGTTATTCAACTTACATTTCAAGTACCTTTAAACAACAATAGTAAATGATAACATAGACAGCGACAAAGATTAAATTACATTCAACTTTAAACTGCATATTCTGATAATGCTGTCATTCATTTGATAAGCATAACTTGTAAATAAAAAATATTAAGTGCTGCTTGTGGTTATTTTCAAAAACTTATGTTTAACAGTCGCTCCCCCTGTAGGCAATGACTGCTCTTTCTATTCAGGACGACAGTTCATGAATCACCATTCGGTAACGTTCTTTACAATAATATCTGGGCGCAGATCTACTCTTAGACTTTATTGTGCAATATGGACTACATGCTGTGTACATCGTTCAGAGCAGGCGTAGCGACATCCAGCTTTTTTATCAGTAGACTATACGTTGAGGTTAACGGCGCCTATTGTTCGCGCAAACAAAGTTGACACACGGCGCGGTGGCTGATGGGATCGACTGTAAATGGGAAATGCCTTTACGATCGCTCCCATGAGCCGCCGCACGGAGTATCGACTTTGTTTGCGCGTGTAATAAGTGGTAAGTTTATCTGTGAAACAACTGAAAACTACTGAACTGATCACAAAGAACAATTAGGTCTCCAATGGTATGTTTGCATACCAAATTACGTACAAAATGTCCTGTCTTATAGCCTACTGTAATCGTAAATTTTATGAGGGTTTAGTAATCTAGCGTTCAATAATCCTGACTTTAGCGATTAGTAGCTGTTTCATAACTTATTTCAATTAAAAATATTCGACCCCTTCTGTACCGGTAGGGAATTAGTGATAATAAGAACAGGTTTAAACTGTTATGATTAAATGAGGTGATTAAATTGATATTAATTTTCCGTAATACCTGCTTTTGCAACATAGAAAATTTCGTTTTTGTAACGTGTAGCTGGAGTAAGCATAAACAGATCCCGCTTTTCAGTCTGTCACGCGATGCCCGACGTCGACGGTAGGCGTCGGTTTGTTTCCTACTACGAACAAAACTATTTTTATGGACCCACTGGATAGGACGGTCCAGAATTGGTGTAGTACAATATTCGGTTAATCGATATTAGTTAACAGGGACAGCGAAACACGAAGAATAAAGACTATTCCAGCAGCTGCAGTTTAGCCCTGGCATCCACAGACATGCGGCCTACAGTTGAAAAAGTTTCATAACGCTCTCTCCATTTCTGGAAAGAAGAAGAGATCCCCGCAGAATGGAGACCAGCTCTCATCCAGCCTATCCACAAGAAAGGTTTGAAGACAGACCCCAAAAATTACAGAGGAATATCACTGCTGGATATAACGTACAAGATTCTTTCTAAAGTCCTTTTGAACAGGGCAGAGCCACAATTGCACCCGCACATCGGGGAATACCAGGGAGGTTTTAGAAAGGGTAGATCATGTTCGGAATAAATACTAAACCTCAAAAACATTATGGCATACCAAAAATCAAGGGCAATGACATACGTAATCTCCTTCATTGATTTCAAAAAAGCATATGATTCGATTGATAGAGAATCTCTATTATTAGTCCTGGAAGAAATGGGTTTGGATAAGAAAACAACTAATATTATAAAAGCGACCCTTACAAATACATTTTCGAAAGTTAAATTTATGGGCGAATTATCGGAACCCTTTGAAGTAAAAACGGAAGTGCGACAGGGGGATGGGCTCTCACCGTTGCTGTTCAATTATGCGCTGGAGAAAGTAGTCAGAGAATAGAACACAAATAATAAGAGTGGTATAAGACTGGGTTGCAAGAAGGAGAACCTTAAAGTAAATTGCATTGCTTTTGCAGATGGTATGACCCTGTTTGCTGAAACAATGGAAGAAGCACTGGAGCAAGTCCTTGAACTAAAGAAACAATCAGCTAAAATAGGTCTTCACATCTCCTTTGAAAAAACTAAGATGTTGACAAAAATCAAGCACTCATGTAAATACCTCAAAGTCCAAGAACAGAAGATTGAAATAGTAAAAAAAGTAAAATATCTCGGAGAATGGATTAGTTGGAATGCCGGGGAAAGCAAAGCAATGGAATTAAAAAAAAAAACTAGAATTGGCCTTCCAACTAACAAAAAATACAAACAACAAAAAATCCCTTTCATGGGGGTCCAAAATTACACATTACAAGACAGTGATTAAGCCAGAAGCACTGTATGCAGCAGAAACACTTAACATGAATTTCAAAGGCCAAATGGAGAAACTTGAGCTAAAGGAAAGAAAAATTTTAAGAAAAATCATTGGGCCAAAATTTCAGGACAATAAGACTACATACACCAGAAATGAAACTCTCTACAAGAAAATTGAAAAACTTTCAGATTCTATGCGAAAAAGGAGAATAAATTTTTATGGTCATCTCAGAATGAATTCCAACAGATTAACTAAACAAATCTTTGACTTCTTCCGTAACCGCAAAACGAAACCCAACTGGCTTAAAGAAACTGAGAAAGACCTAGTAGAATTAAAGATTTCAGAAAATTCACTTATTGATCGAACAGCTAAATTAATTACTAAAGATGAAAACATAAGGTTCCAAGACAAATCTACACAAAAGTCCAAACCCTTCATCTCAGAAGAAGAGCTGAGAAGAAGATCAGAAAGAATGAAGAAATACTGGACCCCAAGAAAAGAACAACGCACAAAGAAATGATTGATCCAGCGTACCCCAAAGAGGGTGGAACAAACGAAGAAAGATCTCTCCATTGGCAAACGATTCCGAACTAGTCCCCCATTCGGATCTCTGGGGGGACAACAAAGCGGGAGATGACCGGGATCCTCTCATCAGAATCGACAACAAACCAAGAACGGCAATGGTAGCTCAAGTACACATGCCGACGTCGCAGGCAGAAGATGAAGAGATAGTATGTGGCAATACTGAAGAAGTAATACAGTATGCGAATGTACCTAATTGTCATGGGGGACTGGAATGCGGTTGTAGGGAAAGCAGTAGAAGTAAGGGTTATGGGAAAGTATGCGCTTGATAGTAGGAATGAGAAAGGAGAAAGATTAATTGTGTTCTGCAGTAAATTTCAGATTGTAATAGCGAATACTCAGTTCAAGAATCGCAAGAGGAGGGGGGATACTTGGGAAATATTTAAGTTGGATTACATCATAGTCAGGCTGAGATTCAGAAATAAGATATTGAATTGTAAGATGTATCTGCGGACAGATAGAGACTCGGCTCACAATGTAGCAATTCTGAACAGCAGGGTGAAGTTTAAGACACTAGTCAGGAAGAACAAATGTGCAAAGAAGTGGGATACGCAAGTGCGAAGGAATGAGTTCTCCGAGGCTATAGATACTGCGGTAATGAATAGTTCAGAAGGCAGTTCAGTTCAAGAGAAATGGACATCTCTTCTAAGAGAAATCACAGAATTTGGGGAGAAAAACGCAGGTACAAGAACAGTAATTGCGAGGAAACAACGGGTAACAGAAGAAATACTCCACTTGCTGGACAAAAGAAGCAAGTACTGAAATGTTCCGGGAAATACAGGAATACAGAAATACGAGTCACTCAGGAATGAAATGAACACCAAGTGCAGGAAAGCGAAGGTGAAAATAATACGTAAAGAACGTGAAGAAATCCAAAAAGAAATGATAGTTGGAAGGACTGATTCAGCATATAGAAAAGTCAAAACAATTCTTGTGAAATTAAAGGCAAGGGCCGTAACATTAAATGCAGAAGAGAGAGTGAATAGGTGCAAAGATTATGCTTAGGGCTTCTATAAGGGGAGGACTTATTTGGTGATGTGATAGAAGAAAAAACAGGAATCGATAGGAAAGAGATAGGGGATCCGATATTATAATCATAATTTAAGAGATCTCTGGATGACTTACGATCCTATAAGGCAGAAGGAATACTAACATTCCATCGGAATTTCTAAAGTCATTGGGGGAAGTGGCAACAAAACGATTATTCACTTCGATGTGTGGGATTTATGAGACTGGCGATATACCATCAGAGTTTCAGAAAAACATCATGCAAACAATTCGCAAGATTGCAACAGCCGACAAATGCGAGAATTATCACTTTACCAGTTTAACAGCTCATGCATCCAAGTTGCTGATGGAATAATATACAGAGGAATAGAAAAGAAAACTGAGTACCTGTTAGATGACGATCAACTTTGGCTTTAGGAAAGATAATGAGACGAGAGACGCTGTTCTGACGGCGCAGTTGATAATGGAAGCAAGAATGAAGAAAAATCAAGACATATTCATAGGATTTGTCGGCCTGTAAAAAGCTTTCGACAATGTTAGAAATCCTGAGAAAAATATGGACAAGCTGTTGGGAAAGACGGGCAGTACATAATACGTCGAAGAACCAAGAGGGATCATTAAGAGGGGAAGACTAAGAAAGGACTGCAGCCGTGGCCGAGCAGTTCTAGGCGCTTCAATTTGGAACCGGGCGACCGCTACGGTCGCAGGTTCGAATCCTGCCTCAGGCATGGATGTGTGTGATGTCCTTAGGTTAGTTAGGTTTAAGTGGTTCTACGTTCTAGGAGACTGATGACCTCAGATGTTAAGTCCGACAGTGCTCAGAGCCATTTGAACCATTTCACCAAGAAAGAACTGCACGGATTAAGAAGGGTGTGAGACATGAATGTAGTCTTTCGCTCCTACTGTTCAATGTATACATCGAAGAAGCAATGACGGAAATAAAAGAAAGGTTCAAGAGTGGTACTAAAATATCAGTACTAAGGTTTGTTGATGGCAATGCTGTTCTCGGTGAAAGCGAAGGATTTGTTGAATGGAATTAACATCCCAATGACAAATGAGTGCAGAATATGGAGTAAGAGTAAATCGAAGAAAGACGAAATTAACAACAAGAAGCAGAAATGAGAACAGCGAGAAATTTAACATAGTAAGTGGTGATCATAAAGTAAATGAAGTTTGGGAATGCCTGGCCAAGAGAAATCTACAAGTATCAAACATAGGTCTTAATTTGAAGGAGACATTTCTGAGAATGTACATTTAGAGCACATCGCTGTGTAGTAGTGAGACTTGGGCTGTGGGAAAACTGGAACAGAAGGGAATAGAATCATTTGAGATGTGGTGCTGCAGAAAATGATGAAAATTTGGTGGACTGATAATGTCAGTTTGGGGCTTTTCTGTAGAATAGGTGAGGAAGGAGTATATGGAAAACACTAACAAGAAGGGATAGTATGATAGAACATCTGCTAAGGCATCAGGGAATAACTTATATGTACAAATACAGGGAACTGCAACTCGTCACTAGTATTGAGGATATGTGGTTTCTTGGACAGCTTGCATTGTTGCGATATTTACGCAATATGGCGGATACAAGATGGCGGTCGTAAATGTGGCAATAACACACTGACATCATAGTGGGAAATCCTGTTTTTGGTGGGAAATGGGACAAAAAAATGGTTCAAATGCCTCTGAGCACTATGGGACTTAACATCTATGGTCATCAGTCCCCTAGAACTTAAATCTACTTAAACCTAACTAACCTAAGGACATCACACAACACCCAGTCATCACGAGGCAGAGAAAATCCCTGACCCCGCCGGAAATGGGGCAACTGGAGTACATCCCCTAAAATAACTCCTCCCACCCCTGCCCCCGCTCCTATGATGGCACCTCCTGAAGCAACACTCCTCACCTGGCAATGAAGGGAAACAGTCAGACTGTGCTGAGCTGTAGGAAAGAAAGTTAGGTTAGTGTACTTTATTTATTTTTCGTAGAAACTGAAGCAGAGATCGCTGTTAATTACACGTCTGTACACATAGTGCTACACAGTGGGTGCATAAGATCGCAATATGGCTCAAAAGTGATGATGCGATACAACTGGTGTTATACTGCTGGAAAAAAATCGTAATACCACTCGAGAATAGTAGCAGGCAGACTCAAAACAAATAGTAACTCTGTACAGGATGATTTCTTCACTTACAGATCTAAATAAATCCCTCTGCTCCATTTGTGAATTGGCAGAAAAAAGACTAAATCTAAAATTATAACTGAAAGAACCCTCTAAAATAGTACACACGCATCGAAATTACGAGGTGTTAAAACAAAAACGAGAACTGCAGTGATATTAAAAAATAGCACTACACATACCTTCTACTGATAAAAACACTGCACAAAGAGTAACACCACTTCATATGTTGCTGCTACCTGATTGGGGCCATGCAGAGCCTGATGATTTGGAGGAGATTTTATCCTCCTGGCACCAAAACGATGACATTAACAGGGCTGCTGACTCAGGTAAATTAATATATTCACACATGATCTCCGCTTGCGGTATCTTTTTTTAATCAATGATTTTATCTTCCTCGCTATACAGCTCATGCAGCTATGTGTTTAATTAATGTACTTTTTCATTCTACAGTTAGTCAACCAGCAGTATCTGGTAGCACGCTACCTCTGCACTTGACCCCTGTGTGGGTCCTACATGTGCAGCTTGCTGAACCCATCATGGACTGGTCCACACCCCACCAGCCAGACAAACAGTGACGCTGCAGCCCACAACCGCAGTCACAATGGCTGGCATCTTTGCAACCTGGCTGCTTGTTCTGACCAAGCCAGGTTTCCGGTGCTCCACACCATCGTTCTTTGCCATCGCCATCACCGTCGCTTTTAGTTAGTTGTAGTATTCGTAGTAGTATTATTAATAGTGATATGGCTAGTAGCTCCCCCCCCCCCCCCCCCCCCTGTCTTATTACAGGACGTCAGATTACAAACGTCATTCCAGAAAGTCATGCCAGAACGTCATGCTAGAACGTCATGCCAGAACTAGACTACACAGTAATCGAGGACACATTTGATGAGAGCATCTTGTTTACAAGGATTGGGAATAAGGAGGGGTGGTACAAGGAGATACAAGTTTCCTGCCTGTAGCGTACCGCCCTGGCGTGAAGAGAGCGATCATCGGTCTCGTAAATGATCCGTGATATCCCTTCCTGAAATGCAGTGGCATACTGTGCTGGAAACTATCACATCCTCCCAAAGAGGAAGGTGCCCTCTAAGAGAAAAAAATATTGCATAGCTTTGGAGGGAAAATGGTGTGGTATCACAGATCATCGTAATCACTGAGTGGTTCTATGACACACCTCCAAATACGTGAGGGTCCAGCTATACCCAACTACCAAAAGATATATCTGACAAGAAGGCGTGTGTTAATGTTCAGAATAAAACAGACGACCTGTTTCACGCAGCCAATCCTTGATTGTGAAATAAATTATAATCAACATCTGGAGCATCCTAAAAGATTCAATGCAGGTGATAATATTCGTGGGTATTAAAACTTTGGTGGTACTGATTTCCCCATAACTTCAGGACACATGCAAATACGAGAACCAAAATGAAGCTATTTCAGTTAACGAGTTTGGCCTGAAAAACAACAAGGCAGATCATTACAACAGGGTAATCACCCACAAAGTCGTCAGAGCCCTTAATTTATTCGATTTTACAGGTCAGCACTAGCTGCATGTTAACATGCTGCTAATCTCAGATGACAATGAAGATCAACACTGTATGTAAGTCAAGGATATGTCCCGACTCCTTTCCTCCCAACAGAATAAACACAAAAATAAAAAGCATGCCTCAACTACTTTTCCTCGAGTGAGTCGTTAGTAGAGTATGCTATTGTTGCTCTTCGGTGGATGTGGTACGTGTTCAAACGCCGACAAAAATAAATAAATAAATAAAGTTTGAGAACCGCCATCACCAGGAGCGATGTCCCTTTGTAATGTATGCTCACTTTGAGCGACTACTCACTTCTGTGACACGATGTGGAGGGGGTCCTACAGCCTGCCATGTGAAGGTCTTCACTGTGAAACACGTACTCTATGCGCTGGTGTACCAGATCGTGTGTAACTTTGATTCCAATCTCAGCTGCTACAGATCATATGTCGGGGGCAATCCTGCGATCTGATTGCTCACTGACCTCGAGAAACTGTCATAGGAGGTTGACACGCTTTACAGCCCCAACATTCCCATGACTGAATTGCAAGAGTATATTTATCCATACAACACACAGTTGACTGTCATATTTGTGGGTTACTGTTAGACTCTTCTTAAGGACCACTGTCTTCTTACTGGGAAATTTCGTGGAGCAGCTCACAATACATGCAACTTGAAGTATCAGTCACTTTGACATTTTCTCGTTTCCTTCACAATTTCAGTAAGTACACTCCTAGAAATTGAAATAAGAACACCGTGAATTCATTGTCCCAGGAAGGGGAAACTTTATTGACACATTCCTGGGGTCAGATACATCACATGATCACACTGACAGAACCACAGGCACATAGACACAGGCAACAGAGCATGCACAATGTCGGCACTAGTACAGTGTATATCCACCTTTCGCAGCAATGCAGGCTGCTATTCTCCCATGGAGACGATCGTAGAGATGCTGGATGTAGTCCTGTGGAACGGCTTGCCATGCCATTTCCACCTGGCGCCTCAGTTGGACCAGTGTTTGTGCTGGACGTGTAGACCGCGTGAGATGACGCTTCATCCAGTCCCAAACATGCTCAATGGGGGACAGATCCGGAGATCTTGCTGGCCAGGGTAGTTGACTTACACGTCCTAGAGCACGTTGCGTGGCACGGGATACATGCGGACGTGCATTGTCCTGTTGGAACAGCAAGTTCCCTTGCCGGTCTAGGAATGGTAGAACGATGGGTTCGGTGACGGTTTGGATGTACCGTGCACTATTCAGTGTCCCCTCGACGATCACCAGAGGTGTACGGCCAGTGTAGGAGATCGCTCCCCACACCATGATGCCGGGTGTTGGCCCTGTGTGCCTCAGTCGTATGCAGTCCTGATTGTGGCGCTCACCTGCACGGCGCCAAACACACATACGACCATCATTGGCACCAAGACAGAAGCGTCTCTCATCGCTGAAGACGACACGTCTCCATTCGTCCCTCCATTCGCGCCTGTCGCGACACCACTGGAGGCGGGCTGCACGATGTTGGGGCGTGAGCGGAAGACGGCCTAACGGTGTGCGGGACCGTAGCCCAGCTTCATGGAGACGGTTGCGAATGGTCCTCGCCGATACCCCAGGAGCAACAGTGTCCCTAATTTGCTGGGAAGTGGCGGTGCGGTCCCCTACGGCACTGCGTAGGATCCTACGGTCTTGGCGTGCATCCGTGCGTCGCTGCGGTCCGGTCCCAGGTCGACGGGCACGTGCACCTTCCGCCGACCACTGGCGACAACATCGATGTCCACCCGGCCTCCCGCATGCCCACTATACGCCCTCGCTCAAAGTCCGTCAACTGCACATACGGTTCACGTCCACGCTGTCGCGGCATGCTACCAGTGTTAAAGACTGCGATGGAGCTCCGTATGCCACGGCAAACTGGCTGACACTGACGGCGGCGGTGCACAAATGCTGCGCAGCTAGCGCCATTCGACGGCCAACACCGCGGTTCCTGGTGTGTCCGATGTGCCGTGCGTGTGATCATTGCTTGTACAGCCCTCTCGCAGTGTCCAGAGCAAGTATGGTGGGTCTCACACACCGGTGTCAATGTGTTCTTTTTTCCATTCCCAGGAGTTTATGATGTTCACTGTCTTGTTGAGCAATTGGCTGAATGAAAGTGTGACGCCTGGAATTACGCTTCATTCGCTCAATTCGCTACGTTTTCTGCAAGCACCATTCCAGAAACTTATAGAAACTCTACCTTCGAAGGATATGCATATTATCCAATATGCGTTTTCTTGCGAGGAAAAGTTCCAGCTTGTAAATAGGAAGAGGGTTTTCCGATATGAGTATCTGGATAGTATGGCAAACCTAGACGAAACAAGACTAACCAACATAGCTGTATTCTCCAGAAATCTCTTGGGCGCCCCCATAACGGATGCAGAGTATGAAATTGCTGTAAATTTCTCGCAGGAATTTAATATCCAAACTTTGGGGTGTTAACCAAAACTGTGCATGGACACGGACGTACGTTTGCTTGCGGACGTTTTAGAGAAATTCCAGATTGTATGCGCGACCACATAAAAACTCGATCCTCCCGTTTATTACACAACACCGGGACTGTCTTTGGATGCAATGCTCAAGAAAATGAACAAAACCATCGAGATTGTGGCCCATGTGGACATGCTTCTTTTCTTTGAGAGAGGGATCTGCGCGGGAATTTGGCAGTGTGTCCTTAGGCACAGCAAGGAAAATAATTCGCATGGGGGTGAGATGCTCAGCACTTGGAATGAATCTTGATATATCACGTATTTGAATGTGTGTGACTTATATGGGCTCGACATGCAAGTCACTGCCAGTTGGTGGGTTTCAATGTGTGCCCAAAGAAAGTCTCACAGGTTTAAATGAGATATTAAAAAAGTGGTATGGCCAATGGTTCTGATGTAGGTTATGTTGTTATGGCAGACCTCACATACCCTATTACTTTCCATGGTGCACAGGCTGATTTGGTGCTATGTCCAGTGTGACTAGCTCTGTGAGGCACAGGTTCCATCCCAAAGCTGATGACAATTCTGGGAGGCAAGCAGAGGTACTATATTCATTACTGTAACTATAGCAACGTTTTCAGTTACGGGTGATTCTGGTTGGAATTATGTGTGCTATCTCCTTGGTTGAAAGAGTACATTGATTTGAATACTAGACAGAGAGCTTCTGCGATATGTGACTTTGAAAAAGATTTTTTGAATTAATGAATAATGTGATTTCGGTAAAAATATAGAGAATTTAAGAAACCGCCACGATATTCATATTATCACCGAATAGGTTGGGCGTTATGTTGTACAGACCAAATTTAAAACGGGTCACCATATTCAATAAGAGCTTTGTCACTGTGGAGGTGGCGAGCGTTGCAGTCAATTTCGCAAAAGCGCTCTATGTAGGAATCTGTGCACTATACTTATCCAAACTACACATGTACCACTTTCATTATGAGTTTGCAAAAACTCATTTCGCTGGTCCGAAGTTACTTCATATGGATACAGCTAATTTCATCGACTGGGTGATGAGCTGCAATCCATATGCGATAATTAGGTACTATGGCGATGAACTCGACACATTGTCATTGAAGGTCGGTATTCCTTATGGTTTTGTTCTGCAGAACAATAGGGTTATTGGCCCAATGAAAGACGAGGCAAATGGATTACCAATTCCGGAATTTGTAGGTTTAAGATCCAAAATACATGTGTGTCGCACATGTCGCATCAACGGCCCTCATAACTGAAGATTACCTGATGCAGGTGATATTCCACAACAGCTGTGGCACTTGGTGCGGCAAACTAGTATTCAATTACGAGGGCACAAGATGTACACTGTGCTGCAGTCTAAAATCGGCCTACTGCCTCATGGCAATAAGCGAGTCATTTACGAGGATGGAGTTGAAACCCGCCTGTACACGTACTGTTCACGTCAGTACGAGAAAATAATGTGTGTGGAATAGTATGATCTGTTTACCATGGTGTTTAAGTAGTACTAGATTGTACAACATGTATGCTGTAGTGCAAATAGTTTTTTCATGTGCACAGTACCATGTAAATATTTCTTTTTTCATGCACACCACCTGTGTCACACTTTGCCTGCACATCATGTGTGCCTTGTGTATAGTTTAGGAGCGTCTATACAGAAAAATGATAGAACTATAAAAATTTATAAGAAAAACTGTATGCAAAAAAGAACTGAAACGTATTTCAATTGTCTAACAGGAAGTCAAATAAAAATGTGCACCAGGCACATGTGTTAACTACTCTAGTTTTTATGTTTCACCTGCTACTAGCTATCCCAGTCTGATCAGTTTTTAGTGTTCCTTTTTCCCATTTCAGTGCAACTTACAAATGTTTTGGATACATCCAATGCTTCTATTGCGTTCATGGATATAATAGCTATCATAAAAAATTCTCATATTGCACAAAACTGCCTGGACTGTAGGCTATAGTTATTATTAACGATAATACGTGTTTAAGGGAAAAATAAATCTGCTTGACTGTCTGATTGTAAAAAATGAAAGTATCTGTTTTCTAAAAGAACCAAGTAACTACTGTTTCACAAACTATCAAAAATTTATCTGATTCCCAAAAAAGAACTAAACTGTATCAAATGAAAATAATTCTGTCTATAAATTGTATCTCAGGAACCAATGTGGAGAAAGAACCAGACTGTATTACTGAGCCTTGGCATGCATCTATGTCCATGTCTAGAAGAACCAAATTGTATCTCAAGAACCAGATTGTATCTCAAGAACAAATTGTATCTAAGAGATTGAATATACGAAAGAAATCCCTTAGCATACGTCATTGTTGTTGTTACTTAAAGAAAATCTATCACACTTTTATACATAACGGATGTAAAGGAGACAAGTGACATTAATTCTGAGCAAGACTCCTATGAATGAGGTGAAGTTTAAGATAGAGAATAACGAAGTATGTGTAATGGTTGCAAGGGATTATGCCTATCACACTGCACATGTTTCGTTGTGGCAGCAGGTGGCACATGACCACGTCCACTTCGCAAGAAACATAGCGATCATATCTAAAATTGTATCTCCTCTGCTTCAATAGAGCTACAGACATGGTATCTGGGTAAAGCGTGAAAGAAATGAAGTACACACAGATTCTGAGGTAAAAATTCATTTATTTCTCGTCTAGCTTAAAAGTAATAAGGAGACACAACACTGATTTCACACGACTTCTTCCTGAGTCGATGGAAAGCAGGGCATCTATAGAGTTCCAGGTCTTGAATAGCAGCAAACTTGGAGATTCATCTACATCTGCATCTACATACATACTCCGCAATCCACCATACGGCGCGTGGCGGAGGGTACCTCGTACCACAACTAGCGTCTTCTCTCCCTGTTCCACTCCCAAACAGAACGAGGGAAAAATGACTGTCTATATGCCTCTGTACGAGCCCTAATCTCTCATATGTTATCTTTGTGGTCTTTCCGCGAAATATAAGTTGGAGGCAGTAAAATTATACTGCAGTCAGCCCCAAATGCTGGTTCTCTTAATTTCCTCAATAGCGCTTTACGAAAAGAACGCCTCCTTTCCTCCAGAGACTTCCACCCGAGTCCCTGAAGCATTTCCGTAACAATCGCGTGATGATCAAACCTGCCAGTAACAAATCTAGCAGCCTGCCTCTGAATTGCTTCTATGACCTCCCTCAATCCGACCTGATAGGGATCCGAAACGCCCGAGCAGTATTCAAGAATAGCTCGTATTAGTGTTTTATAAGCGGTCTCCTTTACAGATGAATCACATCTTCCCAAAATTCTACCAATGAACTGAATACGACTATCTGCCTTCCCCACAACTGCCATTACATACTTGTCCCACTTCATATCGCTCTGCAATGTTACGCCCAAATATTTAATCGACGTGACTGTGTCAAGCGCTACACTACTAATGGAGTATTCAAACATTACGGGATTCTTTTTCCTATTCATCTGCATTAATTTACATTTATCTGTATTTATAGTTAGCTGCCATTCTTTACACTAATCACAAATCCTGTCTAAGTCATCTTGTATCCTCCTACAGTCACTCACCGACGACACCTTCCCTGTACACCACAGCATCATCAGCAAACAGCCGCACATTGCTATCCACCCAATCCAAAGGATCATTTATGTAGATAGAAAACAACAGCGGTCCTACCACACTTCCCTGGGGCACTCCAGATGATACCCTTACCTCCGATGAGCATTCTCCATCGAGGACAACGTACTGGGCTCTATTACTTAAGAAGTCTTCTAGCCACTCACATATTTGGGAACCAATCCCATATGCTCGTACCTCAGTTTGGAGTTTGCAGTGGGGCACCGAGTCAAACGCTTTCCGGAGGTCGAGGAATATGGCATCCGTCTGATACCCTTCATCCATTGTTCGCAAGGTATAAAGTGAAAAGAGGGCGAGTTGCGTTTCGCAGGAGCGATACTATCTAAAGCTGTGCTGATGCATGGACAACAACTTCTCTGTCTCAAGGAAATTCATTATATTCGAATTGAGAAAATGTTCGAGAATCCTGCAACAAACCGATGTTAAGGATATTGGTCTGTAATTTTGAGGATCCGTCCTTCTCCCCTTCTTATATACATTTTTCCAGTCGCTCGGGACATTTCGTTGTGCAAGAGATTCGCGATAAATGCAAGCTAAGTAAGGAGCCAATGCAGTAGAGCACTCTCTGTAAAACCGAATTGGTATCCCATCAGGACCTGGCGATTTATTTATTTTCAACCCATTCAGCTGCTTCACAACCCCAGGGATGTCTATCACTGTCCTCCATACGGGAATCTGTACGAGATTCAAACGGCAGTATGTTTGTACGATCCTTCTGCGTTAAAGATTTCTCAAATGCTAAATTTAAAATTTCAGTTTTCGTTTTGCTGTCTTCCATTGCCAGGCCAGACTGATCAGTGAGTGATTGGATGGAAGCCTTCGACCCGCTTACCGATTTTACGTAAGACCAGAGTTTCCTTGGGTTTTCAGCAAGATCTTTTGCTAAGGTATGACGGTGGTAGTGGTTTTTTGCTTCGTGCATCACTCTTTTTACAGTAGCACGAATCTCTACTAAGATTCGGTGTATCCACGTGACCTACTCCTCGCCTTTGACATGGATGATGGTATCCAGATGGTCAAATAATCGAAGCAGTGTCACCATATCTTTGTAGGGTATACCAGGTTCATCCCAGTGAATTCCATTGTAGAAATGTGTTAGCAACTTCACTCTCGTCCTTGTTTTAAAACACTTCACACTTTTGAAAGACCTCAGTGATGCAATAAGTGAGAATTTTTTCTATTATGCCAGCATCTTCCGTGTATGCTACTAATGTAACATCCTCAAATGTGAACTGTCAGCGCTCTTCATTAGGGAAACGCTGAACGTCTGCAGTGATGTTCACACCTTGGGATGCCATTGTGAAATGCTTTGGGTGTGGCACAACACTTGTTCATTCATACAGCTTGTTGCACAACGCCAGTGAGCGGGTAGTAGTCAACCACATGATCATGTAGAACTAGAGCAAACATTGCAGTTTGTTCAAGGAAATTTGCCAAAGATTCTAATTCAATTTTCACATCTATATGCCCCAATTTAACTATCTTGTTCTGTTTTGAGCAATCTGTTATGATGATTGATGCCAGCTCCTTGAATTCCTATGGGCTGAGTAGACATCCTTCCTATTCATAGTAAGAAGCACAGAACCACATATACATGTCAAATGCTAGACTGTATGCATTTTCAGTTCACTCCAGGTGTAAATTATTGTAGTCCTAGAATTCAGGGTTCAGGTAGACTCTTGGATTAGTTAACCCACAATTATCAAATTTGGTGGAATCATTTGCTATATTCCCTCTTTTGTTGGTCTGGATCGCAAGTATGACGAATCTAAGCATCTCCAATTAAGCAAAGATTTTAATAGCCCATGTTTGTTCGCTTGCAGTGGGTAGAACTGGGATTCAAAAAGCTCCGACGAATCGAACGATAACGGTAGAAATACCTGCATTCAGAACTTTAAAAAGCTTCAAATGCTGCTCATCGCCGGCCGCGGTGGTCTCGCGGTTCTAGGCGCGCAGTCCGGAAACGTGCGACTGCTACGGTCGCAGGTTCGAATCCTGCCTCGGGCATGGATGTGTGTGATGTCCTTAGGTTAGTTAGGTTTAAGTAGTTCTAAGTTCTAGGGGACTGATGACCACAGCAGTTGAGTCCCATAGTGCTCAGAGCCATTTGAACCATTTTTCTGCTCATCCAATACATTGATGTGCGGCGTCTTTTATATTACTTTATTGATGGTAATCTCGTTGTCCTCTCTGAATGTATGAATTGTTATCTGTTGCACTCCATACCCCATACGAGAATACGTTCCTGTTTAGTATTCAAAATAAGTCGTTGATGCCTTGAAAGTATTCCATAATCAGTGTTGTGTATATGCAGTAAATCACCTGGACTCTTCAGCTGTTCTACCCACTGGCCCATCTATGAACCATCCAGTATTTTCTAGCTCGTTCAAACCCGAAGGAGAAGCAGCGACGTACATTTTAACAGATGACACTATGCCTAAATTGCATGTTCGTTCGATCTCAATCCCATTCAGTTTGTACTGTATCTCTTGAAACAGGACCTCTAAAACATTACATTTAAGCTTCGATCCTACAGTAACAGTACCATCAAGATATATGAAACTCCTACGTGGGAGGATTAAAGCGTCTTGCTTTGGATGACAATCCTAATTTCATCATTATTGCTAAATGAAGTGAAGAATAAGGTTTACGTGAGAAGCATTCCTGACATAGAATACGCATGTTGGTTTTATATCTTACCCCCATCGTTGGTTTCTGACCGCCAAGATGCCTCAAGGTTCAGCTGATTGAAGATCACTGTTGCCACATATGGCGTCCCAGGCAAGGTGGTGTCTCTGTTCTCACTAAGGGGCTGGGGACAGGTCCACTGCAAGTCCCAACCAGTTAAATGTCACTCCTGGTCTCCGCTCATTCGATGTCACTGGCGGTTCTGCTTTCGATGTAGTCATACAATGATTTCCTCACCACAAAGTCGACAACCTGATTCCCCCAGTCCACAATATGCAGTTCAAGATGGAGCAATATCTGATCTGTTACTGGGAGGCATATAGGAGTGGTAGGGGCCTCACTAATCTTATACCCAGTTCCACCTGATGGGAAGAATCCATAAATTGCATGAATTGTTGAGTCTATTGTTGAGTTTTCTAGAATGTTATACTCGACACGGATTGTATGACAGGAAATATATTTACCGACTGATCAGGTGTGTAAAATTATTGGGATCCTTCTTCAAAACCTATCTACATCTACATCTACATCCATACTCCGCAAGCCACCTGACGGTGTGTGGCGGAGGGTACCCTGAGTACCTCTATCGGTTCTCCCTTCTATTCCAGTCTCGTATTGTACGTGGAAAGAAGGATTGTCGGTATGCTTCTGTGTGGGCTCTAATCTCTCTGATTTTATCCTCATGGTCTCTTCGCGAGATATACGTAGGAGGGAGCAATATACTGCTTGACTCTTCGGTGAAGGTATGTTCTCGAAACTTTAACAAAAGCCCGTACCGAGCTACTGAGCGTCTCTCCTGCAGAGTCTTCCACTGGAGTTTATCTATCATCTCCGTAACGCTTTCGCAATTACTAAATGATCCTGCAACGAAGCGCGCTGCTCTCCGTTGGATCTTCTCTATCTCTTCTATCAACCCTACCTGGTGCGGATCCCACACTGCTGAGCAGTATTCAAGCATTGGGCGAACAAGCGTACTGTAAACTACTTCCTTTGTTGTCGGATTGCATTTCCTTAGGATTCTTCCAATGAATATCAGTCTGGCATCTGCTTTACCGACAATCAACTTTATATGATCATTCCATTTTAAATCACTCCTAATGCGTACTCCCAGATAATTTATGGAATTAACTGCTTCCAGTTGCTGACCTGATATTTTATAGCTAAATGATAAGGGACCTATCTTTCTATGTATTCGCATGTATGTATTGAGATTCAATTGCCATTCCGTGCACCATGCGTCAATTCGCTGCAGATCCTCCTGTGACACCCAGTAGTCATCCTGCTAAACCTTCCTAGTTAAAGTCGATCGTCGCATTCACTGTCTTTATTTCAGATTTAAGTGTATTGATATTTACATGTAGCACGATCTCTTTAAACCATCAATATTGTATGCATCATCACCTATTTCCACAATTTCTTTTCCACCAATAATTTCCATTTGAAATTTACAGTTAGGCATTGTGATATTTGTAAATTTGTTGTACGTCTCCAGTCCTATCAATGCAATACTCCATTCTCCATTGCTTGATTCAATCGGTGTAGAGCAATACAGACGATTGTTCTTTTACAGTCAAAGTATACGACATTGCACACCTGAACATCATCTAATGAGTGGATACTTAATGAATCTCCTTACATATCCTTGTTCATAAATATTAGGAGAAACATGATGTTTAGACGTGTGCACAGGTAAGTATTTAAGTTTTGATAGAAATGAAATTTTAGAACATGAATTTACCATTGCTGAAGTGTCGTTTGCAACTCGTCTGGTGGTTGCAGGCCTCCAGATGAGACGAGATAGTAGACGTTATTTGTATTTTTCTTATCATACCTCACCATGTGGGTCCCAGGTCTTCAGGCAACACCGAAATTTACATTTACACATTCTCTGGATTTCTGCATAGCCTTTAGTAATGTGTCCCACATAAACACACCGCTGAATCTTGGAATGCCGCGTAACTGCCGTCTGCTTTACGTCTGCTGTGCAGCGAGTTACGTTAATTTCAGTACTAACTGTATTTTTCTTACTTATCACTTCTTCTTCCGTGTGTTTTTGCCTTTAGGAAGCTTTAATTGTAGAGTAGGAGTAATAGTGTTCCATAGATTTCGTGTTTGTTTTGAATACAGTCAGAGAGAGTCCGTTTAGTCAGCCATACTGTTTGTTTTCAATACAGTCCAGAAACAGGTAGTGCTATTTTCATTGTTTTCTACTAGAAGTGCCTAGCGACCACACTTTAGTCAACTATCAGCCGCCTTTAGTGAATTAGCAGTCTAGTTAAAAGTTGATTATGTTGTGGTTGGCAGGAGAGCCAACCCTTGGTACTCAAGGAGGCCGAAATGCACGCGTTTTAGCTCACGCAGGCTGGCGTGAGGTCTGGAACATGGCAAGGGAATTAGAATTGAGAAAAACGGAGGTAACTGGTGGAATACTTCACTTTAATCCATTAATGACGAACGTCGCTCTTTATGGTACATGGTTCACAATATCAAAAGTACGGATACTGGCGCCTTGCTAGGTCGTAGCAAATAACGTAGCTGAAGGCTATGCTAACTATCGTCTCGGCAAATGAGAGCGTAGAAGTCAGTGAACCATCGCTAGCAAAGTCGGCTGTACAACTGGGGCGAGTGAAAGTAAGTCTCTCTAGACCTGTCGTGTGGCGGCGCTCGGTTTGCAATCACTGATAGTGGCGACACGCGGGTCCGACGTATACTACCGGACCGCGGCCGATTTAAAGGCTACCACCTAGCAAGTGTGGTGTCTGGCGGTGACATCACAGATTAACTCTCTACAGTAAATTGATTTCTTAGGATCGATAGGATGTATGAGTGCTGCGTACAGACGCAGGAAGAGCTGGACACTGTTCGCGAACAGCTGAATGTGTTGATGGCCACGGTCAGCCGTCTTAAGGCTGTTGCCTCGGAGTGTAGCGGCAGTGGGAAGTCTGGTGCGTCGCATGGTACACCCCAGGTGTTACATGCTTCACCCACTGTCCCTGCTGCAGAGACATCTTCGCGGGTACCGAACGCGGTTGGGCCACCCTCTCCCCAAGGGGAGTGGCGGGTTCAGCGGCGTTCGTGGCTCACGAGGCGGAGGGTCAATGTGGAAGCTGGCCGTGTGGCGTCGCCCGCTCTGCCTGTGAGTGGACATGTGGCCGCTCCTTCAGCAAGGTCCGAGAAGTCACACGGAGGGAGGGGTTTATTAGTTCTTGGGAGCTCCAACGTTAGGCGGGTGATGGAGCCCATTAGGGAAATAGCGGAAAGGTCGGGGAAGAAGGCCAGTGTTCACTCTGTCTGGGGGGGTCTCATCCGAGATGTGGAGGAGGCCCTGCCGGCGGCGATAGAGAGCACTGGGTACACCTGACTGCAAATTGTTGCTCATGTCGGCACCAATGACTCCTGCCATCTAGGTTCAGAGGTCATCCTCAGTTCGTACAGGCGGTTGGCGGAATTGGTGAAGGCAGAAAGCCTCGCTCGCGGGGTGGAATCTGACCCAACTATTTGTAGTATCGTTCCCAGAACCGATCGCGGTCGTCTGGTTTGGAGCCGAGTAGAATGTTTAAACCTGAGGCGCAGACGATTCTGCGGAGATCTGGGGTGCAAATTTCTCGACCTCCGCTATCGGGTGGAGAAATGTAGGGTCCCCCTGAATAGGTCAGGCGTGCACTACACGCAGGAAGCAGCTACAAGGGTAGCGGAGTACATGTGGAGTGCACATGTGGGTTTTTTAGGTTACAGAATTGCCTCCCTAGGCCCGACAAGACGCCTCCTGAGACGAGGCATAGGAGTAGGCAAAATGCAACAGGGAATAACAATATTAATGTGCTAATAGTAAACTGCAGGAGCGTCTATAGAAAAGTCCCAGAACTACTCTCATTAATAAACGGTCACAATGCCCATATAGTACTAGGGACAGAAAGTTGGCTGAAACCAGACGTAAACAGTAATGAAATCCTAAACCCAGATTGTAATGTATACCGCAGAGACAGGCTGGACAGTGAAGGGGGAGGCGTGTTTATACCGATAAGAAGCGCAATAGTATCGAAGGAAATTGACGGAGATCCGAAATGTGAAATGATCTGGGTGAAGGTCACGGTTAAAGCAGGCTCACACATGGTCACTGGATGTCTCTATAGGCCCCCTGGCTCGGCAGCTGTTGTGGCTGAGTACCTGAAGGATAATTTGGAAAATATTTTGAGTAGATTTCCCGGTCATGTTATAGTTCTGGGTGGAAATTTTAATTTGCCGGATATAGACTGGGAGACTCAAATGTTCATAACGGGTGGCAGAGACAAAGAATCCAGTGAAATTTTTTTAAGTGCTTTATCTGAAAACTACCTTGAGCAGCTAAATAGATAACCGACTCCTGGCGATAACATATTAGACCTTCTGGTGACAAACAGACCCGAACTATTTGAATCAGTTAATGCAGAACAGGGAATCAGCGATCATAAAGCGGTTACTGCGTCGATGATTTCAGCCGTAAATAGAAATATTAAAAAAGGTAGGAAGATTTTTCTGTTTAGCAAAAGTGACAAAAAGCAGATTACAGAGTACCTGACGGCTCAACACAAAAGTTTTGTCTCAAGTACAGATAGTGTTGAGGATCAGTGGACAAAGTTCAAAACCATCGCACAATATGCGTTAGATGAGTATGTGCCAAGCAAGATCGTAAGAGATGAAAAAGAGCCACCGTGGTACAACAACCGAGTTAGAAAACTGCTGCGGAAGCAAAGGGGACTTCACAGCAAACATAAACATAGCCAAAGCCTTGCAGACAAACAAAAATTACCCGAAGCGAAATGTAGTGTGAGGAGGGGTATGCGAGAGGCGTTCAGTGAATTCGAAAGTAAAGTTCTATGTACTGACTTGGCAGAAAATCCTAAGAAACTTTGGTCTTATGTCAAAGCGGTAGGTGGATAAAAACAAAATGTCCAGACACTCTGTGATCAAAATGGTACTGAAACAGAGAATGACAGACTTAAGGCCGAAATACTATATGTCTTTTTCCAAAGCTGTTTCACAGAGGAAGAGTGCACTGTAGTTCCTTCTCTAGATTGTCGCACAATTGACAAAATGGTAGATATCGAAATAGACGACAGAGATAGAGAAACAATTAAAATCACTCGGAAGAGGAAAGGCCGCTGGTCCTGATGGGATACCAGTTCGATTTTACACAGAATACGCGAAGGAACTTGCCCCCCTTCTTGCAGCGGTGTACCGTAGGTCTCTAAAAGAGCGTAGCGTTCTAAACGATTGGAAAAGGGCACAGCTCATCCCCGTTTTCAAGAAGGGACGTCGAACAGATGTGCAGAACTATAGACCTATATCTCTAACGTCGATCAGTTGTAGAATTTTGGAACACGTATTAAGTTTGAGTACAATGACTTTTCTGGAGACTAGAAATCTACTCTGTAGGAATCAGCATGGGTTTCGAAAAAGACGGTCGTGTGAAACCCAGCTCGCGCTATTCGTCCACGAGACTCAGAGGGCCATAGACACGGGTTCACAGGTAGATGCCGTGTCTCTTGACTTCCGCAAAGGCGTTCGATACAGTTCCCCACAGTCGTTTAATGAACGAAGTAAGAGTGTATGGACTATCAGACCAATTGTGTGATTGCATTGAAGAGTTCCTAGATAACAGAACGCAGCATGTCATTCTCAATGGAGAGAAGTCTTCCGAAGTAAGAGTGATTTCAGGTGTGCCGCAGGGGAGTGTCGTAGGACCGTTGCTATTCACAATACACATAAATGACCTTGTGGATGACATCGGAAGTTCACTGAGGCATTTTGCCAATGTTACTGTGGTGTATCGAGAGGTAGCAACAATGGAAAATTGTACTGAAATACAGGAGTATCTGCAACGAATTGACGCTTGGTGCAGGGAATGGCAATTCAATCTCAATGTAGACAAGTGTAATGTGCTGCGAATACATATAAAGAAAGATCTTTTATCATTTAGCTGCAGTATAGCAGGTCAGCAACTGGAAGTAGTTAATTCCATAAATTATCTGGGAGTAGGCATTAGTAGTGATTTGAAATGGAATGACCATATAAAGTTGATCGTAAGTGAAGCAGGTGCCAGACTGATATTCATTGGAAGAATCCTAAGGAAATGCAATCCGAAAACAAAGGAAGTAGGTTACAGTACGCTTGTTCGCCCACTGCTTGAATACTGCTCAGCAGTGTGGGATCCGTACCAGATAGGGTTGACAGAAAAGATAGAGAAGATCCAACAAAGAGCAGCGCGCTTCGTTACAGGATCATTTAGTAATCGCGAAAGCTTTACGGAGATGATAGATAAACTCGAGTGGAAGACTCTGCAGGAGAGACGCTCAGTAGCTCGGTACGGGCTTTTGTTGAAGTTTCGAGAATATACCTTCACCGAAGAGTCAAGCAGTATATTGCTCCCTCCTACATATATCTCGCGAAGAGACCATGAGGATAAAATCAGAGAGATTAGAGTCCACACAGAAGCATACCGACAATTCTCTTTTCCACGAACAATACGAGACTGGAATAGAAGGGAGAACCGATAGAGGTACTCAAGGTACCCTCCGCCACGCACCGTCAGGTGGCTTGCGTAATATGGATGTAGATGTAGATATTGTAATGCTGAAATTTTTCCCAACGAACTTGTGTAGATCTGTATTTGCAAGCGGTGTATCTAGCAGACTGGCTAAGGGCTTTTTTTTCTTTTTTGTTTATGATGGGAGCTAATCTTTCGTTATATGGTTTCAGGTACAGCCGTTTTCTAATAGCTGCCGCTGCCATCGTGCAGTTACGTTTCCTTGCCTCCTCTAGCTGCTCCTGTGTAATCTGTGCGTTCTTGACTGTTCTGGCAATAGCCGCAGCACCACCATGCAGCGAACCCATCTCTGAGAGGCCTGTGAGGACAGAAATGAGGAAGGGGATAATTCCACCCGATTTCTTGGAATTTGTCTGAACCCTGGGTGCTTTAACCAACTTAGATGTATCCACATTTGATCTTTTATTGTTCTGTTCAGACGCTCCATGATGCTCGCCTTCAGGTGGGTGAATGTTGTGTATTCCGTACTGAGGCATCACGGTCTTGAAATACCTTCTGTAAAATGTTCCACCATGATCATTTTGAGGACTGTCCAGATATCGAATCGTCTGTGTGTGCAACAAAAGCTCAAACACCTGTGCAAGATCCCAGTAATCTCCACATATGTTTACAGATTCATTGAATGACACATCAGTTCCTACATACGCTTAGTAAATGTGCTTTAAATTCAAATTGTCTTCTTTGAATGTGATAATGAGCTTTGCATAATCCCTCACCAACTGTTCTTTTATTCTGGAAGATGTGTCACTCAAATAAAATACGTGAAACCCATATGACGATCAAAACAGAAAAATCGTAGAATTTGATCCTGGTTTTCCACAGAGACATAATCAAATATGAACAAGATGTTTGGTTTTATTTTTTCTGGTGGAGGGATTTCACTGCTTCGACTGAATGTCGTGTATGTTACATCATTAACAACTTGTAGTATCTTTTGCAGCAACTGGTACCTGGGTACCTGGGATGAAACAGTGTTTTTGAAAATATACATACATGCTCAAATCAGATTCCAGAGACATGATAACATTTGTCTTGCAGCGACTGGATGGACCTACAATTATTGCCCTTATATTACCAGCGAGGAGTATCTCATTCTTCTTCTTATTCTTCTGGCCTTCTTCCACACAGGACCAGTCACTTACAACGAAGTTCTGATGCTTCACCCACCTCGCCATGATACTGACTACAGGAGGTATTGGTGGAATTGTATTTTTAAAGACAAAGGGCTTGTAGTAAGATATGTAGCCACTGTAGCATAATCAGCAGCTTATCAACTGTGCTACAATGGCTAAATTATAGTGAGAGGTTATGAAGTAAGAAAAACAAGATGATTATGATATTATATTTTATTTACACATCATTACTCGTACATAGGATGCAGTGCATCGGCAAAATGCACTGGCTCTTTCTTCAAAGCAGTAGAGTATTTAGTGAATAACGGTTTCTTGTATGCACTGAATTCAGCATGTGTTTCCCTCAAACTGATGCGTATTCCTTTACCTTCTCCTTTTGGTCTCGTGTTGATATTGTGTTCTACGTCATCTATATACACACTCTATGTATGGAGATGGTTCATAATGTCTTTATATGCACTATGAACATAACACAACCGTCTGTTCAGTCTTTCCAAGATAACTGAAAGCACTATCTCTAGACTGAATAAGGTGCTATGGCAGAGTACTGTAAATAAATGGACTGACTACCTGGTCTCATATTGAGTACCGTGCCATCATACAGTGATGTTTATGGATAGCATGAGGCCTACACAGCAAATCTCCAGGGGAGAGCGAGATGGATCATACTCTGTGGTAAACCTCACTTTAACACCTCTGAGTGCATTTTCAATATTTTCGATAGCACACCAGTCATTATCCACTGATGCTTCTATACCAATATTCAAGCGCTTTGAGTCACTGGCTGTTACAATATAACTTGAATTGAATAGCTTGAGAGATTGGGAAGAATTGTCAGTTTCTCATCTACCACATCTACAGCCTGTCCTTGCATTAACACAGGAATGTTTTGGGGTGGATGATAAATAGACCAGTAGTGACCTGCTCCATATAGAAAAGGACAACCAGTACGCACACGTTTTTTTGTTTTGTTTTCAGAGACTGGCTTGGTGTCTTCATTACGCAATTCAGCAAGTGGGATGAATAACAGCAACTCGTTCTGTTCCAAAATGCTAACGAGGTGCACTACAGCATCCCATGGTGCTGCAGATCCCACAATGCCTGATGTTGCTGCAGGATCTGACAAGCTGTTGGCTGCCCTGCAGGCAGGCCACAGCAGAAGTTGCCACAGGTTTCAACAAACTAGTGGGTGCTTCTGCTGGTCTGAAGATGCAGGAACCCACTGAGAAAAGAAGTGAAAGAAACAATAAGCGTCCACAGACAAAGACTTGGTGTTGAACACAGAATCACTACCTGCAGTTATAGCAGCAAAGACATGTAATGAGCACTCACTCTTCCGTTTCTTCTGTAAGATGAAGCCAGATGAGGATCGTGCTTTAACGTTTTGTGACTACTGCTACTCCACTGGTGGACTGCTACATTTGCCTTATATCATCCCTGTCGTCATGATCATGATCCTGCATTCCTATTGGCTCCCGTCAATTTTCTGGTAGGGAGAGGGGATGCTCCATTCCTATTAGTTCCTTGAGAAGAAGTACCGGGTGAGCATATACCATTTAAAACACTCGCTGCAGCAGTTGTGTAAACTACCTCATTCGGTCTCAGATTGTTTGTGAAGAACACACATTCATCTCTTAAACATATTGATAGGACATTTCAAAAAATGTAGACAGTTATAGCATACGCAGCCATCTGCACAGATTGCGAAGTACATCGTCAACCCATTGTGGTGCATTACCATTATTTGCTGAAAAGTGTTCTTCTTATACCCATCCGCTATACAGTCCTCATGTAGGGAGCTGTGGATGCAATCCTCAGCTGTGCGCTTACATCTAGTACGTTTATTAAAATCCTCCTTCCTTGTTACCAGAATCTCCTCAATTGAACACATTTAGAACAAGATGCCTACACCAGAGCAGATGAACATTTTGCCTCTTGCACTTTGGAAGACCAACTGGGCTTTTCATGAAAGGTCTACAGTTACAACACAAGCATCTATCAGCATGAGTTGCGAAATGTAACTTCAGTCCATCTCACTGCATCTTCATTACCTGATAAAACGTATTCTTACCCTAAACCAATATCTCCTTTCCAAGCATCATACCGGGAGCTATCGACACAGTCCTCTGATGCTTCATGGCAAGTAATATAGCTGTTGAACTCTTCCTTGCCCAACACCAACATCTCGTCCACTGAATACATCACACATTCAATAAAGTAAAGACTTACATCCACCCTGTGTGGCAGCTCAGTGCAGACTGAAGCTTCCTCACAAGTGGAGAAGAGGGAACGCAAGGAGAAGGAAGGGGAGAGAAGAAGTGGGAAGAGCCAACAGTGTCCTTTGGTGATAGTATTGTGAACTAGGTCCGTTGCACTCTAAACCTCAAGGTGAACACACAAAATTTGAAATTCCCACTGTTTTTTAAATTCCCCCCATATCGATAGGGGCAGACGGGGTTGGCGACATCATAGGAGTGGGGACAGTTCTGGAGGGAGTTAGGTAAATGGAGGTATCCCAGTTGCCCTATTTCTCACCAAAATTTTATTTTCCCACCATTACATCAGTGCAACATTGCCACATCTGTGGCTCCCGATTTTCGTCCCCCACCTTGGATAAATTTGTCAATAATAAAAGCTGTCTCAATAACAGCCTAGCCCCACTACTGTCACTTTCATTTTTGAAATAGTCATTTATTCTATGAACCGGTTTCTGAACCTTTTCAGGCTCATCTTCATGGTGCACAGGAAGTTACATAGCTATTTCCAAGAGTAATACGACATTATGGGTGGCTTTGTTATCCATCAATCTGTTTCCATTGTGATGGACAGTTGGTAACACATTACAGAATATTTGTGTGAGAACACCGTAGTAACGAACCTTTTCTAGCAACCAGCACGTGCTATACATCTGTTGCAGCAGATACACACTGTTTCTGAGAATTTGCGTAGCGTGAAAATGTTGCTCATATCTGACAATTAACAAGTGATGTAATTAAGCAGCAGTCTTTAGTTAATATTGAAGAGAAATCAGAATGGTCCACAATCATATAAAACTCCTATTTACATAAACCTTGTGAAATTATTTTTGATATTTGCACGCCACATGGAACCATCCGTATGAAATGATGAATATTTCGACAGGCTGTGGACGATAGTCATCCAGTAAAATAGTGCTTCACGAAGACGTCAAAACGGGAAAAAAGCTGTTCTGCAAATTAGAACAGGACCGGGCGATACGGTTTCTTTAGTAGCATCCAGAGACCATCGATCCACATGACTTACCAACTATACCACTAAAACGTGCATGACTTCCGTCAACTCAAAATTGATACGATGTACCTTTGATAACTGACAATCTACATTTAGAAACTATTAACAAACAAAACTCTACAATCTGGCGAGCAACATGTTTGAGACAGTCGAAATACCCTCAGACTTCAAGAAGAATATAATAATTCCAATCCCAAAGAAAGCAGGTGTTGACAGATGTCAACTATCAGTTTAATAAGTCACAGCTGCAAAATACTAACGCGAATTCTTTACAGACGAATGGAAAAACTGGTACAAGCCGACCTCGGTGAAGATCAGTTTCCATTCCGCAGAAATATTGGAACACGTGAGGCAATATCTACCCTACGACTTACCTTAGAAAGTAGGTTAAGGAAAGGCAAACCTACGTTTCTAGCATTTGTAGACTTAGAGAAAGCTTTTGACAATATTGCCTGGAATACTCTCTTTCAAATACTAAAGGTGGCAGGGGTAAAATACAGGGAGCGAAAGACTATTTACAATTTGTACAGAAACGAGATGGCAGTTATAAGAGTCGAGGGACATGAAAGGGAAGCAGTGGTTGGGAAGGGAGTGAGACAGGGTTGTAGCCTGTCCCCGATCGTATTCAATCTGTATATTGAGCAAGCAGTAAAGGAAACAAAAGAAAAATTCGGAGTAGGTATAAAGTCAATGGAGAAGAAATAAAAAAGGCGAGGTTCGCCGCTGACATTGTAATTCTGTCAGAGACAGCAAAGGACTTGGAAGAGCGGTTGAACGGAATGAACAGTGTCTTGAGAGGAGGAGATAAGATGAACATTAACAAAAGCAAAACGAGGATAATGGAAATTTAGTCGAATTAAATCGGATGATGCTGAGGGAATTAGATTAGGAAATGAGACACTTAAAGTTATAAAGGATTTTTGCTATTTGGGGAGCAAAGTAACTGATGATGGTTGAAGTAGACAGGATATAAAATGTAGACTGGCAATGGCAAGGAAAGCGTTTCTGAAGAAGAGAAATTTGTTAACATCGTGCATAGATTTAAGTGTCAGGAAGTCGTTTCTGAAAGTATTTGTATGGAGCGTAGCCATGTATGGAAGTGAAACATGGACGATAAATAGTTTGGACAAGGACCGAATAGAACTTTCGAAATGTGGTGCTACAGAAGAATGCTGAATATTAGATGGGTAGATCACATAACTAACAAGGAGGTATTGAATAGAATTGGGGTGAAGAGGAGATTGTGGCACAACTTGACAAGAAGAAGGGACCAGTTGGTAGGACATGTTCTGAGGCATCAAGGGATCACAAATTTAGCATTGGAGGGCAGCGTGGAGTGTAAAAATCGTAGAGGGAGACCAAGAGATGAATACACTAAGCAGATTCAGAAGGATGTAGGTTGCAGTAAGTACTAGGAGATGAAGAAGCTTGCACAGGATAGATTAGCATGGACTGTTGCATCAAACCAGTCTCAGGACTGAAGACAACAACAACAAAAAACATACAAAAAAAAGCGCTAAAACTGGTAGTATAACCTGAGTTAATAACTCACAACTTCACGAATTATACAAGATTTCTCCAAAAGCGGCTCAACAATGTCTCTAATAGATTTAATTCCTATCGCAACACGTCCAATCGTTATTTTCGGAAAATCACGCTAAGTAAAAATTAGGCACAACTCCTGGTAAGCTTCCTGACATATTACATACGGACAAACATATTTTTTATAGATCAAGTAATATATGCCGCATCATAGTGAGCTATTGCGAGTATCGTCATGTAACAAGTAAACAACGAAGTAACTGCAACGTATATTCCCATAACTCACCTATTAGTAAAGTTCCAGGTATGGCTGAAAGGATACAGACAAGCGTAAAATCGTCCCGTGGATGGGCATTCCCGTTTCTTATCAAAGAATAAATTTCTAAATTTCGCCTCAGTGGGATGAAATTTACAGAACGCTTGCATCCAGCTTATATAAGTGAATGAATTTTCGTCACCTAGTTTGAATGTAATCTTAGCACTTCCACGGGAGAATAGGAACAATCGTTCGAGCTTGTCTGTAAGATATTTCTTTCGTGGGTGGATTACAGTTCCATAGAACAGGCCTCTGATGTGACAGAAGAAGAAATGGATGTCGATTTAGAAGGCATTGGGAAACAGTATTAGCATGACAATTTGGCGGAGCTTGGGAATACAACTAACAAAGAAGAAAGGATGCGAACATTACATCGGAATTTCTAAATTAACTTTGGGAAATGACGACTAAATTATTATTCAGATTAGTGCACAGAAACCAAGAGACTGCAGATAAACGATCGGACTTTAGCATGAAAATCACCCATATAATGACAAAGACAGCAAAGGTAGACCAGTGTGAGAACTATTGGATCATTAGCTTAGTAGCTAATTAAGTTGTAGACAAGAAAACTATACATAAGAATGCAAAACAAAACTGAAGCTCTATTAGAAGATGACAAGTTTGCCCCAGGAATCGTAAAGAAGACAGGAAGGCATTTCTTATGTTGATAATACAGATAAGACTTTATAAAATCTCGGGACCTTCTGGGACTTTTAGAACTAGAACCAACATTCGTCAACATAAAATTGTGCTGGAAGCGTGAAATGCTCAGAAAGAGAGATATAAGTTACAGAGGATGATACGTAATAAACTACATATACAAGACGCAATGTACATCCAATAACCAATGACTAAATAAAAAAAGAAAAATTCATAAGTAGGATTAAAACTCAGGGTTAAAGAGTATCCTGATAAGATTGGGTGGTGACATTAATGTGTTCAGTGAAAGTGAGAAAGAACTGCAGGCCCTGTTAAATGGAATGAACATTCTCGTAGACACACATTATGGACTGAGAGTAAAGCATATGAAGACAATAGCAGACTAATGAGAATTAACAGCAGAAGGTCTAGCAATAAGCCTAATATCAAAATTGAGGACCACGAAGTAGACGAAGGAAATTTGCTACCTTGCAAGTAAAAATAAAAGCAAAATGAAGCATGAAGGGGAAAGCAAGAAAGATATAAAAAAACGTCTGGCAAACATCACCAACAATTTCTCGAACACTGCAGAATGCATCATACATTTCATCTTCTTTTAACTCGAATTCAAACGTGTCTAAAATCCTCTGTAATTCACTGAACTTAATTTCTTCGTTAAGGCAAAGAGAGATAAAATTATCAATAGGTGTGTTTTGTTCAATATCGAAGTACTTAAAGTGAGAATACCAGGTGTTATAGGATTGAGTGAAATTCCTTGGCATATTTTATCAAGGAAAGCATTTACTGCACTGAAAGTTTACATGATATTTAAATCAGAATTTTCTGTTGCCTTAGAAGTCTGGAGGAGCATACTGCCAATATAAGTGGAAAAGCTGAAATAAACCTCAAGACTCAAGTCCCTTTTCAGGATCATCATCACTGAAATATTTCTGTAGAATCTCAGGACAATCTTCAACGATCTCAAATAACTTTTAACGGCTTCTAATTAGATAACACTCTAGCTACTACAGATGTGAGTGAAAGCAAAATTATGGGCAGGCTAGGATTTAACTAAGAAGTTAATATAACTGTTGAATTCCGTAAATATACCAATACAATAAATAATTACCTAACCTGTAGTTGATGCATGCTGCAGAAGGTCTCTTGTCCCTCGGTGTGCTGAATTCCCTTCTACATAAAGAATGAAAAACTTTATGTTATTTTTTACTGATCCCACCCAAAAATAAGTTTTTTCTAATGGGGCAGATAAACGCACACATGGTGAGCACTCTTCTTTGGTGGCAGCTTCGCATGGTCCTCTTGTTATTTTCCCCACCCACAGTTAAATGGATGTACTAATTATAGTACGAAATGCACACTTAACCGAGATCGAGTTGCACATCTACACGCTACCAAAGCAGAAGACGAAAGTTCCGTGATGAAAGCTTCAATTTGCCAAACACGAAAGAGAGAAAATACAAAGATGATAAACTGAAAATATCGATTGTTGATTTGCGAACGACAATCTTTGAATGATACAGAAATGTTAGCATAAATAAATCAACGAAACTTTATGAAACACGGTGGAAAACGTTATCACGTATGTCAAATGCGTAAGGTGAGTAAAATACGGAAAATCAGTAAAATATGGGAGACCTATCGAAAATACGGAGACCAGGAAAAATGTGGGTAAAATACGGCAGACCCCTTAAAATACGGGAGACCTAACAACCGTGGTATGTGACGTAATCAGATCACTAACAAAGATCATGGAGTAGCTCCGTCGTGTGTTAAGGATGGAACTTTCGCTGTAGAGGAGTTGATGCTGTTTACTATCTACAAACCCTCTGAGTGCTTCTTCTTTTCTTCTACGGGTATTTGAATTTCTGTGGCCTCTGTGCGTTGAAAACTAGAGTATTAGAAAATGCAAAACGGTCATAATTTTTTTCTAGGTTTTGAACAAAAATGACCATATTTCAGACAGATGACAATATTATACTATACCACATAGAAACCTGATATGTTGTCGAAATTATTATTCAATGGGTATTATGGTTGAAAAAAACTAATATCATTCCTTACTACACGAAACTTTCAAAAGGACGGACAACAAGGCGTTCGCCTCTTCAGTTTTTAATGGTCAATTGCTCTTGGTGTGTTACTTCTGTGTCACAGTCTTCTATTAGACAGATTAGAGTATCAAAGCAAACCACACTAAAAGCAATATAATTTTATTCACGCATTCGTAAAGTATAGAAAATCAGAACAAAAACTATCTCTATTGTGTCATTAACATATAACGTGAACGGTAATGGTTATCTTACACTCCCCTAGTTATCGAACGAAAAGTATAGATACTTTACTCATAAATGGTATGAAAAATACCGTACTCATAAAAGTGAGGATAGATAAATATCGATACTGTTTGGTATCGATACTTACCTTTGATAAAAGCATTAGAGTAATTATTCTCCGTCTCTCCAATTTCCCCATTTCTGTTTTTAGAATCTACCTCTTATAGAGAGAGACATTAGATTTTGACAATTTTGAAACAGGATAATATAAGCACTAATTTAAGCAATGTTATTATTACCATACTGATTATGATTTTAAAAAAATTGGATATTGAATTGTAAAATTTCAGCACATATTGACAGAAAACATTTGAATGATGCCTAAAAGTAACTAAATTAAATCTTACCTAAACTCCCCATCCTTTCTCTGTACAGTCACTCAAAAAACAATATTTTACCCAGTCGTTTCGCTCAAGATATATTATGTGACTTAGACACTGCGCTGCCTCCCTTTGCAAATAAACGCTCGTAAGGCACTGATGTCCCTGAACCTCTTAGGTACTCGTTGGGTGCCTTTACAAAGCTTGGAGTATAAAACTTCCTCGTCTTCCCGTCGCTGTAAAAGATTCGCCCACAGTGGCGAGACAGGTGTTTTCATTCCACCCTTTTAACCAGCCGGAGTAATTTCGAAAGAGGCGACTGCTCCATATTTTTATTCTTTTGTTTACTGTGAGCTAATGTTTTGTGATGACTCCGAAAATTATGCATGGTTTCATGACAAAAATAACTGTCTGGTTCATTGCTACTTGTGTCGGAGATAGCAGTAAGATTAGTTGTTGATAAACGCATGATTGGAGATACAAAAGTTCTAGGGTCCTGAAAATGTATCTTCCTGGACCTTGCAGCAATATTACAGCCAAATTATTATCTTCAGTTTGTCCAAATATGCTTTATATTTTTTAATTTGCTAATTTTTTTACTGCCTCTATCACACTGCTGTCATCACGGTTGCTTAAGCCATTCATATTTACTTTTAAACATTTGACGATTGGTATAATTTTCGAATAAATTACGAGGACCATATTTTTTGTCAGGGTCCGATCAGTTGCGAAAATAAAACCTCAGCGAAAACCCGATGAAGCTTTGAGCAGATGAGTTGCATAGTGTCTCTAGCGTGCTCGTGAGTTGTGTCGCTTCGCTCTTGTCAGTCCCGAGAGCGAAAAGAGCACGTAAGCGTAACTAGAACAATAAAGTCTCTCTCCAAGTGTTAAGTGGAATGCTGACATACGATTTCTCCATGCTGAGAGGTGCAATGCAGGCGAATTTCATCAACGGATGAGTAAAGTGTAGATGATAGTTTATTGAGTGACAGCGAAGTATGGTGATGCGCCGGGAACTTTGAAGCAGGGCATACTGTAGTTCATGTCCAGGCGGTGAGGTCAGGAAGGGAGTACCAACGGTTGATCTTGTTTAGCGAGCGGATAAGATAATTCGAAAAACTTGTTGGTTCACAATTTTTATGTTTTGTGATTCGTATCTTGAAGTTTCTAGTTCAGCCCTCTGTACCAGCGTGAGTGAGAGACTTCAGAACTGCAAACTCTGTGTGATACGGATTCCAAAGATGCTATCCGACCACCATCAAACACAGCTAATGGATGCTGTCTTCACGTTTCTCCAGCGCTACCAAGATGAAGGAGATTTTTTGAACAAACTTGTCATAATGGGCTAGCCTTGAGTCCATATTGAAAATGAAAAAGCCGGCCGGTGTGACCGAGCGGTTCTAGGCGCTTCAGTCTGGAAAGGCGCGACCACTACGATCGCAGGTTCGAATCCTGCCTCGGGCATGATGTGTGTGTTGTCCTTAGGTTAGGTTTAAGTAGTTCTAAGTTCTAGGGGGCTGATGACAGGTGTTACGTCCCATAGTGCTCAGAGCCATTTGATCCATTGTTTTGAAAATGAAAAATATATGGGCAGTCCAAACAGTCGATGCATTCTCATTTCCCGGGTGAACCAACGAAGAGCAAGTGAATCTTCTCCATCAGAAAGCTTATGGCTATTTGTTCTGTGACTGAAAATTGGTTTTGTTGCTAGAATTGATGACATGTAGCGTGACTATCATTGAAGTCTCATACAGCCTCATTTTTCAACGTCTACGAAAAGGAATTAAGAACAAGTGAAGAGAGGTGTTGTAGATGCTCCTGCAGTGTTTTCGCTGGGAAGTGTTTCATCACTCACCATTCAGCCCGGACTTGGCTCCCTCTGGTTTTTATCTCTTTGCTCACATGAAACGTTGGCTACGAGGACAGCATTTTGGAACAGACAACAAGCTGCATACCAGCGTTGAGAATTCACTGAAAGCCCAGGCGGCTACGTTCCTTGAGGGTATTGGAAAGTCGGTACCACTCTAACGCAGATGTATAATTGTGATTCGGAGCGGCGACTATGCAGAGACGTAGCTGGAAGGTGTAGCTAAACGTTGCAAATAAAACATTGTTGATTTTCACTGTGGCATCCATTTCGCGATTTATCGGATATTGGAAAAAATAGCCCTCGTATTACTGAGATTGTCTGATGTCTTCTTCTGTAGTTGAGTGGTGAGGATAGCTGACTGCTATGCCGAGGACCCGGATTCGATTCACGGTACTGCCAGGGATTTTTCCTTGGTGAGGGACTGGAGTTGGGTCCACTCAGTTTCTTGATGCCAGTTGACCAGCTACTTGAAAGAGAAGTGACGGCTCCAGGTCTGCAAAGTCGAGAACGGCCGGGTGAGCGGTGTGTTGACCTCACGCTCCTCCTGCCGCGTCCAACTGACTCCGTTCTGAGGATGACACGGTAGTCGGTCGGTTACGATTGGCTCGTCTGAGTCTGGACTCAGGATTATTATAGCATTATTCGATGTGGTAACTGATACTACAGGGTGGAAAGAAACAGTCTCAAAAGCTTGTAAGAGTGTTACAGTGTGCGTTGCGCTAAGAAGTAGGGTATTTTACGGCCTATAAGACGCACTTTCACTTCGAAAAATTGCCTCCAAAATTCAGGGGCCTCTTATACTCGAAATAAATACAAAACGTCCAGTGTTTGATTTAAAATTCTCGCCATGGTTAAAAGCGGCCATATATTCAATGCCGCGGGGAACACATATCTGTCTGTCAACATTGGATTTAACTGGCAGCAGCGGTGCACCGATGCGAGAACATGCGTTTCGGTGATTCACAAACTTACTGTCTCTCTCCCGCCCCGCCGTCACAAACCCAGAACACTGTCTAGCGTGTTATGCGTCATTTCATTCTACGATGCCAGTAAAATTGAACTGAAAGTGATTTGTTTTACCGGTAACAATACATTTTTTTAGTAGCTAGTTTCGTAACGGAAAAAATAAAAGGCATTCATATGACGCTGGCTACAGATTGAAAGCAATAGCATATGCAGAAGAACATGGAAACAGAGGAGCTGTGCGGCATTTCGACCCTCCACCAACAGCAAAAAACCGTTCACGATTGGCGGTGTAGTAAAGGAAACTGAAAAAAAATCTAAATGTGCAAATAGAGGACTGAATTCAGAATGCCAAAACTAGTAAATGACGTATTGAAATGGATAAAAGGACACCGCCAAAACGGCGTTGGTATTAATACAAAAATGATTCAAATACATGCTCATAAGCTAGGGCTACGGTGGAACTTAAGAGACTTTAAGGGTGAAATTGGTCGGTGCTAGAGGTTTATGAAGCGTCACGGACTTAGCATACGAACCCAAATCAAAAAATCTGAGAAAATATTGTCTTTCCATCGCTTTATTATTCAACATCGAAAGAAAATCGGTGTGGAACTAACCCAAATAGCGAATATGGACGAAACTCCTCTGTCATTTGATGTGCCGAGTAACAGAGCTCATGGCATGGAAGGGGCTAAAACTGTAATGGACATGAAAAAATGCACTACACTTTCGTTCTTTCATACTGTGCTGACGCAACTAAACTTAATACAGTGATCATTTTCAAGTTCAAAACAATACCAAAACCTTATGAAAATCGCCAGGTGTTGTTCACGTGCATGACAAGGGTTGGATGTACGAGGCTGGTATGAAATTATGGATTAATAGACTGTGGGAGAGAAAAGCAAGGTGCTTCACTGAAGAAGAGTTCTCTTCTTGTGCTAGGTCAGTTTATTAGTCATTTGAAAAATTCTGTGAAAGAGAATTTGAGAAAGGGAAACACAGAACTTGCTGTTATTCCGGCAGGATTTACTTCACAACTCCAACTTCTTGATGTATCGATGAATAGAAACCATTTAAAGTGTGTATGACAATTGAATAGAACAAATGGATGATGGACGAAATCTAGCACGAATTCACGCCGAAGGGAGCTTTAAAACGACCTACAATCAAATAAGTGTGTCAGTGGATAAAACAGCCGTCGTCTAGAGTGAGAGAAGATATTAGGTGTTAAATCTTTCAAGGAGTGCGGCATAAGTAATGCTCTGGATGGCAGTGAAAATCGTCTTATATAGAAGAGGGAAACGCTGACGACGAAGAAGTAGTAAAAGAAGAAGAAGAAGAAGAAAAAGAGACTTACCTTTTATAAGGTAAGAATTATTTTTGGTTTAGCTTTGCAATACAATAATAAAAACGGTAAAAATGACTTTTCAAAAAGATTTCTTAAAAATTAAGGTGCGTCTTATAGTCCGTCGCGCCTTATAGTCCTCAAAATACGTTAACTGTGGATGAAAAAATTTGATACGTTGCGCCAGTACTGAGTGGATTAGCATTAAAAGTTCGTCAATCAGGCGGTTGCACGCGATAATCAAGCGTTTCGCCAGAGGCGGTGTCGCGGAACGTGTTTGTTTGGTTTCCTGAAACCGGACATGAGAGCGAGACAAAAGTTGGACATAGGACCGTAATAAGGATCGAACCCGAGCTATAAAGTCTGTTTAGTCTCGTGCGCTGTCATCTACGCTATCAGAGCAAGTGACACTATAAACAACATTGTATCTGGCGGGCTGCTTGCATTTACGCACGCACGGCCTGATTGGTTAATGCTAAGTATTTCGGAAACTACACAATGTATGTAACTTTTTTCATAACATTTCAAAGCGTAACCTGCCCTGAAACACCGTTACAGGATTTCCAGACTGTTTCTGATCTCCCTGTTTATTATTATAAGGCTATCCCGGAAGCTGTAAGCCTGTATCATTTAAAACGCTGTCATAATGTACTCATTAAGAAATAAACATACGTTAAAAGTTTAACACAATAATTATTACAGTTAGAGACAGAGTAGTTGAGGCAGCGCAATTTACTGATCAAAATACACAGATTTATAAAATACGTCATATTCAAGCCAGTGACTGTAACACTTTCTTTATTTCACGATTGCAATTTCGGCCTTAAGGCCATTATCAAGTGAAGACGTTATGGCTCTCTGGCCATATCAACCTGAAATGAGCTGAAACATTTATGTGTCGTTGTCATTATTAATAAATATATTGGTGACGCTGTGACTAGTGCGAGCATCCATATCCACATGCCATACAACAACATAGTCTGTAGATATTCTTGTTCGTTGGCCCATCACTAGTAATATATAATACATTTGTCTACATACTATGTTGTTGTATGACATATGGATATGCGTGTTCGCACTATGTAACAGCGTCACCAATTTATTTAATAAGAATGACAACGACATATAAATGTGTCAGCTCATTTTAGGTTGACATGGCCAGAGAGCCATAACGTCTTCATTTGATAATGGCCTTAAGGCCGAAATTGGAATCTTGAAATAAAGAAAGTGTTACAGTGACTGGCGTAAGTATGGCGTCTTTTATAAAGTTCTACATGACTGTGGATCCCAGGTATAAAAAGTTAATTACACAGATTTAATTAATCCAGTATTTAAGAATGGGAGCACTGAGCGACTTCCAACAAAGTTTAAACGTAATTTCAAACCCTTAACAAACTTTTTCTCGCTGAACCTACAGCAAAATTATAAAAAGAAAATTTTTAATCCCTTACTACATTTTCGTTTTTCATGCAATGAAACTTCAGTTTGAGGCATGACTTCCTAATTTATTACTTCTATAGTACAAATTCTATTCGCAGCACATTTTGCCGACGGTACTAACATATACTCTTAAAAATACCAGCAAAATTATATCATTAGGCAACACACACTTCAGGAAATATAGCGTCATAAACATTTAGATGCGCGATAAATTAGCTTTCGCTAAAAATGAAGCGCAAGCTACACAAATTATATTCATCCAGTCTTTCATAACGAGAGCACTTCGCGACTTTCAGCAACCTTAAAGCATAATTTAAAACCTTACTTTTTTTCGTTTGCGTGCCTAAAGGCAAATATGTGACACATTAATTTATTTGTAAAGTAATCATACGTTTGAAGCTATTCCGCCGTAATGACAAGCGACAGCACGAAGATGAACGCAGGAGTAGAGCGGCTGCGAGACGGCAACAGCCAATATTCCGCTACCTAGGACCGCACCCCGGCAGGAGCGGCCTCTATACGAAGAGAATAGAAGAGCCGCTCGCGCCAGCCTCGACCGGACTGTACAACACGGATAGTAGTAGACCGGGAGCCGAGTACAGCACCAGAAGAACTGTTTACTTGTAACCCATGTCCGTTACATGCATGGGCATTCTGTATAGCGAAAGACAGTGATTATTTTCATGTCGCCAATAGCTTGCGACACGACCTTTAAACGAAAGTTTGTCAGTCTACTTTATTGTAATGTTGTTGTTGTTGTGGTCTTCAGTCCTGAGACTGGTTTGATGCAGCTCTCGATGCTACTCTACCCTGTGCAAGCTCCTTCATCTCCCACTACCTAATGCGACCTACATCCCTCTGAATCTGCTTAATGTATTCATCTCTTCGTCTCCCTCTACGATTTTTACCCTTCACGCTGCCCTCCAATACTACATTGGTGATCCCTTGATGCCTCAGAACATGTCCTACCAACCGATCACTTCTTCTAGTCAAGCTGTGCCACAAACTCCTCTTCTCCCCAATTCTATTCAATACTTCCTCATTAGTTATGTGATCTACCCATCTAATCTTCAGCATTCTTCTGTAGCACCACATTTAGAAAGCTTCTATGCTCTTCTTGTCCAAACTATTTATCGTCCACGTTTCACTTCCATCCATGGCTACACTCCATACAAATACTTTCAGAAACGACTTCCTGACACTTAAATACATACTCGATGTTAACAAATTCCTCTTCTTCAGAAACGCTTTCTTTGTCATTACCAGTCTACATTTTATATCCTCTCGACTTCGACCAACATCAGTTATTTTGCTCCCCAAATAGCAAAATTCATCTACTGCTTTAAGTGTCTCAATTCCTAATCTAATTCCCTCAGCATCACCCGACTTAATTCATCTATATTCCATTATTCTCGTTTTGATTTTGTTGATATTCATCTAATATACTCCTTTCAAGACACTGTCCATTTCGTTCACCTGCTCTTCCAGGTCCTTTGCTGGCTTTGACAGAATTACAATGTCATCGGCAAACCTTGTCCATGGGTTTTAATTCTTACTCCAAATTTTCTTTTGTTTCCTTTAATGCTTGCTCAATAATCAAAAATGGTTCAAATGGCTCTGAGCACTATGGGACTCAACTGCTGTGGTCATCAGTCCCCTAGAACTTAGAACTACTTAAACCTAACTAACCTAAAGACATCAACAACATCCATGCCCGAGGCAGGATTCGAACCTGCGACCGTAGCAGTCGCACGGTTCCGGACTGCGCGCTTAATATACAGATTGAATAACATCAGAGATAAGCTACAACCTTGTCTCACTCCCTTCTCAACCATTGCTTCCCTTTCATGCTCCTCCATTCTTGTAACTGCCGTCTGGTTTCTGTACAAATTCTAAATAGCCTTTGGCTCCCTGTATTTTGCCCCTGCCACCTTCGGAATAATAAAAGCCATTAATGTGATTTGCTTGAACTGTTGTATAGCTATACGAGGAAGCAACATTCTTTAGCCACCCTTTAAGAATAGAGTGGGCAGGACACCACAGAAGCTGTGTTACACATGAGAGTTTTAGTCTTTAAAGAATCGAGTGTTTAGTGGTAAAGTACTGATATGAGTAAAAGCATTGATTGAGAAGTATCAGTATGGAGGGGGAAGTACACGATAACAAGAAGTACCGAAATTGTTTCTGTGTTCTACACACGAGGAACATCAGGGAGTTGTTTGGTGGAAAAATGTTTACGTATTAACGGTATTGAACGCATTTTGCACGTAGAGTTTACAACAAAGCAAAACAAAATACATTCTCATTTCACCATTAGAGTTAGGCTGAGTACCTAAAAATTGAGAAAAAGACGGTCTTTCGGGTAGAAAGAGGCGGAAGTTAGCATAAAGGCAGGTCCGCTATGTGACGTGCACAGCCGTGAATGCCGACAGTCCGCTACAGTTACAGTCTAGAGATGTGTCTGCAATCGTTGTGCGGCAGTTATTGCGATAATGCAGCGTGACTACCAAGCGAGTATTTAGACGCACAAATAAATGGACCTGTCTGATCGCCAGGTTGCGGAGAAATTAGGGAGTTCCAGTTGTGTTACTGATAATCTTGTCAGATTGGGCGCACAGTATTGCAAAAGTGAAAATTATGGACGGATACGAGAATTGCCAGCAACAGATACTCATCTGATTCTGCGTAAAGTGAAAGCCAACAGCTTGTACTCCACTCAAATCGTGGCTGATTTGCAGATATCAGTCCCTTTCAGACGCTTTAGACAAATCTTGCTTTAAGACGCGAATCTGGCATTCAAGAAACAGCTCCTTAAGCCACCTTAAGGCGGTTCGACTGAAGTCTGTGGAAGAACATATGTCATGGACTGTGGTATGGAACAAAGCAATTTTCCGTGCTGACAAGAAGTTTAATTTGGTGGTGGTGACGTGTTGTGGGAAGCCCTACAAAAATTAAACTAAACCTATACCAGAAGTGTAAATGTGAAGTGTAAGGAAAGTACAAAACTGCTGTGTTTCTGTCGATAAAGCTATAGCTACAACCACAGATAATTATAAAACCTACAACTCGTTAATATGATATTTTTTGTTTTAAAATGTTGATAACTTATGCACTTTAGCATCAAAGAATAGCTACACAGTGTAAAGACGTTCTTTATAACCATGGAAATCCTATCTCATTGAAGTTAAAAAGACTTGATTCAAAGATCTAATCGTACTTTTGTCTCTGCTCTTGAAGAATTAAGTCTCTTAGCTGTTCTGACGCACTAAGTATTTGATGTAGGTATTTTCTATTACAATATATAGTAAAAAGTGAATATCTCTTGTTCTGATTGAAAACCTGTTCCTCCCTGTGGAAATATTTAACTGAACATAATCATTTAAATGGAGTTCTGTAGAAGACAACCCATCTGGCTTTCTTTTGTCGTAACAGCGCATAGGGGCCATTACGAGGAATTTAGTGAAACTATTACTTATTGGGCTTCACCCTCGAGTTAACATAATAAATACTTCAAATATATAACAATTTTCAGGCATCAATATTTGCAAAATTCATTTTATCAGAATTTTTACGGAATCGTGTAAATAAATTTGTAGGTAAATATAACTGCTGTAGGCAACAAGGCTTAGGTTTGCTTCACAAAATCTTTGAGTTTGCAGTTAAATTTATTTCTGTCAAGTAAATGCTTAACCAGTCTGAGACCAGTGTGATATAAACTAAATTATTTATCGTGAGTACAAATCCGAACGCTAAGTAGGCGGATGTATCGCCTCTCTCTTCGCAACAATTAATTTGTCGGGCAAGAACAATAATAGTTTCAAGTTACTTGTGATTATCTCTGAGCTACCCCCGAATATGGATAACGGAATTAAACTACTGCAAGCAAAACTGTAACCAATTTACTAACTTTTTGCCTGCGTAGCAACTTTGATTATCGTCGACGTATAGGTAAGCTGCAGTTACGAGCGTGCAGAAATACGCGGCGCCAACAGCGTATTAAATGTCCTCTACCTTTTTCCAAACAATCTCGACCACATCTTACATTAAAATTAAAATATTTCAATATCAAAGAAGAGAGACGATATAATGGGGCCAGATGGTTTTCAGGATTACCGGCATGATCTCCGTACAGAGGAACATGTTCCGATGGGTAGAAACTTTGGCAGTGGCAGCTTTATGATCTCGGCAGCATTTTATGCTACAAGGAAGTCCAAACATACTATGGCTGCACCCCAGAATGAAGTCCGATGATTATACAGGAATGTTGGAAACTGAATTGGTTGGTATGTATGACGAATTTGGAGACGATAATTTACTATTCCAACGCGATGACGCTGGGATACAAAGGTCTGCCAAGAAAAAGTCGTAGTATCAAGAGAAAGGACTTACACTTCTGAGCTGGACATCGAGAAATTCCGATTTAAATCCCACTGAGAATCTGAGAAAGATCCTAGCACGATGTGTTTATCGCAACGGGAGGCAGTTTTAGACTGCTGCCGAGCTGAACTGCAGTTCGAATGGAATGAACCTCAATCCCGGAAGAAGAGGTTACTGTGCTTACACAATCAATGCCTAAGAGGATTTTAGCTGTTATTAAGAACAGTGGAGGTTCGACTAAGTACTAGGTCATAGTTGTGACCTATTTACTATATGTGCTAGGTTGTTCTGAAAATTTATAAGTGCCTTTATATAGGGTGGTTCATTGATAGTGATCGCGCCAAATATCTCACGAAATAAGCATCAAACGAAAACACTAGATAGAGCGAAACTCGTCTGGCTTGAAGGGGGAAACCAGATGGCACATTGGTTGGCTCGTTAGATGGGGCTGCCATAGGTCAAACGGACACAAACTGAGTTTTTAAAAATAGGAACCCCCATTTTTAATTACATATTCGCGTAGTACGTAAAGAAATATGAATGGTTTAGTTGGACCACTGTTTTCGCTTTGTAATAGATGGCGGTGTAATAGTCACAAACGTATAAGTACGTGGTTTCACGTAACATTCCGCCAGTGCGGACGGTATTTGCTTCGTGGTGCATTACCCGAGATAAAATTGACCGTTTACCATTTGTGGAAAAGGTCTATATCGTGTTGATGTATGGCTATTGTGATCAAAATGCCCAACGGGCGTGTGCTATGTATGCTGCTCGGTAACCTGGACGACATCATCCAAGTGTCCGGACTGTTCGCCGAATAGTTACGTTATTTAAGGAAACAGGAAGTGTTCAGCCACATGTGAAACGACCTGCAACAAATGATGATGCCCAATTAGGTATTTTAGCTGCTGTCGCGGCTAATCCGCACATCAGTAGCAGACAATTTGCGCAAGAATAGGGAATTTCAAAAACGTCGGTGTTGAGAATGCTACATCAACAACGATCGCATCCGTACCATATTTCTGTGCACCAGGAATTGCATGGAGACGACTTTGAACGTCGTGTACAGTTCTGCCACTGGGCACAAGAGAAATTACGGGACGATGACAGATTTTTTGAACGCGTTCTATTTAGCGACGAAGCGTCATTCACCAACAGCGATAACGTAAACCGGCTTAATATGTACTATTGGGCAACGGAAAATTCACGTTAGCTGCGACAAGTGGAACATCAGCGACGTTGGCAGGTTAATGTATGGTGCGGCATTATGGGAGGAAGGATAATTAGCCCCCATTTATTCGACGGCAGTCTAAATGGTGCAATGTATGCTGATTTCCTGCGTAATGTTCTACCGATGTTCCTGCGAGGTGTTTCACTGCATGACAGAATGGCGATGTACTTCCAACATGTTGGATGTCCGGCACACAGCTCGCGTGCGGTTGAAGCGGTACTGAATAGCATATTTCATGGCAGCTGGGTTGGCCCGCACGTTCACCGGATCTGGCGTCCCTGGATTTCTTTATGTGGGGAAAGTTGAAGGATATTTGCTATCGTGATCCACCGACAAGGCCGGACAACATGCGTCAGCGCATTGTCAATGCATGTCCGCACATTACGGAAAGCGAACTACTCGCTGTTGAGAGGAATGTCGTTACACGTACTGCCAAATGCACAGAGGTTGACGGACTTCATTTTGAACATTTATTGCATTAATGTGGTATTTACAGATAATCACACTGTAACAGCATGCGTTCACAGAAAGGTACATGCATCACATTGGAACAACCGAAATAAAATGTTCAGACATACCTAAGTTCCGTATTTTAACTTAAAAAACCTACTTGCTACCAACTGTTCGTCTAAAATTGTGAGCCATATGTTTGTGACTATTACAGCGCCATCCATCAAAAAGCGAAAAAAGTGACCCAACTAAAACATTCATATTTCTTTACGTACTACATGAATATGGAATTAAAAATGGGGGTCCCTATTTAAAAAAACGCAGTTGATATCCGTTTGACCTACGGCAGCGCCATCTAGCGGGCCTACCCTAGCGCCATCTGGTTTCTCCCTTTAAGCTAGACAGGTTTCGTTGTTTGTAGCTTTTACGTTTGACGCTTATTTCGTGAGATATTTGGCCCGGTCACGATCAACGGACCACCCTGTATAAATTTCCACCCCTAAGGCTGTCTTGTTTCTTAAATTTCTTATGAACCAACGCTAATGATAAAATGACAAGGTATTTTGCTAAACTGTACGGGAAAAATACGTGAAATACCAAATACCCCAAAAAATGTTTGTCCAGAAATAACGACATGCCTTTACACTAATTTCCTTCACTGTAGTAGGAACGTTGCTAATTTATCATATTTAAAAAACTAGAAACCCGCCTCGATTGCGAAAAAAGCACCTAGTGTTAACCTAGGTTTCGGCGTAGATAACCACACCTTCTTCAGAACAATAAAACCCAGAAGTGTCTAAGAAGACATTTGTCAGTATTCAAATGCATAACGATGGTGTTCCTTTAATTATTGAGAAAGGTCTTCTTAGACACTTGTGGGTTTTATTGTTCTGAAGAAGTTGTAGTTATCTACGCCGAAACCTAGGTTAGCACTAGGTGCTTTTTTCGCAATCGAGGCGGGTTTCTAGTTTTTTAATACATTAACCAACGATTGCTGACGAGCTGCGATATTGAAGGTTCTTAAACGTTGCTAATTTCTGAGTCAGTGAGTACGAAGAAGCCAGCGGTGCGCACCTCAGACAAGGTGGTGGGCTGACACAGATTTGTTGGCCACGGACCTGGGAGCTGCGCAGCTGCACAGTGGCTGCGGGCCGGGACAGGCGCCTGCCAGCAGCAGCGATCGAGCCATTTTCCGGGAATCAGGGCTGCCCCGCGGCCGACAAAGGCGCGCCCCGCGCCGGTCAATGGCGGAGCTAATTTTCTAAAGTGACGGTTACCGAGCCGACTGCGCCGGCCGTCTCCATTGTCGCCGCGCGCCTGCACACTTCATCGCGGCGCACAAAGCGGTTCGGTCGCGGAGTCTATTAAGCGCGCGTTTGCCGCAGTGTGAGCCACTTTCTGAGCCGCCGCGCCCGAAAAGGGTGGTGTGTCCGAGTTTATTGCCTGGGGCAGTGGCCGGGTCTGCAGCCGGCTCCGCTCCCGGCACGTTCCGCAGAGGGCAGGGACAGTCCCGGGGACTCGCCTATTCAGCCGCAGCGCCGGACAAAATAGCGCGGGACCAGCTATTAACTGCCGCGGGACTCTCTCGACGTCTTGCTAACAGAAAAGGAGACCGCGCCGATATTTACGACAGCAGCTCCTTACCTGGCAGGTGTTTAGTTCTGCGGGACGGAACTCGCCCTTTCGCGGGCAAAAACTGTGATATATTGGCGCCGGGTCACACGGGAGACTGAGCTGCTGACGTAGCCCTGCTCTTCGCGAGTGCTCGAAACCTGTTACAGGACGTGTGGTATTCCTGACGGCCGAAATACTCGGATCACCTTTATCGTCACACTTTCGATTTCTACTAAACGCATCTGTACTCCACAAGCCACGTAACAGTATATGTCGGAGGGTACTTCTAATGCAAATACAATCATACCAACAGGTAAATGGGGTAGAATGTTCCAAATTTTTGGGTCTACATATTGATGAAAAACTGAAACGCGATAAACGTTCACCACTGGCCATTAAAATTGCTACACCAAGAAGAAATGCAGATGATAAACGGGTATTCATTGGACAAATATATCATACTAGAACTGAGAAGTGATTACACTTTCACGCAAGTTGGGAGCATAGATCGTGAGAAATCAGTACCCAGAACAACCACCTCTGGCCGTAATAACGGCCTCGATACGCCTGGACATGGCGTGTACAGGTACAGCCGCCCAATGCAGCTTCAACACGATACCACGGTTCATCAAGAGTAGTGACTGGCGTATTGTGACGAGCCAGTTGCTCGGTCACCATCGATCCGACGTTTTCAATTGGTGAGAGATCTGGAGAATGTGCTGGCCAAGGCTGCAGTGGAACATTTTCTGTTTCCAGAAAGGCCCGTACAGGACCTGCAACATGCAGTCGTGCATTGTCCTGCTGAAATGTTGGGTTTCGCAGGGATCGAATGAAGGGTAGAGCCACGGGTCGTAACACATCTGAAATGTAACGCCCACTGTTCAAAGTGCCGTAAATGCGAACAAGAGCAATTTTAATGACCAGTAGTGTATTACTGAGCTGGTTAAACAAGTAATTTATATACAGGGTGATTCTTATTAACGTTTAGGAACCTGTGAAGCGATGTAGATGAAGCTGAGACAATTAAATTAATATGGGACACAAATATGGGTCGCAAATATCGAGAAGTGTTCCAAGAGTTGATGAAAAATGCTGAACATGTGGCCTCACCAGAAGATGTAGGTCACCGCACGAGCAGTGGTTGAGTGTGTGTGTCTGTCGCAATTGATCTTCCTTATCGAAGTCAAATATTCACGTCAGTGTGGCTCTCGTCTACATACGCGACTTTACTGAGTCGGGCTCGATGTTCTCGTCTTACGTCTGGCAGGCAGTATTTTTTTCACTGTGTTTGACAATTATGTGTTTACATTGAGGTAACGTTTATAATTTTATCTACAGGTCTCACGTTTTTCGCTGTTTTATTGCAGAGTGTAGTACAACAATCACCTATCGTATTGCATCACAAATAATCATCCAAATTGGGTTGTTATCAGTAGATGACCTACGTTCTAAACAAAAGAAGAAGCATCCAAGGGAAGGAAACAAACAAATAAGTATAGCCTTTACTTGGTTACAGCGAGGATGATAATTTTACAACTTCACATTTAAGGAAGGTGTTCGAAGTTTGCACCATTTGCTCGGACGTATGGCTCAATCAGTCTTCCATTCACGCTCAAGCCCAACCGCTGCACGTGCGATGAAGTATGTCATATGGACACGTCACATGCTCAACATTTCTCATCCATTTTCTGGTATTTTCCGACATTTGGGATCTGTGTGTAGCCGACCGCTGTGACGGCAGTTCTAGGCGTTTCAGTCCGGAACAGCGCTGCTGCTACGGTCGCAGGTTCGAATCCTGCCTCGGGCATGGATGTGTATGGTGTCCTTAGGTTAGTTAGCTTTAGCTAGCTCTAAGTCTAGGGGACTCATGATCTCAGACGTTAAGTCCCGTAGTACTTAGAGTCATTTGAACCATTTCATCTATGGGTCTTATATTAAATTACTTATCTCATCTACGTCGCTTCGTGGGTTTGTTAACGTTAACAAGAACCACCTTGTACATGGCGCGATGTAGTGATGATGTTACAAACTTCCACGGATCTCGGAGAAGGGTAAATGTATCAGTGTGGCGAGGGACCAGGATTCCTTACCTGAAGTTGGTACATTTTTCCTTCTCCGCCACCCTTGAATGTTTGTAACATCATCACGGAATCACAAGGTGTAATTCCAGTTACGGACCAAAACATTTTTATCTCGGTCAGTAGTGACCATTTTGAGACTTGAGTACACACAGTTTTCTAATCACACCCAGGCAGCATTTATAAAGATGCTGACTCGGTGTGAATATAAAATTGTATGTACTTAAGTCGTAATATGTTCATTACTGACCTAATTAACAACATGGTATAAAAATTTTGTGTTATGTAACTTGAGTAAATATACGTAAATACCTTCCTGGATCAGTGCTGATTTTTGCGATGGCTACTTTCAGTATATTGCTAATCATGGAAACAAAGGAATCGACGTTCTAACATAGTTTGCGTATTTCCACTTATGGAGTAATTTACTGGAGTAGTGTTTCGCTTACAAATACAGTATTGGTTGTACAAAAGCGAACAATAAGAATAGTATGTAGTTTTCCCCGAGGTACTTGTTGAAGGAATTCGGCTAGTCAAACTCGTCACAAATAATACGTTACACTTTGAGAAGAAAAGTGATGTCCATACCTACAACACTAGAAGAAAAGAATGACCATTATACCCTATTACTTAAGCTGTCAGTGCTTCACAAAAGAGCTGTATATGAAATAGAACATTTTTTTTATTATTTCTTCGATTACTTTTAATGGCTGTTAAGATAGAGTTCACACTCTGGGCGCGCACATGAAGAACCAAGGAGCTGACGATTAAGCAGAATGGAGACTTCTTGTTCGTGTTGTCGTCTTCGTTGTTCCTGTCCTTCTTCTCCACTTAAAGCACTAGTTAGGATATCTATCTATTCCTAGGTATTCCTTCATTTCTTCTATCAGCGTTCATGTCTTGTAGTTCTGACAGGCAGAGATACTTTGTTAATGAGTTAATTCAGTTCTGTTCTGATTCCCTCGATTTCATTTCCTTATCTAGAGATTTTCAGTTGGTTCTTGATGTCATCATTCTTAACTCTGTTTATCATTTCAAAGCACTGATAATTCTCATTTCTGCTTCCCATACGCTCATCTCTTATTTTTGCTTACAACACATGAGTTTCTCCCATACCCCAATATAGGAAAAAGTCTGGGTTTACGCAATTTCAATCACACTTTTCTTTCGTTTTGTTTTTCATATTTCTAGTTATATTCTTACAATTATTTGTAAATTGTGCTAGTTTCTTCTATGCGTCCATTTTTCATACAAAGGTAGATTTAAAATATACGTTAATATGTTTGTTGTAATATTTCACTATTGACAAAACTAATTTTCTTATGTATGTGTGTGTGCGGGGAGGGGTATCTTATCGGATAAAAGGCATAATTTAACATATTTTTCCCAAAAACCATGTTCCCATACGCAGAGTATTATCTTTTTCAGCCATAAGTGTAGCATGAAAGGAACTAATTAAAATAGTATGTCTACGTATCGAAGTAATTGCATCAAATTTTGTTTCTCTCTCCGGAGTTCCATCGTCAAGGTGTGTGATGAAAATCCAAACTGATACGCCACGTCCATGACCGAAAAATTTCGTTATGAATTTAGCATTATAGTGGTACCACTTCAGAATGTTCACAAGCATGTTTGAAACAATAATGATAATTCTGTGTGACTCAACTGCCTGGCGCTAGTGTTTCAACTGGACGCCATTCCGATGTGCGGCGAGTCCCTAACCCACCCCAGTAATACTACTGGGGAAAGGGATCTACAGTCTAACGTGTCGTTTCTGGTCAACATTCACATAATTGAAAAGTGAAGGCCGTGGGCGGCTTGAACTCGATGGCGCGATCCTTTCGATTTCCAGGCACCATAGGGACCGAAATCTTTGAAATGAAATGAACCTCTCTTTTTCCACAATGTTCCCTATGTTTTCCTACCAACATTAAAGGACATGCCGGGTTAGGTTTGCTATTAAATTTTGTTTTTGTAACACAAATATTACGTTTGCTGAATATCTTATCTTTCTAAAGAAGAGTTATTCTTGCCTTGAGAGACATTTAGATATCGTTTTTGATATGTTATTCAAAATCTTGGCATAAAATTTGTTTAATATCCAGCAGACTAAACCCCTGTAATTTTGGCATTTGCCTAATTCCTCTATTGCAATAATGACATTACTTTTGTCTTTTTATCACAATTTGCCAATAATCATGTTGTAATTGGTTGAAACAACATGCTTAGGATCTTGGTGTGCACTGTCAAGCGAATGGTATGATGATAAGTTAGTATGCTACAGGGCAACAGCGATTAGTCCAAGAGAGTGGCAACACACGAAAATCTTTGCATACTTGAGATATATGCTTCTGTATTCCGATAACTGTCTGATGACGAGGGTCTTACCTGGAAATACCTAGTATAATAAAAACCTCAGGTAGATATCACTGAATTACTGTAAAACGTATTTTTAAACCTTTACAAACAGTTCCTGACAAAATACAGCTCATATAACTACGGTTTGATAACCTTTGTTCTCCTGGAATGACATATGCTTGCAATTGACATTGCCTGAGCTCTGTACAATTCTCAAGAAAGCTGTACGTGTTAAACTGCTGGGAGAACTAGGTCTAATGTTGAAATCAATGGAAACATCAATCAGATGTAAAGCATATTGTTTCTCAGTGAGAAAACTGGGTGTTCCCTGTGCGTGGATGTTTAGACATGACATGTTCGGGTACTGTGTTCACCCTGTGGGTGTTCTTGAAATGTCCACTTCTTCAAACGTTATTTTAACGCTGTTCTGAGTATTTTAAAAGTGTGAATCCAATATTTGTACTGGTGAAAAATGAAACTCCCATGTGCGCCAACAATCTTTTATTACATGTTTCATTAATTAAGTTAAAGATTAGTTTTCACTTTACGATTTGTTTCAAAAAGAAAATTTTCTTAAGTTGGTCACATATAAAGTTGAACTAGAGGAGATTTAAAAAAAAGGAAAATATTTTAACTTACAGTGTATGAAACTGTCAAAAGCTTTGGGGGTTTTTGCTATACGCCCCACTTCTCTGTTTTCATGTGTCCATATCGGAGTGCCGTCCACGAAGCAGCCAGGCTTCCGCGTACTTTGAAGGGTCAAAACGAGTCAGTAGTGGGCCATTCAGCTTGAGGTGTTACTACCTCAGGGTGGGCCACGTCTCAATCTCCCTATAGGAATATTAGTGATCAGAAGCTTAAAGACTCTTCTGGTCGAACATATCTTACGTAGCCCATAGACAAAGTAAGTTGCACTACTTTCTTCACAGAGATCGCTTCTAACCACACCTCTATATATCCGAAGATTAGTAAAATTATTATTTAGACAGGTTCACTCAGCGTTAGCGGTCAAATTTTGGGCACTGAATGATGTAAATGCGCCAGAAACCAAAGATGTTCTTCTGATCTTTTATCCGTTACTATGCGAACAAATGAGGACTATTAACACCAAGAACCGTAAGCACAATTATTTCTGGAAAGCGCATTAAAATTCTCAAATCCAGGAAATTATTAATCATGTAATTTATGTCCAGTTTAAACGCCTCTTGAATAAAAAAACTGATTAAGTTTCACTGGCATGCCCTATCAGATCACTATGCTCTGAAAATCATTACTAGATTCACAGTTTACATCACTTCTCGATTTCTTTTAAGTTCGTGTACAGATTTTCATTCAGTAAAAATCACCGCTCTTCCTTGTCTTGATACACATCCCAGTATGAAGAAACATTAGTCATCAGTTTCCAAAATAATTAGTTCTTTAACACTTTTCTTTCTAGATGACAAAAAAGTATTATTTCGTACCACCATACGCAGATGACTTCTACGTAAGTATTTCAACGTATACATCCGCCATCAAGCACTTTTTTTTTTCCAGAACAGCAAACACTGAACTCTCACATAGAGCTGAAGTTACAAATGTTCCATTTTCGTTTATGAAACGTGATTTCATTGCTAAAAACATAGGCAACACCATCTAACGGTAGCCCCCGGCATCTTCCTCCTATGCACGGCCTCTTTGATGTCTGCGTGAGCCGACTTCAACATTCCGGCCCAGGTGGAATGTTCCTTCCGCTGCTGCTTAGCTGCTCATGAAACATATAGCTGCTGCGCTGCTCATGAAACATAAGAAACAACAAACACACACATTTTCAGGTTTCAAAACACAAATTAACATGATTTATACAAACATTGTTTGTATATGCTATGTTTAACATAGGTAAGTTGAGGCGGACATTTGCCCTATGTCGTTGCTAGGACAATTAATATTATAAAAAGCCCTGTATCGTCACAGACTTCATAAAATGTTGTGAAGAAACAGCTTCTGTTAAAAAAAAGGCTCTCTCCTCAACAATGATCTGATTCATTTGGGGAAACTCTCAAATTCATTACATGACACTGGAGTTGTCTTGATGGTGGTTGTCAACGGAAGCAAATTTGAGCGATAGTTTATTTTGCTTTCACAATTTCCACCAAAGTTCTCTCAGTTATAAAAACACACTCACGAAATGTTTTAATCGTATCTCATTTGTTCAGCTGAAATCTAACTGCAAGTGAGCACATTTTTCCCCAAAAGCAAGAGATTAAAGAGATTACTGAAAAAGGCTTGTTAAAAGAAGTAGTGAGAAACTACTTGTTAAGCAATACGCTCTGTACACTGATGACTTACTTAGATAACCAAGAGTTGGTGCTTGCTAAAAAGAAAACAAAACGTAAATAATAATAATAAACTGAGGTGACAAAAGACATGGGATACCTCCTAACATCGTGTCGAACATTATTTTTCCACGCGTAGTGCAGCAACTCGGCGTGGCATGGGCTGCACAAGTCGTCGGAAGCCCCCTACAGAAACGTTTAGCCGCTGCCTCTACAGCCGTTCCGCAAGTGCGAAAGTGATGTCAGTGCAGGATTTTGGTCACGAATTTCCCTCTCGATTATGTCCCCAAATGCTCGACGGGATTCATGCCGGTCGATCTGGCTGGGCAAATCATTCACTCGAAATCTCAAGAATGTTCTTCAAACCAGTCGCGAACAGTAGGTGACATGGTGCATTTTCATCCATGGAAATTTCATCGTTATTTTATTGCAAATGGTCTAGCAGTAGCCGAATACAATCATTTTCAGTCAATGACCAGTTCAGTTGGATCAGAGGATCCAGCCCATTTCATGTAAACACAGCCCACACCACTATGGAACCACTGCCATCTTGCACAGTGCCTTGTTGAAGACTTGGATCCATGGCTTCATGGGGTCTGCGTCACATTCGAATCCTACCATCAGATCTTGACAACTGAAATCTGGACTCACATTTCCAGCCTTCTACGGCCCAACCGATATTCCACGAGCCCAGGAGAGCCGCTAAAGGCGATGTCGTGCTGTTAACAAAGACACTCAAGTCGCTCGTCTGCTGCCATAGCCCGTTAATGCCAAATTTCACCGCACTGTCCTAAAGAGTACGTTCGTCGTACGTCCTACATCGATTTTTGCCATTATTTCACTCAGCGTGGCTCTCGGTCGTTAAGTGAAGGCCGTCGGTCAGTATGAATAAACAGGAGTCATCAATTTCCAAAATAATTAATTCTTTAACACTTTCTTTTTAGATGACAGAAAAGTTTTATTTCGTAACACCATACACAGATGACTTCTATGAAACTATTTCAATGTACACCTGCCATCAAGCAAGGTTTGTTCAGAACAGCTAACATCGAACTCTCACACAGAACTGAAGTATCGGTGAGAGGTAATGCCTAACATTTGCTATTCTTGGCACACTCTTGACACTACGGCTGTCGGAATATTGAATTCTCTGGCGATTTCCAAAACAGAATACTCTATGAATCTAGCTGCTACTACAATTCCATGAGAAAATCTGTTAATTCCCGTCGAGTGGCCATTATCACGTAGGAAACTTTTCACGGAGATCACTTGAGTACAAAAGAGAGCTCCACCAATGCACTGCCCTTTTATACGCTGTGTACTCGGTACTATCTCCATCTGTGACTTGGTGTTTAAGAGTCAACCTTTTTTTCGCATAGTAACGGATAAAAGAACAGAAGAAGATGAAATGATAATTAAATGGACACCCTAGCTGTAAACAGGCGTTGATGTACTTCATTAGGGACATGTTGAAAATGTGTGCCCCGGCCGGGACTCGAACCCGGGAACTCCTGCTTAAATGGCAGACGCTCTGTCCATCTTTTTTTTAATTCTCATTTTGTTCGTTGTATCTGTTCTGGCGGACGTCGAAAGACACCCATTTCAGTTCGTTGTTGATGTAGTAACTCAGTTTTTTTTTTTTATACAGAGGGCAGCTAGCCCTCTCACCGAACACGCTGAGCTACCGTGCTGGCTGTCCATCTGAGCCACCGAGGGCACATAGGATAGCGCGACTGCAGGGACTTATCCCTTGCACGTTCCCCGTGCGACCCACATTCCCAACATGTCCACACCACTACATTCGTAGTGCGCCTAAGAGATGTTTGCCCATCATACTCATTACTCGTGGCAGATTAATCTACCAAGTCCCGTACGAGTTCGGGCATAGTGTGTGCGTTCGCACAGGAAGGTCAATGGCCGGGAAGAAATATTTTAACTACACATGACGATAGTATCTGTTCCCGAAAATATGGCTTCCCAGCCATTGACCTTCCTGTGCGAACGCGCACACTATGCCCGAACTCGTACGGGACTTGGTAGATTAATCTGCCACGAGTAATGAGTATGATGGGCAAACATCTCTTAGGCGCAGTCGAATTTAGTGGGGTGGACATGTTGGGAATGTGGGTCGCACGGGGAGGGTGCAAGGGATAAGTCCCTGCAGTCGCGCTATCCTATGTGCCCTCGGTGGCTCAGATGAATAGAGCGTCTGCCCCTTAAGCAGGAGATCCCGGGTTCGAGTCCCGGTCGGGGCACACATCTTCAACATGTCCCTAATGAAGTACATCAACGCCTGTTTGCAGCTAGGGTGTCCATTTAATTATCATTTCATTTCTAGCAAAGTTGCATGGTCATCTACAGTAAATGTTCTTTCGGGAACAGATACTATCGTCAAGTACAGAAGAAGATCTTTGGTTTCTGAAGCATTTGTATTATTCAGTGTCCACAATTCCATGCCATGTGCAGCTCACAACTGCAATCCGAATCCAAGATAGAAACAAGTAAGGACCCTAAAAAACCAACACAATACGCCGTATTTACCTGGTAAATTCTGAGCTGCTGAGAGAAAAACCCGCGCTAGCGCAAAAAAGGCGACATTTACTCGATCTATTCAGCGTAAACTACCAGATTGCTACCAGGTGCCTCCCTCTTACGGCGTGATCTCTCGGCTACGCGTCCTCGCACCGACTCCACAAATGACTACCGTTCTTCTGCGCTCCAAGAAAACTATTGCCTGGAGGGGAGGATATACAGCTTTCGCCACACTGACGACTAAGAATTCCTCTCAACACGCTATCGATTGTAGTATGCCCGCTGCCTAGAGACTGGTACGTTGTATATGCTGCGTCGTCACTAATTGGTTCGGACAGTCAACTACAGCACCTATTCCTAAGACTCTTGTGATTAGCTGACGTCATCCGAACAGTCGGCCAGCTATCTTCCAACGCGATGTCATCTCTCGGGCCGCGGAAATCGGCCACCATGTTACCACAACATTTCTGTGAACGAGCAACCCAACGCGGGAGAGCTTAAGCTGATCCATATTCATAGCGCTGCGACCACTTGGGTCCATCAATGTACCCTCACACGCACGGCCCAGAGAAGGGAAATTCACGAAGCAGGCGACAGGGGCCACTAACGTTGTACGAGGGTTGGAATTCAAATAGTGGCAGCTATTTATTCACAACCGATACAAAAGAGTTACATGCATGCACGTCTTACAGTCCTTCGAAGTAGTCATCAGCGTTGTGTTGAAAGCGTTGCCAACGATGTGGAAAGCTAAAGAATACCGTTAGCACAGCCTGTTCTGTTGATGATGGGAATAGAGCGGTCTACTGCCTGTCGAATCTCTGGAACAATTCTGAAGCGAATGTCACGAAGTGGTTCCTTCCTCTTCGGAATCAAATCAAAGTTACCAGGACTTAAGTCCGGGGAGAATGGTGGATGGTACAGCACTTCCCAGTCCCATCGACCGAATAGAGAAGTCACTGCTTCCGCTGTGTGCGCCCTCGCATTGTCGTGAAAAAATATGGGTGGGTTGCGCAGAAAGTGACGCCGCTTCTTCCGTAAAGCTGGTCGCAGGTGATTCTCCAAAAACGAACAGTAATACTGTGCACTGACGGTCTGCCATGGAGGAACGTAATGCGTTAGGATAACACCATCTCAGTCGTACACGAGAATCACCACAACTTTCACAGTACTGGGGCTCTGACGCAATTTAGACTTTCGCGGCGAGCCATAATGACGCCATTCGTTGGATTGGCGTTCAGTTTTGGCTGGTGCGATGTGGCCCATATCCCGTCCAGTGTTACGATATGACGTAAGAAAGCCTCTCCTTCGCACTCATAGCGCTCCAAGTGCGTCTGAGCAGCGTCGTAATGCATCCACTTCTTCATTTCCGTCAAGTCATGCGGAACACATCGCGATACAATTTTTCGAATGCCCAAGCGTTTCTTCAGGATGGGAAGCACAGTGGTATGCGCTAATTCAGTATGGTGTCGATCACTGTCTACTAACGCGGGAACAGCACGCACTTCTTCTTCACAGACGCTAGAACAAACTGCCCGATGCATGTCTGCCACGGTTTGCCGACCTTCGTTGAAGGCTTTTGCCTCACGTGCCACTGCTCTGTACGGCAATGCCTCTTGAAGACCGTGATGACACTGTCATGCTGTACGACCTCTGGCACATTCAATCTTGATCCAACTTCGTTGTTCCTGCTTCGAAAACAAAGTGACACTCTAACATTCTGCGTGGTGTCTTTTTGTTCTATATCGTGTCTCCCTACCACTTTCGCGCAACGACTCTCTGAGCGTGTTTTTTAGGGAATTGACTAGTTTGAACCTGGAACCTGTTGCTGGTAAGGAGACGCCAGACCACACATGACATGTAGAATTCAGAAGAGTTCAGAGAGACTAGCGATGATATAACCAAATACCTAATGATTCCAGAGTCAGCTCCGCTGCACTCCCTGTAAAAGAATCTTAATACTAACTAAATTTAGTGGAAGGCGTTCAAGGCTTTCCTATTTTTAGTTAGCTGGTAAAATAACGTCGAAAAAGCAGTTAAGTTTACCATTGGAAATTTTATTCTACTCACAAAACATTCTTTATAAATTGCACTACTGATAAAAGGAAATGTTTTAATACAGGATGGTAAAAACCACCTACGTTCAACAAAAATGTGAACGAATATTCCCGGAATGGGTTTCCAAGTTCTACAATGGATCGAAGGATGACCTATGCCATATCACTTATAAAATCTAGAAAAAAATGGCTCTGAGCACTATGTGACTTAACATCTGTGGTCATCAGTCCCCTAGAACTTAGAACTACTTAAACCTAACTAACCTAAGGACATCACACACATCCATGCCCGAGGCAGGATTCGAACATGCGACCGTAGGAGTCGCGCGTTTCCGGACTGAGCGCCCTAACCGCGAGACCACCGCAGCAGGCGTATAATCTAGGTTTAAATTGTTTCACAAGAGAGAAAACTATCAAAATGGTCTACAGTGACCCACAATTATCTTTGATTACTTATCTAACTTGTCGTAAATTACAGTGGCTAATGTGGCTTCTCAATAACTATATAACAGAAAAATCATCATATTTCAGATTTTTACTTCAAGTGGCAAATGTGAACACCATGAGCTTTAATTGACGATCGACACTAGTATTACGCAAAAATGGGGTGTAACAGATGAGACTTCTGCACTTCTGAGTGAAGCTTTATGCGCTGTTATGCGGCATCGCGTGCGTTCATTACCTTCTCGGTGTTCGTCAGGGTTGGTGGGCAGCACAGCTCCGCTCACTCGCTGTCTCGGAAGGAATTCTCTCCTAACTTCTCCTTACTACAATTTACCGAAGTTGGTTAAAAAAAAAAACTATCTGGATGTGTTTTCATCTGACCAGTCAGGGTCTCAATGTTAACCTTAAGCTCTGCTTACAAAAATTCTGTCTATCCAGTGAAAAACGTTATACTTTTTGTGGTGGAGCAATGTTTTTAAAGTTTTCAACGTAACAGAGACGCGAAAAAGTCTCACGCTAAAATTTGCAGCTGGTGTCGCCCTTTAGTGTTATCGTAAGATCTATACTGTTCTTCTGGAGGACTCTATCTTTTAACATGGGCTGGGGGGTGGTCCTGACGTAACAAAGACGCGAAAAAGTCCCACGCCAAAACTTGCAGCTGGGGTTGTCCTAGTGGTTAGCTGGCGACGTGTGTGTCCAGTCCGTCTCTTATCGTAGGCCTTTCTAGCTTAACATGGTTCTGCTCTCGGCTTCTGTTCTCGTTTCTCCCCTCAGAACTGCGTCTGAAGGTATGACATGCATTTAGGCATTCTTATGTTAGTCTGTGGTATTCCATTTGCTCACTCGTTACTCGTATTACTTTGGTTAATTTAATGTCACGGTTTATTAGGAGCTATGTGACATACTACTGGATTTGATTATCATGTGAGGGTTTTCATGGAAGGTGTTGGATTTGCCTGACACCTTACAACACCTTTGCGTTAGACCGCTCGCTCACAAGTAACTGTGCGCACGCCGGTGACGTGAGACGGGCGAGCCAATTTTACCCGTTGCTCGGAGGGAAGGTAGGTATGTCAACAACGTGTGCTATCAGCGACAATAGTAGATTCCATTGCACAATGTCTCCACAGCAGTGCTGCCATGATTTAAGTTCCAACCTACGTATTGCCTCTTGCACAACTAAGAATCTTAAGCAGCCAATTTTACCCGTTATCGCAAAGAGATGTACGTGATGGTAGCGTCACACTGGTTCACTCACATTAAAATGACCACTGCCTATGTTCAACATCATAGTTCCTTCTCTAGACAGTCGCATGGATGACAAAATGATAGATATCGGAATAGATGACAGAGGGATAGAAAAACAATTAAAATCGATCAAAAAAGGAAAGGCCGCTGGACCTGATGGGACACCAGTCGATCAGTTGTAGAATTTTGGTACACGTATTATGTTTGAGTATAATGACTTTTCCGGAGACTAGAAATCTGCTCTGTAGGAATCAGCATGGGTTTCGAAAAAGATGATCGTGTGAAACCCAGCTTGCGCTAATCGTTCACGAGACACAGATAGCCATAGACTCGTTTAATGAACGAAGTAAGAGCATATGGACTATCAGACCGATTGTGTGATTGGATTAAAAAGTTCCTAGATAACAGAACGCAGCATGTCATTCTCAGTCGAGAGAAGTCTTCCCAAGTAAGAGTGATTTCAGTTGTGCCGCAGGGGAGTGTCGTAGGACCGTTGCTATTCAAAATATATATAAATGACCTTGTGAATAACATCAGAAGTTTACTGAGGCTTTTTGCGGATGATGCCGTAGTATATCGAGAGGTTGTAACAGTGGAAAATTGTACTGAAATGCAGGAGGATCTGCAACGAATTGACGCATGGAGCAGGGAATGGCAATTCAATCTCAATGTAGACAAGTGTAATGTGCTGCGAATTCATATAAAGAAAGACCTTTTATCATTTAGCTGCAGTATAGCAGGTCAGCAACTGGAAGCAGTTAATTCCATAAATTATCTGGGAGTAGGCATTAGTAGTGATTTAAAATGGAATGACCATATAAAGTTGATCATCGGTAAAGCAGGTGCCAGACTGATATTCATTGGAAGAATTCTAAGAAAATGCAATCCGAAAACAAAGGAAGTAGGTTACAGTACGCTTGTTCGCCCACTGCTTGAATACTGCTCAGCAGTGTGGGATCCGTACGAGATAGGGTTGATAGAAGAGATAGAGAAGATCCAACGAAGAGCAGCGCGCTTCGTTATAGGCTCATTTTGTAATCGGGAATGCGTTACGGAGATGATTGATAAACTAAAGTGGAAGACTCTGCAAGATAGACGCTCAGTAGCTCGGTACGGTCTTTTGTTGAAGTTTCGAGAACATGCTTTCACCGAGGAGTCAAGCAGTATATTGCTCCCTCCTACGTATATCTCGCGAAGAGACCATGAGGATAAAATCAATATATTAGAGCACACACAGAGGCATACCGTTAGTCCTTCTTTCCACGAACAATACGGAACTGGAATAGAAGGGAAAACTGATAGAGGTTCCTTAAGGTACCCTCCGCCACACACCGTCAGGTGGCTTACGGAGTGTGGATGTAGATGTAGATCGTGCAATGACGATTTGCAGACGACAGGTGGCAGCGCTATCAGTGGAGGGTATATAAAATCAGATGGGGGACACGGAAAACAGTGCAGTCGCTGTCGTAATGCGGAAACGTTGTGATTTATCTAATGTCCAAAAGGGCAGGATCACTGGCTTTAGGGCCAAGCGTGGAAGCATTTCCGAAACGACTAAGTCTGTAAACTGTTCCCGTGCCGCCGTAATTAAAGTATCCCGTACACGGCAAAATGGCGTCATTCAGAACCGGTGCCAGGCAACTGAGGTGCAACCACGGACCGTAGATAGCAGGGGTGAATAGACTGTTGATCAACTGATCTCCCAGCAAAAACCAAGGGGCTACCAACAGTGCCTCCTCCACGGCCGTTCAGCGAATGTTGGGGCTTTTGGGCCTCGGCAGGTGGAGCCTGGTTCATGCACCAATGCTGATTGCTGTTCATAGGCGACTCTGAGTGGTGACAGATGGCCTTTTCAGATGAATCACGTTTTATGCTGCGTCGGACAGATGGCCGTTGGCTTGTAGGTATGAAACATCAGAAAGCAAATGCAATGCAACAATCGCCGGAATGACTGAGGTCTACGGAATGCTTTCGTGGTCTTCCCTGGTCATTCTCAACGGCACAATGGATCAACCCAAGTATGCGTCTATTCTTGAGGACCAGTCTAAACATCTACACACAATTGTTTTCCTCGGCATCTACCTGCAGGACAGTGCAACGTATCATGCTGCTCGCATTCTGCGTGTGCGGTTCGGAGAGCACTGGGGTGCGTTTAGCCTACTACCCTGTCCATCAAACTCCACGAACTTAAACGACTCAAGAATCTGTGGGACCAGCGCGATCGGGCTGTTCGCCCCATGGACCGTCATCGGAGAAAGCTGGCGTATTTGGCCACTGCGCTGGAGTCTGTATAATTTTAGATTTCTGTCGGTACCTTCCAGAATCTGCTTGTCTGGCAAAGGTACGCGCTGCAAAGGGAGAGTATTCAAGTTTTTGACAGGTGGTCATATTGATATGACTGGACAGTGTACTATGAAATAATGTGTGTATAGCGTATGTAGCATGTGGAGTGTCTGGCACTGTGATGTGAACGAACAGTGTAACACTAGTATTTTACATTGCTGGCCGTTGTGACCGTGCGGTTCTAGGCGCTCCAGTCCAGAACTGCGCTGCTGCTGCTACGGTAGCAGGTTCGAATCATGCCTCGGATATGGATGTGTGTGATTTCCTTAGGTTAGTTAGGTTTAAGTAGTTCTAAGTCTAGGGGACTGATGACCTCAGATGTTAAGTCCCATAGTGCTTAGAGCCATTTGAAGCATCTGAAATAAGTTCTTTGCAAAACAATATTTTACACTAGGGATAAACCGAATGAGGTAACGCTGTTGTATACAGACATGCGTTGCATTTTGAAGGATGGAGGGTCCAGTCTTAATCTGATCACCCTGATTTGGGTTTTCCGTGGTTTTTCTGAATTACTTCAGGCGAATTCCGGGATGGTTCCTATTAGAATCACATATCCGTCTACCTGTCTCATCCTTGTCAAACTAAACCTGTAACTATGTGAATGCCTGTACATATGGATGATGTTACTTTGTTGTTCTTAAATTGTAGTACCTTGACATGTTCATTGGTCTTGTAAAACTGATCAACGGTTGAATAAAGCCGGCCGCGGTGGTCTAGCGGTTCTAGGCGCGCAGTCGGGAACCGCGCGACTGCCACGGTCGCAGGTTCGATTCCTGCCTCGGGCATGGATGTGTGTGATTTCCTTAGGTTAGTTAGGTTTCAGTAGTTCTAAGTTCTAGGGGACTGATGACCACAGTAGTTAAGTCCCATAGTGCTCAGAGCCATTTGAACCATTTTTTTTAATTTTTTTTTGGTTGAATTAAGCTTCTGCCGCTACTACTACTATTACTACATTTCAAAAGCTTCCATTCTGTATGGTTTCTCGTCTACGTTTCACTTCCACATGAGGCTACACTCCAAAGAAATACTATCAAATAAAACTACCTAACTTTTAAACATATTATCAGACTAGAGATCCGCCTCGGCTTCGCACGTGTACTGTTCAATATCTCCGGCGGGACGAAAAACACCAGCAAAAACTAAATTACTGGTCGTAAAATTTATGGACGGAAATCGTTATTACCTAGATTAAATGAATAACACAACGATAATGTTCATTTTGATAAAGATTCGTACACTCCTGGAAATTGAAATAAGAACACCGTGAATTCATTGTCCCAGGAAGGGGAAACTTTATTGACACATTCCTGGGGTCAGATACATCACATGATCACACTGACAGAGCCACAGGCACATAGACACTGGCAACAGAGCATACACAATGTCGGCACTAGTACAGTGTATATCCACCTTTCGCAGCAATGCAGGCTGCTATTCTCCCATGGAGACGATCATAGACATGCTGGATGTAGTCCTGTGGAACGGCTTGCCATGCCATTTCCACCTGGCGCCTCAGTTGGACCAGCGTTCGTGCTGGACGTGCAGACCGCGTGAGACCACGCTTCATCCAGTCCCAAACATGCTCAATGGGGGACAGATCCAGAGATCTTGCTGGACAGGGTAGTTGACTTACACCTTCTAGAGCACGTTGGGTGGCATGGGATACATGCGGACGTGCATTGTCCTGTTGGAACAGCAAGTTCCCTTGCCGGTCTAGGAATGGTAGAACGATGGGTTCGATGACGGTTTGGATGTACCGTGCACTATTCAGTGCCCTCGACGATCACCAGAGGTGTACGGCCAGTGTAGGAGATCGCTCCCCACACCATGATGCCGGGTGTTGGCCCTGTGTGCATCGGTCGTATGCAGTCCTGATTGTGGCGCTCATCTGCACGGCGCCAAACACGCATACGACCATCATTGGCACCAAGGTAGAAGCGACTCTCATCGCTGAAGACGACACGTCTCCATTCATCCCTCCATTCACGCCTGTCGCGACACCACTGGAGGCGGGCTGCACGATGTTGGGGCGTGAGCGGAAGACGGCCTAAAGGTGTGCGGGACCGTAGCCCCGCTTCATGGAGACGGTTGCGAATGGTCCTCGCCGATACCCCTGGAGCAACAGTGTCCCTAATTTGCTGGGAAGTGGCGTTGCGGTCCCCCACGGCACTGCGTAGGATCCTACGGTCTTGGCGTGCATCCGTGCGTCGCTGCGGTCCGGTCCCAGGTCGACGGGCATGTGCACCTTCCGCCGACCACTGGCGACAACATCGATGTACTGTGGAGACCTCACGCCCCACGTGTTGAGCAATTCGGCGGTACGTCCACCCGGCCTCCCGCATGCCCACTATACGCCCTCGCTTTAAGTCCGTCAACTGCACATACGGTTCACGTCCACGCTGTCACGGCATGCTACCAGTGTTAAAGACTGCGATGGAGCTCCGTATGCCACGGCAAACTGGCTGACACTGACGGCGGCGGTGCACAAATGCTGCGCAGCTAGCGCCATTCGACGGCCAACCCCGCGGTTCCTGGTGTGTCCGCTGTGCCGTGCGTGTGATCATTGCTTGTACAGGCCTCTCGCAGTGTCCGGAGCAAGTATGGTGGGTCTGACACACCGGTGTCAATGTGTTCTTTTTTCCATTTCCAGGAGTGTATTTTGTCGCCTAATGAGTCAATTAAACTGAAGTTTTACGTCGTTTATATGACAAGCTATCCAATTTGCTATTGCTGGTCTGTCTTAATAGGCAGACTTACGTGTCGTGGAATTTTCTTTAGACACATTTGGGATGAACAATTCCTCCCTGACAATTTAAGCAGTACACGCCAGGAATGTTCTTAGCAGATTTGACTTTTCGACAAACACTATCAGAGTTTAGGCAGTTTGCACGATACATTTATAAAGCACCGCATATAGCTTCTTCGTGAATTAGTCTATTTATTACCGAAAACCGTATTAAGATTCCCTTCATATACAGACAGAAAAACGTTGCGGGGCACTTTAATTTATGATGTGTACAGATGTTAACATCTGTCTCTTTTCAAGAAAGTTTTTACTATTGTTGCCAGTCTGCATTTTATATCCTCTTTATTTATGCCATCGTCAGTTATCTGGTTACCAAAATATCAAAACTCGTCTACCACCTTTAGCACTTTATTTCCTAATCTAATTTCCCCAGCATTACTCAAGTTAATTTGACAGTGTTTGATTACTCCTGTTTTACTTTTGATGATGAACCTATCACAAACCTGTTTTAAGACATTACTGATGTCAGATTTGTTCAGTTTATCTTCCAAGTTCTTTGACATATTTAAAAGCATTACAATTTTATCAGCAAACACCCAAATTTTTGCTTGTTCTCTCTGGACCTGTATTGCTTTACCAACTTTCTTCTCTGATTATTTTCCTGTTTGCTCTGGGTGCAAATTGAGTAATACCGTGGATAGGCTACAACCCTGTCTCATCCATCTTTCAAATGGCTGCTGCTGTTTCATATGCTTCAGTTTAACTTCTGTACAAGTCACAGATAACTTTCGTTCTGTGTACGGTATACCTGAGAACTTCAAAACCCCAAACAGTGGACTCCGATTAACACCGTCGGAAGCTTTTTCAAAATCATGAAGTTTTAGTAACGTGGATTCCCCTTTCTTTAGAGTGCCTTCAAAGATAAGCGGTAAAAAAGAAGTGATCTGTGTCAGACAAAACTCTAGGCGCAACTGAGAATTGAACGGTGGCCCATTGCTCTTTATTTTTTTTAATGTGACTTACCTAGTTGTCAACAAACACAAATAAGCGACGATCGAAGTTCAGTTAGTATTTACTAACACATTGTTTTAGTATATACTGAAGCTAGTCTTAATGTACCGGACGGAGTGACCTTACTGCCTGATGAACGCGACCACAGTCCCGACTCCAGTGTAGTACAGGCGGTACGCCACCAGAGGCGCTAGCGGCCCACGGTCGCCTGTCCCTCCCTCAACCCCCTCCCCTTCCCTAAAACCCACCACCCCAGCGAGCCGTGACCCGCCATTTATCTCACCCCCTCCGCGCGGGGGCTAATAAAGTGACTGCAGTCTCCATTGAGTAATCGCTTTAACGAGCGCGCATAACACAGTCATTAGTTTTTGAATGCGAGCTGTAATTATTCAAATAGCAGGGTTTTACTGCACTGCGGTGCCGCAGTCATTTGTTCGGGTGATAAAACCATTAGCGTGGGTAATGGCGCGCGCCGCTCCGCTTTTGTTTATTCATTCATTACACGAGTATTACTCGAGTTTTCATCTCTGCGGCGTGGAGGCCGTTCTCTCGGGAGCACGAAAAATGGAAGAGAGAAAAAGAGACAGGACAAAGGTTTGCAGAATATAGGTCTCCCCCTCCCACGGAAATTTGGGTGCAATAACAGTCAACGGGGGTGCTGCTTCCATTCAAAATGATCCGAACAGTGTGTGTGTGTATGTGTCTGTGTACGAAGCCAGTATCGAGAGTACCGTCATATTTATGTACGAAAATTTTTTATTATCATTGAAGTGGATGATATTGAATTTCATGACGTAATATAATTTACGAGGCGTGTTTTTAAAGTAAGTACCGTTTTGAAATAAAAAAAAGACGTGCTAAGATATCTCAGTAATTTTATTTTTACATGAAAGCCTGTACCTTAATCTACGCATTGACGCCATTACATTCTGATTCTTCCTTGTTTACATTGTGTGCAGAGGGTTAAAGATTCCTCCGAGTCCCGCCGACTGTAAAGTACGGGCTGTTGTAAGATTTCTTAGTGCTAAAGGCCTAAAAGCGATCAATAATCATCGTGAGATCTGTGCAGTTTACGGAGAAAACATTATGAGTGATGGAATGGTAAGAAAGTGGGTGAGAGCATTTAAAGATGGCCGCACAAATGTGCAAGATTAACAACGGAGTGGGCGACCTTCGGTCGTTAATGAAAGTTTGGCGCAGGAAGTGGACAATAAGGTGAGAGAAAACAGACGCTTTACGATTTCCTCCTTGCGGGATGACGTTCCTAATGTTTCTCGAAGTGTTTTGTATGGATTTGTCACCGAGCACTTGAATTACCGAAAATTGTGCGCACGTTGGGTACCGAAAATGTTGACGGATGTGCACAAAACCAAACGTTTAGACAGTGCATTGACTTTGCTTGAGCGGCACTACAACGGGCGATGAAACATGGTTGGCCTACGTCACACCAGAGTCAAAGCAACAATCCATGGAAGTTGAGCAAGGGCATCGTTTTGCTGCAAGACAATGCCCGTCCGCATGTGGCGAATCAGACCAAAGACCTCATCACATCTTTTCAATGGGAAACTCTAGATCATCCTCCGTACAGCCCCGATCTTTCGCCCAGTGACTACCATTTGTTCCTGCACTTGAAGAAACACCTGGGCGGTCAGGGTCTTCAAGACGATGACAAAGTCAAAACAGTGGTGATGCAGTGGTTAGCAAGTCAGGCGGCAGACTTCTATGAGTAGGGTATTCAAAAACTGGTACATCGTTATGACAAGTGCCTCAATATTGACGGCAATTATGTAGAAACGTAGGTTAAGATACAGGCTCTCATGTAAAAATAAAATTATTGAGATATCTTAGTACGTCCTTTTTTAGTTTCAAAACACGCCTCGTAACATTATCCGTCTTCCATTATTTTGAAGTGGAGATACTACGCTTAACTGACAGACCTCGTAAAAGTCTCCTTTAAATCATACAGTCCCTCGGAAATATTGCATCCGTAACGGTAAAAAATTACCTGTCTGCATGTCAAGAGTCAGCACTGTCTTTCCGTTGGAAGGACAGCAACACTTCTTCAAGACTGCATGGAAATCCACTACTTCCATGTGCATTTTCTTTTACTGCTCAGACGTTGAGAAAGACATTGCAATTTTACTGTGATGAACGATCAGGACTGTCTTTATGTACTGTGAGAAAATTTTAGCTTTTGACCAACGTTGTATCGATAAGTGTGTGCATTTGATTTCTTTTTTATTGCAATTACGAAAATTTTAACTAATCTGTGTTGGCCATTGCCCAAAACAGTTTGTAAAATTTTTTGTGGGGAGCATGGGGGCTATGTAAGTAGGCTGTTTAGGTTTTAAATTGGTAACGCCACGTAGCGCTCTGTATGAAAATCACTGGCTGTGCTGTGTGCAGTCTGTGGCTGGTTTACATTGTTGTTGGCCATTGTAGTGTTGGGCAGTTAGATGTTAACAGCGCGTAGCGTTGCGCAGTTGGAGGTGAGCCGCCAGCAGTGGTGGATATGGGGAGAGAGATGGCGGATTTTTTTGAGCGGATGATATGGACGTGTGTCCAACAGAGATAGTACATTTGTAAAACTGGATGTCATGAACTGTTATATATACACTCCTGGAAATTGAAATAAGAACACCGTGAATTCATTGTCCCAGGAAGGGGAAACTTTATTGACACATTCCTGGGGTCAGATACATCACATGATCACACTGACAGTACCACAGGCACATAGACACAGGCAACAGAGCATGCACAATGTCGGCACTACTACAGTGTATATCCACCTTTCGCAGCAATGCAGGCTGCTATGCTCCCATGGAGACGATCGTAGAGATGCTGGATGTAGTCCTGTGGAACGGCTTGCCATGCCATTTCCACCTGGCGCCTCAGTTGGACCAGCGTTCGTGCTGGACGTGCAGACCGCGTGAGACGACGCTTCATCCAGTCCCAAACATGCTCAATGGGGGACAGATCCGGAGATCTTGCTGGCCAGGGTAGTTGACTTACACCTTCTAGAGCACATTGGGTGGCACGGGATACATGCGGACGTGCATTGTCCTGTTGGAACAGCAAGTTCCCTTGCCTGTCTAGGAATGGTAGAACGATGGGTTCGATGACGGTATGGATGTACCGTGCACTATTCAGTCTCCCCTCGACGATCACCAGAGGTGTACGGCCAGTGTAGGAGATCGCTTCCCACACCATGATGCCGGGTGTTGGCCCTGTGTGCCTCGGTCGTATGCAGTCCTGATTGTGGCGCTCACCTGCACGGCGCCAAACACACATACGGCCATCATTGGCACCAAGGCAGAAGCGACTTTCATCGCTGAAGACGACACGTCTCCATTCGTCCCTCCATTCACGCCTGTCGCGACACCACTGGAGGCGGGCTGCACGATGTTGGGGCGTGAGCGGAAGACGGCCTAACGGTGTGCGGGACCGTAGCCCAGCTTCATGGAGGCGGTTGCGAATGGTCCTCGCCGATACCCCAGGAGCAACAGTGTCCCTAATTTGCTGCGAAGTGGCGGTGCGGTCCCCTACGGCACTGCGTAGGATCCTACGGTCTTGGCGTGCATCCGTGCGTCGCTGCGGTCCGGTCCCAGGTCGACGGGCACGTGCACCTTCCGCCGACCACTGGCGACAACATCGATGTACTGTGGAGACCTCACGCCCCACGTGTTGAGCAATTCGGCGGTACGTGCACCCGGCCTCCCGCATGCCCACTATACGCCCTCGCTCAAAGTCCGTCAACTGCACATACGGATCACGTCCACGCTGTCGCGGCATGCTACCAGTGTTAAAGACTGCGATGGAGCTCCGTATGCCACGGCAAACTGGCTGACACTGACGGCGGCGATGCACAAATGCTGCGCAGGTAGCGCCATTCGACAGCCAACACCGCGGTTCCTGGTGTGTCCGCTGTGCCGTGCGTGTGATCATTGCTTGTACAGCCCTCTCGCAGTGTCCGGAGCAAGTATGGTGGGTCTGACACACCGGTGTCAATGTGTTCTTTTTTCCATTTCCAGGAGTGTATTATGACTTTTTATGATATTAAGGTAAATACATTGTTTGTTCTCTATTAAAATCTTTCATTTGCTAACTATCCCTATCAGTAGTTAGTGCCTTCTGTAGTTTGAATCTTTTATTTAGCTGGTAGTAGTGGCGCTCGCTGTATTGCAGTAGTTCGAGTAACCAAGATTTTTGTGAGGTAAGTGATTTGTGAAACATATAGGTTAATGTTAGTCAGGGCCATTCTTTTGTAGGGATTTTTGCGTTTTTTCAGATTGCGTTGCGCTAAAAATATTGTGTGTCAGTTTAAGCACAACAATTCATTAATTGTTCTAAGGGGACGTTTCAAATATTTAAAGATATTACTCTTGACAAAAATGCGTCTATTGCCGTTTGGACTATAACCGTCGATGGTAATACGAGAGAGTTTAGTTGTGTGTATCTCTTTCGTAGACATGTCAGCTAGACAGATGACTGATGGGGGGACATCGTTCGTGTGTTGGAATACTGGCGTCCGCCACTAGTGCTCAGTCAGCTGATGGTTGACCTGAACAGCTCTGGCAAGAGAGTGACCTTCATCTGGACACCGAGACACACAATTCCAGGGAATGAATTCGCTCTCCGTCTAGATAAAAAGATGCAACTACAGGAAATCAACTTGACGTTGGACACCGGGCTCCGCCTTCGACTCAGTATTTTGAGGACCTGGAAATTGAAATGGCAGGCTACTACGACCCATAACAAGTTGAGAGCGCTGAAGGGTCCAGTCACGTGTGGCATACATCTTTTCCAGGCCTCTCGGAAAGATGCCATTCCGTTGTGCTGACTACGCACCGGCCACACGAGACTCACTCTCGAGTTCCTTCTGCGTCGGTCGGCTCCTCCTCACTGCTGCTGCGGTAGTCTACTGACGATAGAGCATGTTCTTCTTGAGTGCATCCTGCTGGCCGATTTGTGGCACACTCCCAGGTTGCTTACCTCCCTACCTCAGATACTTGTGGATGATGAGACTGCCACTACCAAAGTTTCACATTTCCTGAGGGAGAGTGGACTTTACACTAAACCTTAATACTCCTTCTCTTCTCTTTCAGTGTTAGGAGTGGCTGTGGGGAGGGGGGGAGCATCCCCCTGTGGCTGGTAACTCCCATGTGACCACAGGTTACTTTCTTCCTCCTTCACCTCGTGCCCTCAGACCCTCTTGTGCAAGATACTACCTCGGTTATCTCCATTTTCTTTTGCCAATCGCGCTACAACTACTGTCACATAGTTGTAGCCAAGTCCCCCTTTTTTTCGCTTTTTACCCTTCTGCGTGATTGGATCATGAAATAGAGGGACTGATGACCCAGTAGTTCAGTGCCTTTAAACACATAATCATCACCATCATCATCAGTCAGTTGGCGCAGAGTTTAAGATTTGTGCTATTCCATACCTGCAAATTTGCGACCCTGGTATGGTGGAGGCTGATGAGTGATAGAGCGAGTAACAGGTGCAACTGCAGTGTGGGGTGCAACCAAAGTCAGAGAAGAGATTGCGTTACAACTTAATTGTTTTCTGGGACACAGGAGAGATTACAAATTGTGAGGAGGCTATATCCTCACATGTATTGTTTCTAAATAAATTTATTCATTCTTTCATGTGGTGGCTGGCTGGTTAGTATGGCTCTATCATAATTAATGGCTTAAATGTATACTATTGAAAGTACACAATAATAGAAGCAAAACTGTAAACTAGAAGGCGAAGCTAAAGAGCTAAGAGAACTTCTTCATCTCTGCAGCTGTGAAAAACGTCTCTTCTACTGAAAAAGTGCTCATAGGTCTTAAGGTATGCGTTTTAGAGGCCACGTATGGAATTTTTTTTTTCTTGTTTTGCTCCATGATACCGCCTCTCAAAACATGGAGAGCAAAGAGTTTGCAGTGGAAGTGATTTGTTTCACTGTATCAGAGATGAAGAAGTACTCATTGCTCTTAAGATAAAATGGGCTTATCCCATTAATTATGATACATCTTGTACTATAACGTTCTGACGTCCTTATTATGAAACATCAAGAATTTCACCATTTGTCCCTCACTGAACTATTTTCTTCAGTCCATCTGATAATTGGTCGACCGATCTTACTTTCTTATTTTGGTTATACCTTCAGAAGTGACTTTTTTTCAGTTTCCACACGTTCTTCTCATCTGCTCTTTCCATTTGTTCCCGCACTTCCCTGTTTCTTCGTTCCGATTAAATATCTTCTTTCCTGATATGTTTATTTCTCTTTTTGTCAAGTACGCGCAGCCAACTAATATTCTCAGAAATTTCGTCTCTGCCCTTCCTATCGTTTTTATCCGTCATTTAGTAAATGTCCACCATTCACATACATAAGCAAGACTGGTACTGCCATTACTTTATATAGCATAAGCAGTGCATCTCTTCTACTGTTTTTAAAAGTTGTTTAATTATGGACTATAGACACTTAAAAAAAAGGAAGGAAGATCACGATTTTGACGTCGCGTCGGTGAAAAGTTGGTACCAAGCGGCATATGCAGTGTCCGCCCCGATAGCTGAGTGGTCAGGGCGGGGGTCTGTCACGCCCAGAGGCCCGGATTCGATTCCCGGCTAGGTCGGAGATTTTTTCCGCTCAGGGTCTGGGTGTTGTGTTGTCCTTATTATCATTTCATCATCAGCAGTGGAAGGCAACGGGAAACCACCACTGGAATCATTTCCCTAGACGCTCATGCGGTGGACCTCTCTGACGAGTCTTCCCCCGTGACAAGACCTACCGTAAGGCAGAACACAAAGTTAAGTATGCAGGGTATCTCAAACCGTTTGGATCAAACTGAAATAGGTGATGGTGTGTTCACAACCGATTATACTGAGATAGGGAACCAGTAGCTGTAAATGCATGGTTGTTGTTTTATAGACGTACCCAGCGTACAACGTATGACAACGGAGCTAATAGTTACTGTTCAAAGTGATGACTGCGAGTGTCAATGCACGCGTGGCAACGGCACTTGAAGTTCTACTACACTCTCGGAAAGGTCGCTGGTGTCTGTTGTACCAGGAGACAGGCATCCAGCTTGAATCTTACCAAGCAGGTCTTCATTCATTTCTACGGGGGTTTGGTACACCAACATCCTGACGTTACCCCAGCGGAAACGCCAGAGGTGTGAGCTCCGGCGATCGCGCTGGCCACGAAACAGGATCTTCTCTTCCAATCCAATGATGAGGGTATGAGTTATTCAGGTGCTCGTGGATATTAAGACTGAAGTAGGCTGGTGCACTTTGATATAGAAACCATATCCTTTCTGCAAGAACTGTGGCAGCATATCTTGCAGGAACACCAGGCAACGTAGACCAGTCAAATGGGGAGGCAGCAAATAAAGGTCTGTTAGGTGATCTTGGAGAATGTCCACCCATGCACTGACAGAAAATAGTTGCTGGAGGCCACCTATTTGGGTGACGTGGGGAATGTCCTCGCTCCATACAAGCTAATACATCACTGAAACTGGCGGTCATCGCATTGAACAGTTACTATGCTTCACGCTATTGTTATGCGGTGTACGATGTGTATGTCCTTAACAGAACAAATATGCATTTCCGATCATTGGTTCCCTCTCTCAATACGATTGTTTATGGACCCATCATCACCTGTTTCGATACGACCCAAGAGGTTTGAGACACCCTTAGACTCTGAAATTTGTATAGCTTTCAGCTGTATATCATCAAATGACATCTTGCAGAAGTAAAAGGCAGTTGTTACTTACTTACTTCATTGTCTGACTATTACATAATACCCAGTCCGTAACAGAATAAGTGAATGGCGTATTTTGGGCTGCGCGCGTATTAACGTCTTCTTTATTACCCTGTGGCTGTCTCCGTACTGAAAATTGTATTACTTACTCCGTTGGCGGACCACAGGTTGGGGGGAGGGAGTGGAGAGGCAGAGGGAAGATGCCCCAGGGGCAAACTTTTTAGGGGAGCAAAAATAATGTACGACAATTTTTATCATGAAATAAAATACGATATTTCAGGGCTTGCACACAGCATAGTCGTAACTGATGTCTTAAAATAATATTTTTTTCAAAAATTATCACTACAAGTGCGTGTGATCCGCGCCATCGAAAAGACAGGTTGTGACACCTCCGATTGCTTGGAGTGGTCCAATTTGTGCCGTGGTGCGTGCGCAATGGAAGTACTCTTGCACGCCTCACGACTCCATTGTTGTGTTTCTGTTTGGAAATAGAGGTTAACCGTAGCAGCGTACATCAGGGCTGCAAAGGCATCAGAAAACAGTAACCTTTAGGTACTATACACAGGTAAATAATATTCCTGTTTGTAGAATGGTACATAAGAAAATTTATTTATCTATAATTTTGTTTCTGAATTATAGTAAGATCAACTTTTTAATTGCCAGCGTTTGGAAATAAAACAGCTGCATGACCACAAACAGTTTCCCACAGGAAAGAGTAGCAAATGAGGTTCGTCTTAATCCTTGCATTACTTATGTGGGGTATCTGAGTTACCCCAAGCATGTCTTTTGTCATAATTTATTGTTGTTGTTGTGGTCTTCAGTCCTGAGACTGGCTTGATGCAGTTCTCGATGCTACTCTATCCTGTGCAAGCTTCATCATCTCCCAGTACTTACTGCAACCTACATCCTTCTGAATCTGCTTAGTGTACTCATCTCTTCGTTTCCCTCTACGATTTTTACCCTCCACGCTACCCCCCCCCCCCCCCCAATGCTAAATTTGTGATCCCTTGATGCCTCAGAATATGTCCTACCAACCGGTCCCCTCTTCTTGTCAAGCTGTGCCACAAACTCCTCTTCTCTCCAACTCAGTTCAATACCTCCTCGTTAGTTATGTGATCTGTTGTTGTTGTTGTTGTCTTCAGTCCTGAGACTGGTTTGATGCAGCTCTCCATGCTACTCTATCCTGCGCAAGCTGCTTCATCTCCCAGTACCTACTGCAACCTACATCCTTCTGAATCTGCTTAGTGTACTCATCTCTCGGTCTCCCTCTACGATTTTTACCCTCCACGCTGCCCTCCAATGCTAAATTTGTGATCCCTTGATGCCTCAAAACATGTCCTACCAACCGATCCCTTCTTCTAGTCAAGTTGTGCCACAAACTTCTCTTCTCCCCAATCCTATTCAATACCTCCTCATTAGATACGTGATCTATCCACCTTATCTTCAGTATTCTTCTGTAGCACCACATTTCGAAAGCTTCTATTCTCTTCTTGTCCAAACTAGTTATCGTCCATGTTTCACTTCCATACATGGCTACACTCCAAACAAATACTTTCAGAAACGACTTCCTGATACATAAATCTATATTCGATGTTAACAAATTTCTCTTCTTCAGAAACGCTTTCCTTGCCATTGCCAGTCTAAATTTTATATCCTCTCTACTTCGACCATCATCAGTTATTTTACTTCCTAAATACCAAAACTCCTTTACTACTTTAAGTGTCTCATTTCCTAATCTAATTTCCTCAGCATCACCCGATTTAATTTGACTACATTCCATTATCCTCGTTTTGCTTTTGTTAATGTTCATCTTATATCCTCCTTTCAAGACACTGTCCATTCCGTTCAACTGCTCTTCCAAGTCCTTTGCCGTCTCTGACAGAATTACAATGTCATCGGCGAACCTCAAAGTTTTTACTTCGTCTCCATGAATTTTAATACCTACTCCAAATTTTTCTTTTGTTTCCTTTACTGCTTGCTCAATATACAGATTGAATAACATCGGGGAGAGGCTACAACCCTGTCTCACTCCTTTCCCAACCACTGCTTCCCTTTCATGCCCCTCGACTCTTATTACTGCCATCTGGTTTCTGTACAAATTATAAATAGCCTTTCGCTCCCTGTATTTTACCCCTGCCACCTTTAGAATTTGAAAAAGAGTATTCCAGTCAACACTGTCAAAAGCTTTCTCTAAGTCTACAAATGCTAGAAACGTAGGTTTGCCTTTTCTTAATCTTTCTTCTAAGATAAGTCGTAAGGTCAGTATTGCCTCACGTGTTCCAACATTTCGACGGAATCCAAACTGATCCTCCCCGAGGTCTGCATCTACCAGTTTTTCCATTCGTCTGTAAAGAATTCGCGTTAGTATTTTGCAGCCGTGGCTTATTAAACTGATAGTTCGGTAATTTTCACATCTGTCAGCACCTGCTTTCTTTGGGATTGGAATTATTATATTCTTCTTGAAGTCTGAGGGTATTTCGCCTGTCTGATACATCTTGCTCACCAGCTGGTAGAGTTTTGTCATGACTGGCTCTCCCAAGGCCGTCAGTAGTTCTAATGGAATGTTGTCTACTCCGGGGGCCTTGTTTCGACTCAGGTCTTTCAGTGCTCTGTCAAACTCTTCACGCAGTATCGTATCTCCCATTTCGTCTTCATCTACATCCTCTTCTATTTCCATAATATTGTCCTCAAGTACATCGCCCTTGTATAAACCTTCTATATACTCCTTCCACCTTTCTGCCTTCCCTTCTTTGCTTAGAACTGGGCTGCCATCTGAGCTCTTGATATTCATACACGTGGTTCTCTTCTCTCCAAAGGTCTCTTTAATTTTCCTGTAGGCAGTATCTATCTTACCCCTAGTGAGATAAGCTTCTACATCCTTACATTTGTCCTCTAGCCATCCCTGTTTAGCCATTTTGCACTTCCTGTCGATCTCATTTTTCAGACGTTTGTATTCCTTTTTGCCTGCTTCATTTACTGCATTTTTATATTTTCTCCTTTCATCAATTAAATTCAATATTTCTTCTGTTACCCAAGGATTTTTAGCAGCCCTCGTCTTTGTACCTACTTTATCCTCTGCTGCCTTCACTACTACATCCCTCAGAGCTACCCATTCTTCTTCTACTGTACTTCTTTCCCCTATTCCTGTCAATTGTTCCCTTATGCTCTCTCTGAAACTCTGTACAACCTCTGGTTCTTTCAGTTTATCCAGGTCCCATCTCCTTAATTTCCCACATTTTTGCAGTTTCTTCAGTTTTAATCTACAGGTCATAACCAATAGATTGTGGTCAGAGTCCACATCTGCCCCTGGAAATGTCTTACAACTTAAAACCTGGTTCCTAAATCTCTGTCTTACCATTATATAATCTATCTGATACCTTTTAGTATCTCCAGGGTTCTTCCACGTATACAACTTTCTTTCATGATTCTTAAACCAAGTGTTAGCTATGATTAAGTTGTGCTCCGTGCAAAATTCTACTAGGCGGCTTCCTCTTTCATTTCTTAGCCCCAATCCATATTCACCTACTATGTTTCCTTCTCTCCCTTTTCCTACACTCGAATTCCAGTCACCCATTACTATTAAATTTTCGTCTCCCTTCACTATCTGAATAATTTCTTTTATTTCATCGTACATTTCTTCAATTTCTTCATCATCTGCAGAGCTAGTTGGCATATAAACTTGTACTACTGTAGTAGGTGTGGGCTTCGTATCTATCTTGGCCACAATAATGCGTTCACTATGCTGTTTGTAGTAGCTTACCCGCATTCCTATTTTCCTATTCATTATTAAACCTACTCCTGCATTACCCCTATTTGATTTTGTGTTTATAACCCTGTAGTCACCTGACCAGAAGTCTTGTTCCTCCTGCCACCGAACTTCACTAATTCCCACTATATCTAACTTTAACCTATCCATTTCCCTTTTTAAATTTTCTAACCTACCTGCCCGATTAAGGGATCTGACATTCCACGCCTCGATCCGTAGAACGCCAGTTTTCTTTCTCCTGATAACGACATCCTCCTGAGTAGTCCCCGCCCGGAGATCCGAATGGGGGACTATTTTACCTCCGGAATATTTTACCCAAGAGGATGCCATCATCATTTAATCATACAGTAAAACTGCATGTCCTCGGGAAAAATTACGGCTGTAGTTTCCCCTTGCTTTCAGCCGTTCGCAGTACCATTACAGCAAGGCCGTTTTGGTTAATATTGCAAGGCCAGATCAGTCAATCATCCAGACTGTTGCCCCTGCAACTACTGAAAAGGCTGCTGCCCCTCTTCAGGAACCACACGTTTGTCTGGCCTCTCAACAGATACCCCTCCGTTGTGGTTGCACCTACGGTACGGCCATCTGTATCGCTGAGGCACGCAAGCCTCCCCACCAACGACAAGGTCCATGGTTCATGGGGGGGTTGTGAACTACCCATCTAATATTCAGCATTCTTCTGTAGCACCACATTTCGAAAGTTCTATTCGGTCCTTGTCCAAACTATTTATCATCCATGTTTCACTTCCATACATGGCTATGCTCCATACAAATACTTTCAGAAACGACTTCCTGACACTTAAATCTATACTCGATGTTAACAAATTTCTCTTCTTCAGAAACGCTTTCCTTGCCATTGCCACTCTACATTTTATATTCTCTCTACTTCGACCATCATCAGTTATTTTGCTCCCCAAATAGCAAAACTTCTTTACTACTTTAAGTGTCTCATTTCCTAATCTAATTCCCTCAGCATCACCCGACTTAATTCGACTACATCCATTATCCTTGTTTTGCTTTTGTTGATGTTCATCTTATATCCTCCTTTCAAGACACTGTCCATTCCGTTCAACTGCTTTTCCAAGTCCTTTGCTATCTCTGACAGAATTACAATGTCATCGGCGAACCTCAAAGTTTTTATTTCTACTCCATGGATTTTAATACCTACTCCGAATTTTTCTTTCGTTTCCTTTACTGCTTGCTCAATATACAAATTAAATAACATCGGGGAGAGGCTACAACCCTGTCTCACTCACTTACCAACCACTGCTTCCCTTTCATGTCACTCGACTCTTATAACTGTCATCTGGTTGCCTCACGTGTTCCGACATTTCTACGGAATCCAAACTGATCTTCCCCGGGTTCGGCTTCTACTAGTTTTTACATTCGTCTGTAAAGAACTCGCGTTAGTATTTTGCAGCTGTGACTTACTAAACTGATAGTTGACATCTGTCAACACCTGCTTCTTTAGGATTGGAATTATTATATTCTTCTTGAATTCTGAGGGTATTTCGCCTGTCTCATACATCTTTCTCACCAGATGGTAGAGTTTTGTCAGGACTGGCTCTCCCAAGGCCATCAGTAGTTCCAATGGAATGTTGTCTACTCAGGGGGCCTTGTTTCGACTCAGGTCTTTCAGTGCTCTGTCAAACTCTTCACGCAGTATTGTATCTCCCATTTCATCTTCATCTACATCCATTTCCATTTCTCATTTTTGAGACGTCTGTATTCCTTTTTGCCTGCTTCATTTACTGCATTTTTATATTTTCTCCTTTCATCAATTAAATTCAATATTTCTTCTGTTACCCAAGGATTTCTACTAGCCCTCGTCTTTTTACCTACTTGATCCTCTGCTGCCTTCACTACTTCATCCCTCAAAGCTACCCATTCTTCTTCCACTGTATTTCTCTCCCCCATTCCTGTCAATTGCTCCCTTATGCTCTCCCTGAAACTCTGTACAACCTCTGGTTCTTTCAGTTTATCCAGGTCCCATCTCCTTAAATTCCCACCTTTTTGCAGTTTCTTCAGTTTTAATCTACAGGTCATAACCAATAGATTGTGGTCAGAGTTCACATCTGCCCCTGGAAATGTCTTACAGTTTAAAACCTGGTTCCTAAATCTCTGTCTTACCATTATATAATCTATCTGAAACGTGTCAGTATCTCCAGGCTTCTTCCATGTGTACAACCTTCTTTTATGATTCTTGAACCAAGTGTTAGCTATGATTAAGTTGAGCTCTGTGCAAAATTCTACCAGGCGGCTTCCTCTTTCCTTTCTTAGCCCCAGTCCGTATTCACCTGCTACGTTTCCTTCTCTCCCTTTTCCTACTACCGAATTCCAGTCACCCATGACTATTAAATTTTCGTCACCCTTCAGTATCTGAATATTTTCTTTTATTTCATCATACATTTCTTCAATTTCTTCGTAATCTGCAGAGCTAGTTGGCATATAAACTTGTACTACTGTAGAAAGTGTGGGCTTCGTATCTATCTTGGCCACAACAAAGCATTCACTATGCTGTTTGTAGTAGCTTACCCGCATTCCTATTGTTTTATTCATTATTAAACCTACTCCTGCATGACCTCTATTTGATTTTGTGTTTATAACCCTGTAGTCACCTGACCAGAAGTCTTGTTCCTCCTGCCACCGAACTTCACTAATTCCCACTCTATCTAACTTTAACCTATCCATTTCCCTTTTGAAATTTTCTAACCTGCCTGCCCGATTAAGGCATCTGACATTCCACGCTCCGATCCGTAGAACGCCAGGTTTCTTTCTCCTGATAACGGCGTCCTCCTGAGTAGTCCCCGCCCGGAGATCCGAATGGGGGACTATTTTACCTCCGGAATATTTTACCCAAGAGAACGCCATAATCTTTTAATCATACAGTAAAGCTGCATGTCCTCGGGAAAAAGTACGGCTGTAGTTTCCCCTTGCTTTCAGCCGTTCGCAGTACCAGCACAGTAAGGCCGTTTTGGTTAATGTTGCAAGGCCAGATCAGTCGATCATCCAGACTGTTGCCCCTGCAACTACTGAAAAGGCTGCTGCCCCTCTTCAGGAATCACATGTTTGTCTGGCCTCCCAACAGACACCCCTCCGTTGTGGTTGCACCTACGGTACGGCCATCTGTATCGCTGAGGCACGCAAGCCTCCCCACCAACGGCAAGGTCCTTGGTTCATGGGGGGAGACAAGAATCATATCATAAAATTATTAAATGAAATCTTTGTTGCGATTTGGACTTTTTAAAACTGTTTATTCACTTCACCATAGTAGGTTTGGGTGTACAGACATTTTTGTGTGCAATGTGAAAACTGAAACCAATATAACATATGGATAACAAAATGTAAAGCATTTGGTAAACAATTTAAGAAGCATTACCTAACAAGACCATTCCCTTGGTACTTGAAAATGGCTCTAGAGCTGAAATCGCAACAATGAAATAAATGAATAATAGTCATCATCTAACTGCTAGATGATCGGTCTCTCTAAATCCTGGTATATACTAGGGCGAACGAAGGGAACGAGCGTAAAACCTCGTTTACACTGCTGCAAACGAGTATTCATAGATAATTCGCCAAATTTCACTGCCATTCGTTTATACTTGTGAACAAGCGTTTATACTGGAATGAAGGGAGGAGAATAGAAGAGAACGAGCATAACATGCAAACTATAGATGCTGTCTATTTTAATTTTTTTTATCTGTGCGCTAATAATCCTCACACAGCTTTCACTTGAAAACAACACCACTCATAGTAACAGATCTGTGTGAGTGCGGATGTCCCCAGTAATAACTGTGTTGCAGATAAAAGCGTAAATCTGTTGCGAATATTTGCGAGTTATCTTTAAACTGTACAAAGTAATTTTTTAACATAATTATGGTTTGCCGTCTGTGGCTCTTCAAAGTTGACACCGCCAAAATATGCTCGAAAAACACGCTTTCACTTGAATATTACCGCGTTTGCAGCCCCCTTTCAACAACAATCCAAAATTCATCGTTTTGTGCCACTCTTATACCATTTACGATAAGTTAGACTAGAAGAAGAATATAATAATTCCAATCCCAAAGAAAGCAGGTGTTGACAGATGTGAAAATTACCAAACTATCAGTTTAATAAGTCACAGCTGCAAAATACTAACGCGAGTTCTTTACAGACGAATGTAAAAACTAGTAGAAGCCGAACCCGGGGAAGATCAGTTTGGATTCCGTAGAAATGTTGGAACACGTGAGGCAATACTGTCTCCGACTTACCTTAGAAGCTAGATTAAGGAAGGGCAAACCTACGTTTCTAGCAGTTGTAGACTTAGAGAAAGCTTTTGACAATGTTGATTGGAATACTCTCTTTCAAATTCTGAAGGTAGCAGGGGTAAAATACAGGGAGCGAAAGGCTATTTACAATTTGTACAGAAACCAGATGGCAGTTATAAGAGTCGAGGGACATGAAAGGGAAGCAGTGGTTGGTAAGTGAGTGAGACAGGGTTGTAGTTTCTCCCCGATGTTATTCAATCTGTATATTGAGCAAGCAGTGAAGGAAACAAAAGAAAAATTCGGAGTAGGTATTAAAATCTATGGAGAAGAAATAAAAATGTTGAAGTTAGCCGATGACATCGTAATTCTGTCAGAGACAGCAAAGGACTTGGAAGAGCACTTGAACGGAATGGATAGTGTCTTGAAAGGAGAATATAAGATGAACATCAACAAAAGCAAAACGAGGATAATGGAATGTAGTCAAATTAAGTCGGGTGACGCTGAAGGAATTAGATTAGGAAATGAGACACTTAAAGTAGTAAAGGAGTTTTGCTATTTGGGGAGCAAAATAACTGATGATGGTCGAAGTATAGACGATATAAAATGTAGACTGGCAATGGCAAGGAAAGCGTTTCTGAAAAAGAGAAATTTGTTAACATCGAGTATAGATTTAAGTGTCAGGAAGACATTTCTGAAAGTATTTTTATGGAGTGTAGCCATGTATGGAAGTGAAACATGGACGATAAATAGTTTGGACAAGAAGAGAATAGAAGCTTTCGAAATGTGGTGCTACAGAATAATGCTGAAGATTAGATGGGTAGATCACATAACTAATGAGGAAGTATTGAATAGGATTGGGGAGAAGAGAAGTTTGTGGCACAACATGACCAGAAGAAGGGATCGGTTGGTAGGACATGTTTTGAGGCATCAAGTGATCACCAGTTTAGTATTGGAGGGCAGCGTGGAGGGTAAAAGTCGTAGAGGGAGACCGAGAGATGACTACACTAAGCAGATTCAGAAGGATGTAGGTTGCAGTAGGTACTGGGAGATGAAGAAGCTTGCATTAGATGCAGTGGCATAGATAGCTGCATCAAACCGGTCTCAGGACTGAAGACCACAACAATAACAACATGCGAAGTAAAAGAATTTAAATTTGAAATGACTGTCACTGAAATATGTCCAGCCTTAATTCGCATCATAACCGAGTGCGCATTTTGAAAACTTTCTAGTGTTAACCTGCACGTGGAGATCTTTTTTACCACCATAATCCTTATCAGAAGAGCTGTATAGCAAGAGGAAATAGACGGCACGGAACGCCAGTGTAAAACCCTTGCGACTGCAATACAGTCTGCATTTAAACAGTAACTCGCGAGAAGTGTTTGTGTTACTTTTCGTTTATTTCATTTCGCATATGATTGTGAGAAATAAACTTGGTTTGTAGAATTACAGGAGCTAATCGACATTCTTAGATTGAAAACTCGGGAAAAACCACAGCCGATCATGAGCTACAGTCAGCAGTGTGACGAATGCATTTCGCGCGCAGCGCTCTAGCCGAACGCAAATCAGCGTCATTCACGTCACCGAAGATACAGCGTTGCCAATTCCGCGACATGGACAGGTCAGTTAGCATTGTAGCGTCGTCGCCTGTGACATCTGTTGACCGACGGGAAAACTATTTTTATGGTTGCCTGTTCCGCCGTAAGAACGGTCAATCTGTTTCTTAGGTGATCTGGGGTTCGACTAAAGATTGTCACTGTCAGTCTCGTAAGGCGCAAGCGGTTCCGCACAGATTATCCTTCGTTGCTCATTACGGTCGTCTGTTAGACGCCGAAGAACTCAGGAGGCAAACACAGCAACAGAGACGTTCAGTTGATAAGGGACGTGTCTGATTGTGATCGATCGATCTCTCGAATGAGAGTGTCTGCACGTTGCAACATTGCAGGGTGCTGACAGACGCCGTTCACTGCCAGGTCTGTGTAGACATTCTGCAAGTCCCTTGAATATCTGCGATGCCCCGCTACCGACGCCATTTTGGAAGCTACGTACAGCGCCGACACCTACCGGAATTTCATGAAACTACTGGAGTTGAACCAGGAATATTTCACGTTGTCCCACAACAAATACCGCATTTTTTCGGCCTAAACTGGCAGAGTGAAACTATGTTGCGTTACTTATTGAACGCTTCTCGTAGAAGTAGAAGCAGTAAATTTTCTCCGTATGTACTGTGGGTGACAGCAGCCTCTGGCACCCTGTAACGCGCGCCTGCGCGCACTTTGCAGCTGCCAGGGCAGACCGGTGTTGTGGAGCCCGTCTTGCGTGCAGCGGGTCGCACGTCGCCCTGAGTGCCTCCATAGCAGCGAATGGTCAGCGTAAGGAGCAGCCACGAGCGCTGACAGCGATAGCGGCCGTCCCACTTAGAGCCACTTTATACGCTAAATTTACTCTGTTTATGAAGACGTAATTTATCTGCTCGCGTTAGCAGCAGCCGCCCCTCTGTGTATAATAAAGTTAATGTGTTTGTTTTTAACGGCTGGAACGGGTGTGAGCTATGAAGATTTCAGTTTAATTTTAGGCGGAATTATTCCACCGCTTCGGAAGGGAAGTGGGATTATAAGCGGAGCGCAGAAAATGTCAGTAGATTGATCTTGCCGTCACCAAACCCAAAATTGTTCAGTAAACAGGAACCGAGAAACATACACTCCCTTTCGAATCTTTTTCTGTACTATGTATCACCTCAAGATGCGGGAGAATTTCATATTTCAAACAATAAAAAAAGTGGGAACGTTTATCATCAGGGCTTACACCTTTTGCCCTGATGCGCCTTAGAAATCTTCACACCGTCTTCTTAGAGCGTAATGGCTATTTCGTTTTCCTGCTGGATTAGATCGCAAAACAACCTTTATATTCTATTGTCTTACACAGAACAGGATCTAACTGGCTCCATACTTCATTCCTGCCTAATATCGACCTGTTGCTATGGTGATGAAGAGGAATAATCGCGCTAAATAATGGAGAAACCCCATTTCTGACGGCCAGTTTGTTTCGATTGGTAAGGAGTTAAGAGTCCAGCTCTTACATCTGTACAAGAATAATGGAAGAGCTGTAACTTGAAATATACCTTCGCTTTTCATGGTCGGGGTTTACAGTCAGATATAATTTTTTAATGAACTTCATGTTCGCCGATGACTGTGAAAGTCATTTATTTCACTACCGCGTTTTCAGCTTTGACACCATTTTCAAGTTGTTGTTGTTGTGGTCTTCAGTCCCGAGGCTGGTTTGATGCAGCTCTCCATGCTACTCTATCTTGTGCAAGCTTCTTCATCTCCCAGTACTTGCTGCAACCTACATCCTTCTGAATCTGCTTAGTGCATTCATCTCTTGGTCTCCCTAAGTGCTACAACAAAATGTTTAGCTTCGGTACACGTCAGAATATCAAATCCTCCGACATGTACAGTCGGCCAAACAGGTGGCATTGCAAAAGATTTTGCTTCAGCACAGGTCACAAATTAAAACCTGCCTACGAGTATACTCGGAGTATTTCGTAGTACCACTTGAGATGGGCCCAATTGTAAAATAAATAACTTGTATAATCAATGACAAATATGATGTCCTTTTCAAAAAAATAAATCTGTTGCCTATAATTTCAAGGTAAGTTAGCGGTTATTTCCTTGAAGCTACTCTCCGGGAAGGCCTATTTAATTAATTACATAATGTGGCGAAAACAGTTAGCCTTTGCATATAATGCGGAACGGAACACTGTTTATCAAGAATCGACTGAAATGATAAATTGCAAGAACAATTGTGTAGCCGTTTAAGACCGTCAGAAAAAGTATTAGAAGCTTGTAAAGGTATTCCATGGTAGGCTGTGCTGGGAAATAATTCGTAAGAAAAAAATTTGATACGTTCCGCCGTTTCCGAGTTAAGTTAGCCAATCACATCGTCGCGCGCTCAAATCCACTCAACCTGCCAGATGCAATATCGCCAAACGTGTTCTTCGTTTGGTTTCGTCAGACCGAACAGACGTAAATTCTGCTCACCTTTTTTTTTTCATCAGTGTGCTCCTGTGCTAACCTCTTCATCTCAGAGTAGCAGTTGCAACCTACGTCCTCAATTATTTGCTGGATGTATTCCAATCTCTGTCTTCTTCCACAGTTTTTGTTCTCTACAACTCCCTCTAGTACCATGGAAGTCATTTCCTCATGTCTTATCAGATGTTCTGTCATCCTGTCCCTTCTCCTTACCAGTGTTTTACACATACACTCCTGGAAATTGAAATAAGACCACCGTGAATTCATTGTTCCAGGAAGGGGAAACTTTATTGACACATTCCTTGGGTCAGATACATCACATGATCACACTGACAGAACCACAGGCACATAGACACAGGCAACAGAGCATGCACAATGTTGGCACTAGTACAGTGTATATCCACCTTTCGCAGCAATGCAGGCTACTATTCTCCCATGGAGACGATCGTAGAGATGCTGGATGTAGTCCTGTGGAACGGCTTGCCATGCCATTTCCACCTGGCGCCTCAGTTGGACCAGCGTTCGTGCTGGACGTGCAGACCGCGTGAGACGACGCTTCATCCAGTCCCAAACATGCTCAATGGGGGACAGATCCGGAGATCTTGCTGGCCAGGGTAGTTGACTTACACCTTCTAGAGCACATTGGGTGGCACGGGATACGTGCGGACGTGCATTGTCCTGTTGGAACAGCAAGTTCCCTTGCCGGTCTAGGAATGGTAGAACGATGGGTTCGATGACGGTTTGGATGTACCGTGCACTATTCAGTGTCCCCTCGACGATCACCAGAGGTGTACGGCCAGTGTAGGAGATCGCTCCCCACACCATGATGCCGGGTGTAGGCCCTGTGTGCCTCGGTCGTATGCTGTCCTGATTGTGGCGCTCACCTGCACGGCGCCAAACACGCATGCGACCATCATTGGCACCAAGCCAGAAGCGACTCTCATCGCTGAAGACGACACGTCTCCATTCGTCCCTCCATTCACGCCTGTCGCGACACCACTGGAGGCGGGCTGCACGATGTTGGGGCGTGAGCGGAAGACGGCCTAACGGTGTGCGGGACCGTAGCCCAGCTTCATGGAGACGGTTGCGAATGGTCCTCGCCGATACCCCAGGAGCAACAGTGTCCCTAATTTGCTCCGAAGTGGCGGTGCGGTCCCCTACGGCACTGCGTAGGATCCTACAGTCTTGGCGTGCATCCGTGCGTCGCTGCGGTCCGGTCCCAGGTCGACGGGCACGTGCACCTTCCGCCGACCACTGGCGACAACATCGATGTACTGTGGAGACCTCACGCCCCACGTGTTGAGCAATTCGGCGACACGTCCACCCGGCCTCCCGCATGCCCACTATACGCCCTCGCTCAAAGTCCGTCAACTGCACATACGGTTCACGTCCACGCTATCGCGGCATGCTACCAGTGTTAAAGACTGCGATGGAGCTCCGTATGCCACGGCAAACTGGCTGACACTGACGGCGGCGGTGCACAAATGCTGCGCAGCTAGCGCCATCCGACGGCCAACACCGCGTTCCCTGATGTGTCCGCTGTGCCGTGCGTGTGATCATTGCTTGTACAGCCCTCTCGCAGTGTCCGGAGCAAGTATGGTGGGTCTGACACACCGGTGTCAATGTGTTCTTTTTTCCATTTCCAGGAGTGTATTTCTTTCCTCTCCGATTCAGTGTAGAACTTCCTCATTCCTTACCTTATCATCTAATTTTCAACACTAGTCTGTTGCACCACATCTCAAATGCTTCGATTCTCTTCTGTTCCGTTTTTCCCACAGTGTATTTTTCAGTACCATACAATGCTGTAAATTCTCAGAAACTTCTTCCTCAAATTGAGGCCGATACTTGATATTAGTAGACTTCTCTTGGCCAGGAATGCCTTTTTTTGCCATAGCTAGTCTGCCTTTGATGTCCTCCTTGCTCGGTCCATCATTGGTTATTTTACTGCCTAGGTAGCAGAAATCATTAACTTCATATACTTCGTGACCGTCAATTCTGATAAGTTTCTCGCTGTTCTCGTTTCTACTGCTTCTCATTACCTTCGTCTTTCTTCGGTTTACTCTCAGTCCATAGTGTGTACTCATTAGACTGTTCATTCCGTTGAGCAGATCATGTAATTCTTCTTCACTTTCTTTCAGCATAGCACTGTCATCAGCGAATAGTATCATTGATATCTCTTCACCTTGAATTTTAATTCCACTTCTGAACTTTTATTTTATTTCCATTATTGCTTCCTCGATGTTCAGATTCAACATTAGGGCAGGAAGCCTACGTCCTTGTCTTACATTCTTTATAATCCGAGCACTTCGTTCTTGGTCGTCTACTCTTATTATTCCCTCTTAGCTGTTCTACATATTGCATATGACCGTCTCTCCCTATAGCTTACCCCTACTTCTTTCAGAATTTCGAACATCTTGCACCATTTTACAATGTCGAACGCTTTTTCCCAGGTCGATAAATCCTATGAATGTGTCTTGATTTTTCTTTAGTCTTGCTTCCATTATTAAACGCAACATCAGAATTACCTCTCTCGTGCCTTTGCTTTTCCTAAAGCCAAGCTGACCGACAGGTAGGGCACTCTCAATCTTCTTTCCAATTCTTCTGTACTTTATTCTTGTAAACAACTTGGATGCATGAGCTGTTAAGCTGACTGTGCGATAGTTCTCGCACTTGTCAGCTCTTGTCGTCTTCGGAATTTTATGGATGATGCTTTTCCGAAAGTTAGATGGTATTTTGTGGATGATACTTTTCCGAAAGTCAGATGGTATGTCGCCAGACTCATACATTCTACGCACCAACGTGAATAGTAGTTTTGTTGCCACTTCCCCCAATGACGTTAGAAATTATGCCTTATCTGATCGTAAGTCTTCCAAAGCTCTTTTAAATTCTGATTTTTGACTTTCCTGTATGCTGAGTCTGCCCTTCCGACAATCATTTATTTTTCAATTTCTTCACACTTTTCCTGCAGCTATTTAGTCTTAGCTTCCCTGCATTTCCTACTTATTTCATTCCTCAGCGATTTGTATTTCTGTATTCCTGAGTTTCCCGGAACATTTTTGTACTTCCTCCTTTCATCGATCAACTTCCGAAAAAGGTTCATTTTAACTGGTAATGAGCATTTCAACAAGTTTCAAGTATCGGATCCACAGATATCTTTGCGTTACTGCACTTTAGCTCGTGCAGGTGCTCGAATTTGCGTGCGCGATTTCCTGACTGGCTAATTTCAATGCTTAATAACTAGGAAACGGCGCAACGTATCTAACTTTCTTCTAGACAGTTGTTTCTCGGCGCTACATCCCCTGCAACACCCTTACAAGTTTTTCAGAGTGTTTCTAACCACCCTTGTATACAGAGCGTTAGTTTAAACTTGAGACAACAAAATATCTCGACAACGACACACGCTACGCCAATAAATAAGTACGTTTTACGCAAACCATTGTTTCCCATTAGTGGTAAATGGCGCTATAAGTGACAAATATGAAGAGTGCCTGTTTTTACATGTAACAAACGACACACTTGATGCTACATTTGATTTACGATGTAATTGTAAATCTTTGTTTTCTAACGGTTGATATCAACGTTGAAACGTTACTACCGTGTTGCGAACGTGGTCATATAATGCGAACAATACAGCTAGACATTGACACTTCTGGTATGTCTTGTGTGATAACGAAGTTTTCTTTTTCCTACGGGGTTGATTGAAGTATGTTCCCAAACCATCGAAATACTTGATTTCGGTGGCTGCCTCGATCCCCGCCATCATGGTGAGTGATTTCGGTGTGCCTTTCCATCGAACCGCTGCTAAGCGGCTACCGGCGGAATACAAACCACAGCCGCTGTCATAAGTCAAAATGTCCATGAACTGTAAGTGACAGTTGCAGCTGCCATGGATACTCACCGATATCAAGCAATCCAATGGTGAGAGATAAGCGGTCTCACATGCTCATCGTTGTACCTGGATCACATTTGCAATAGTTGCCTACCAGACATTGAAACGGGTAACCAAAATGCGCTGCACAATCGGATTTGAAGTATTAGAGCAAATTTCGAAAATAAACATTAACTTTTAGGACACCAAGGTTTACATTTACATGTAGAATCAAGTGTGTCGGTTTTAGTTGCAAAAACAAGCACACTTTATATTTGGGATTAGCATCACTTGCCAAGAATGGAAAACAATGGTCTGAGTAACCCAACCGTATTTATTGGCGTAGACCGAATATGCAATAAAAATGGGGGTTCCCATTCAAGGTTCAGATCATCTCCCTCACAGATACAGGATGGGCTGGCCACGGGGACAAGTTTGCATTGAGGTAACGCAAGTCATCTGAGATAGCTTCCAATATGGTGTCGGGCCTCCTCTTTCCCGACATAATGCAGCAACTCGACATAGCGTGGACTCAACAAATTGTTGGAAGTCTCCTGCAGAAATAGTGAGCCATACTGACTCTACAGCCGTCCACAATTGCGGAAGTGTTGCCGGTGCATAATGTTGTGCACTAATTGACTTGACGATTATGTCTCAATAACGTTTGATGGGACTCATGTCGCGCGATCAGGGTGACCAAACCATTTGCACCAACTGTCCAGAGCCTTCTTCAAACCAATCACGGGCAATTGTCGGCCCGGCCAGCCGGGGTGGCCGAGCGGTTCTAGGCGCTACAGCTGCAACCGCTCGACGGCTACAGTCGCAGGTTCGAATCCTGCCTCGGGCATGGATATGTGTGCTTTCCTTAGGTTAGTTAGGTTTAAGTAGTTCTGTTCTAGGGGACAGGTGACCACAGAAGTTAAGTCTCATAGTGCTCAGAGCCATTTGAACCAATTGTGGGCCGATGAATGGAGCATTGTCATCCGCAAATATTGCACCGTTGATTGGGAACATGAAGTCCGTGAATGGCTGAAAATGGCCTCCAAGGAGCCACCGAGCATGGTGGTAGCACAATGGACTCGCATTCAGGGGGACGACTGTTCAAACCCTCGTTCGGCCATCCAGATTTAGGTTTTCTGTGATTTCCTCCTGGGAATTGCCGGAATGGCTCCTTTCAAATGTGACGGCCGATTTCTTTCCCCATCCTTCACACAGTCCGAGGGTGTGCTCCGTCTCTAATTACCTCAATGTCGACGGGTCTTTAAGCCCAATCTTCCTTACTTTTTTCCCAAATAGCCTAATATAGCCATTCCTAGTGAATTTTCTGTTCAATTGTACCAGACGACCTAGTCCATTCCTTGTAAAGACAGCCCACACCATTACGCTGCCTCCACCAGCTTGCACACGGCTTCGTGAGGTCTGCGCCGCATTCGAAACCTACCACCAGTTCTTACCAGCTGAAATAGGGACTCATCTGATCAGGTCACGGTTTGCCAGTGATCTACGGTCCCATCAATGTGGTGACGAGCCAAGGAGAGGCGCTGTAGTCGATTCCTTGCTTTAGCAAAGGCAGTCGCGTAGGTCATCTGCTGCCAAAGCCAATTAACGCAAGATTTCGCCGCACCGACCTAACAGATACGGTCATCGTACGCTCCACATTGATTTCTGTGGTATGTTACGTAGTGTTGCTTGTGTTTTAGCACTGAACGCTACGCAAACGCCACTGCTCTCTCTCCTTAAGTGAAGGCGCAGTCACTTCATTGTCCGTGGTGAGAGGTAATGCCTAAAATATGGTATTTTGGCACATTCTTGACACCCGTCGCGCGGCCATATTCACGCCGGCCACCTTTTCACATGAATCACCTGACTAGAAATGACAGCTCCACCCATGCGCTGCTCTTTTATACCCGGCGTGCGCGATGCTGCTGCCATCTGTATATCTACGTATTGCTTTCCCATGACCTTCGTCACTTCAGCGTATGTAGCAGTAATGGCTCAAGGTATTTACTGCTGACAGTATGTTGTTCTCAGCATGGCCACTATCTCGTGGTCTTTGTTGTGGTTGGCAGGAGAGTCAACCGTGTTTTTCTAAATGAGGCCGAAATGCACGCGTCTCAGCTCACGCAGGCTGGCGTGAGGTCTGGAACATGACAAGGGAATTAGAATTGAGAAAAACGGACGTAGCTGGTGGAATACTTTAATCCATTCATGGAGAACGTCGCTCTTTATGGTACATGATTCACAATATCAATAGTACGGATACTGGCGCCTTGCTAGGTCGTAGCAAATAACGTAGCTGAAGGCTATGCTAACTATCGTCTCGGCAAATGAGAGCGTAGAAGTCAGTGAACCATCGCTAGCAAAGTCGGCTGTACAACTGGGGCGAGTGCTAGGAAGTCTCTCTAGACCTGCTGTGTGTCGGCGCTCGGTCTGCAATCACTGATAGTGGCGACACGCTGGTCCGACGTATACTACCGGACCGCGGCCGATTTAAAGGCTACCACCTAGCAAGTGTGGTGTCTGGCGGTGACCCCAACAGTCTGCACCAACCAGCGAAGTTGTAACATTTACATGTTAATCCCGAAAGTATGGTTTAGTGTTTTAAGCCAATTTTGTGTGGTTTTGTAAGTACAAATATTAAAATCTGTGCGTAAAATCAGATACCCTTTTTTGCTAGTTGGTTAATATATGGTAAACTTTCAGAGTACATCTTATTTCCAGCCGGAGTGGCGGAGCGGTTCTAGGCGCTACACTCTGGCACCGCGCGACCGCTACGGTGCAGGCTCGAATAATGCCTCGGGCGTCGATTTGTGTGATGGTCTTAGGTTAGTTAAGTTTAAGTAGTTCTAAGTTCTAGGGGACTGATGAGCTCAGAAGTTAAATCCCATAGTGCTCAGAGCCATTTGAACCATTTTCAGTACATCTTATTATTTATGTGCAGGGAATAGACAGCTGAGATTAAGTACGGTGCAGTTCTTAGCCGGCCGCGGTGGTCTAGCGGTTCTAGGCGCTCAGTCCGGAACCGCGCGACTTCTACGGTCGCAGGTTCGAATCCTGCCTCGGGCATAGATGTGTGTGATGTCCTTAGGTTAGTTAGGGTTAAGTAGTTCTAAGTTCTAGGGGACTGATGACCACAGATGTTAAGTCCCATAGTGCTCAGAGCCATTTGAACCTTTTTTTGTTGTTGTTGCAGTTCTTATATTTTTTATAATTCCCATAATAGATGGGAAAGTCAAGAGAACGAAATAACACAAAATGTAAGAATGGCTCGAACAATGCAGTTTGCTCCGTTAGTTACACATCCAGATATGAAATACACTGATGTGACAAAAGGCATGGGATAGCGATATGCACATATATAGAGATGGCGGCAGTATCGCGTCCAAAAGGTACAAAAGGCTAGTGCGTCGGCGGAGCTATCAATTGTACTCAGGTGATTCATGTGGAAAGGGGCGCGACTGATTGCCCACCCACGACGGAAATTAACTGACTTTGAACGCGGGATGGTAGTTGCAGCTAGAAGCACGGGACATTCCAATTCGGAAATCGTTAAGGAATTCAATATTCTGAGATGCTCAGTATCAAGAGTGTGCCTAGAACATCAAAATTTTAGGCATTACCTCTCACCAAGGAAAACGCGGTGGCCGGCGGCGTTCACTTAACGACCGTTAGCAGCGGCGTTTGCGTAGAGTTGTCAGTGCTAACAGATAAACAACACTGCCTGAAATACTTGCAGAAATCCTTGTGCGACGTAGGATGATCGTATCCGTTAGGACTGTGCGGTAAAATGTGGCGTTAATGGGCTATGGCAGCAGACGACCGATCAAGTGCCTTTGCTAAAAGCGCGACTTCGATAGCAGCGCCTGTGCTGTGCTCGTGGCATATCGGTTGGAGAGTAGACGATTGGAAAACCGTGTCCCGGACCGATCAGTCGCGATTTCAGTCGATAAGAGCTGACGATAGGATTCGAATGTGGTGCAGACCTCACGAAGCCATGGAGTCACGTGGTTAACAAGGCACTGTGCAAGCTGGTGGTGACTCCAGAATGATATGGGCTGTGTTTACATGGAATGGACTGGGTCGTCTCATGCAACTGAACCGATTATTGACTGGGAATGGTTGTATTCGGCTAGTGGGAGACCTTTTGCAGCTATTCATAGACTTCCTTTTATCGAACAACGACGGAACATTTATGGATGACAATGTGGCATGCCACCGGGCCACAATTTTTCGCGGTTGGTTTGAAGAACACTCTGGACATTTTGAGCAAATGATTTGGCTACCCAGATCACCAGGCATGAATCCCGTCGGACATTTATGGGGCACAATCGGGAGGTCAGTTCCTGCACAAAGTACTCCACCGGCAACAGTTTGGCAGTTATGGACGGCTATGGGGACAGCATGGCTCAGTATTTCTGCACGAGACTTTCACCGACCTGCCGAGCCCATGCCACGTGGAGCTGCTGCACTACCCTGGGCAAAAGGAGGTCCGACACGGTATTACAAAGGTACCCCATGACTTTTTGTCAGATCAGTGTAATTGCCGCATGGACGACGCAAAGTTACTGCTAATTTACTACTACGTCATTGTGAAGATATAACAGCGTGTAAATTTTACGTTGACAAACCAGAATAGCTCGAAAAATAGGCTTCATACGAAAAAATGTGTAGAATCCAAAGTTGATTATTTTCGAAGGGGACATCTGCTGGTTCTAAAATTTGCCCGCCACCTCAGCCCCCTGTCGGCGGGCCGGGAGGCAACTTTAAAAATTCAAATGGTAACCCCCATTTTTTACTGCAGAGTCAGATTCTTCATCAAAAAACTACGCCAACTTTGTCTTAAACATTTGTTTTGATTCTTGGTAGTTGGCGCTGTAATCCAAGAAAATCCATGTTATCATTTTTGCCTGGAAAATGGTTACGGATAAATAAAAAACACTTATTTACTTCGTAAATTATGATTCGCTAAATCTAAAACTCTCCCTCTCTTCCTATACGGCGGGGTTTGAGAGAGAGGAATTAGAGTTTTACAAATGTTGACCCAAATATTAATTTTTCCCTGAGATTCGGATAAGTTTTGTTGGTTTCGTGGTCACGAGGCCATACAACTTTCAATTATCAAACAAATCATCTGACTAGCTAACTAACTAACCAAACATCCTACTTACTAACGACTGAACTCATTTTTTATTTATCCGTAACCATTTTCCAAGCTAAAATTAGAGCATAGATTTACTTGAATTTCAGCGCCAACTACCAAGAATGAAAAAAAAAAAAATGATTAAGGCAAAATGTTAATAGTTTTTTATGTAGAACCTAATTCTGCAATAAAAAAAATGGGGGTTCCCATTTGAAATTTTAAAGTTACTTCCCGCCCCACCCCAAGGGGGCTGGGGTGGCAGGCTAATTTTAGCACCAGCAGATGTACCCCTCGAATATAATCAACTTTGGATTCTACACATTTTTTCATGTGAAGCTTATTTTTCGAGTTATTCTGGTTTGTAAACTTAAAATTTACACCCTGTATTATTACCATCGCGGTCACACTGTAACAATACTCAACAGTTTAGTCACATGCGTGCAATGCTATACTGAACTCAGCTCCCCCCTTCCCTCCGAAAAAAGGAAAAAAAGATCAGTTTGGTTACGTCTGGAAAATAATAACCCCCAGAGAAATGCGTCCGAATCGGCTATTAGAATATCAGAAATTTTGAAATACGTAAACTAGCCAACGAACGCTCTCGAGGACGAACGTCCTGTTGAGGAGGACCTGCAGGATATGAATTGCTTGCCAGAGAATATAGTAATTTTCATAGCAGAGGAAATTACTTTTAACTTAACATGTACTGTATGCCACAGAAAACGGAAGTAAAGATAGTAATGAATACTGGATCTACTGTCATGAATGTGTTGTATCACTGCCACTGATAGGAATCGTGCTGAGATACAATAATTGATATGCATAATGGATACCAACAGGCAGCGTTTAGTGCGGATGTTTTTACACAGTATAATCAAATACCAGAGTGTGCGCTGCCTATGATGCGCCACGCCGGTGACGTCAGCACTACAGCAATCCCCTCTTTTGTTGGGCATGGTCAGTAATCGCATGTTATCTTACATTACAGATGTAGTGAATAACTCTTCCTTTTTCATCTCATAAAAGTGACAGACGTAGGTATCTGCTTGTTGCTTCCATAATGCTGGAAATTATTGATGATAGTGATGTTTGGTTTATGGGGCGCTTAACTGCGCGGTTATCAGCACCCGTACAAATTCCCAACCTTTGCTGAGTCCAAACTCGCTGCTTTCATGGAGGATAATGAAATGATGAGGACAACACAAACACCCAGTCGTTTCGAGGCAGGTGAAAATCCCTGACCCGACCGGGAATCGAACCCGGGACCCCGTGCTCGGGAAGCGAGAACGCGACCGCGTGACCACGAGCTGCGGAGGGAAACTATTGACACCAACTGATAAATATTATGTTGTGGACAATATTTTATTGTTTTTTACTGTTTTTATTGGTTTTTATTCATTTCCTGTTGAAGAGCTACAGCTTCATCGCTAGGCACTTACGCGCTGTTATCGATGTGATCGTATGTTCACTTGACAAGAGATTCACTTGTCAGGCTTGCAGGAACCACACTAGAAGACGCTGAAGTTCATTCTCCGGAAATATCTGCACATCGCCCACAGTCGCAAACGTGAAACTATAGTTGCATGTAAGTGAAAAGTAAATACAGTATATAAAAAAGCAACAGACAGTACTGACTCGAAGAAAAACTGGTAAAAAGATTTGATACGCTTCACGGATTTCTTTCCACGTTGAATTTGTATGCAGCCTCAAGCTTTCGACGACTCCTTATGTCATAACTGTCTGGATTTGTATGTAGACCGTGTGGTGTTTTATTTAGTTGGCAACATGAAATTTCGAGTCGCCTATCATCGAACGAAACCGACATCACGGCCAGTGTTCCTCCACCACTGACGTCGATGCAACGTCTTGTAGCCTATGGAAGTTTCGTGACTCTGCGATGCCCTCGTGACGTAATTCGTACAAGAGCAGCTAACAAGACGACGGAAGATAACATGGAAAGCTTGAGACTACATTCAAATCTCATACAGCAAGATATCCATGAAGCATATTTCCACGAACATAGAGCGAAAAATTAAATGGCAATTCCACATCATAGATAACTGTATCTACAATTTTAGACGAACAGTTGGTAACAGCTAGATCTTTAAATTAAAATACAGAACGTAGGTACGTTTGACATTTTATTTCGGTTGTTCCAATGTGATACACCATTTCTGAGAACGCATGCTGTTACAGCGTGATTCTCTATAAACACCACATAAATGCAATAAATGCTCAAAATTATGTCCGTCAACCTCAATGCATTCGGCAATACGTGTAACGACATTCCTCTCAACAGCGAGTAGGTCGCCTTCCGTAATGTTCGCACATGCATTGACAATGCGTTGACGCATGCTGTCAGGCGTTGTCGGTGGATCAAGATAGCAAATATCATTCAACGTTCCCCACGGAAAGAAATCCGGAGACGTCAGATCCGGTGAACGTGCGAGCCATGGTATGGTGCTTCGAAAACCAATCCACCTATCATTCAATACCGCTTCAACCGCATGCGAGCTATGTGCCGGACACCCGTCATGTTGGAAGTACATCACCAATCTGTGACGCAGTGACACATCTTTTAGTAAGATCGGTAGAACATTACGTAGGAAATCAGCATACATTGCACCATTTAGATTGCCATTGATAAAATGGGGGCCAGTTATGCTTCTTCCCATTATGCCGCACCATACATTAACCCGCCAAGGTCGCTGATGTTCCACTTGTCGCAGCCGTCGTGGATTTTCCGTCGCGCAATAGTGCATATTATGCTGGTTTACGTTACCTCTGTTGGTGAATGACGCTTCGTCGCTAAATACAACGCGATCAAAAAATCTGTCGTCTTCCTGTAATTTCTCTTGTGCCCAGTGGCAGAACTGTACACGACGTTCAAAGTCGTCGCTATGCAATTCCTGGTGCATAGAAATATGGTACGGGTGCAATAGATGTTGATGTAGCATTCTGAACACCAACGTTTTTGAGATTCCCGATTCGCGCGCAATTTGTCTGTTGCTGATGTGCGGTTTAACCGCAACAGCAGGTAAAACACCTACTTGGGCATCAACATTTGTTGCAGGTCGTGGTTGACGTTTCACATGTGGCTGAACGCTTCCTGTTTCCATAAACAAAGTAACTATCCGGCGAAAGGGCCGGACACTTGGATGATGTCGTCCAGGATACATAGCAAACAATCAGAAGATCTCGAGCGTACATAGCACACGCTCGTTGGGCATTTTGATCACAATAGCCATACATCAACACAATATCGACTTCCCACGCCCGGGTTCCCGGTTTCGATTCCCGACGGGGTCAGCGATTTTCTCTGCCTCGTGATGGCTGGGTGTTGTGTGATGTCCTTAGGTTAGTTAGGTTTAAGTAGTTCTCAGTTCTAGGGGACTGATGACCGTAGATGTTATGCCCCATAGTGCTCAGAGCCATTTGAACCACAATATCAAGCTTCTCCGCAATTGGTAAACGGTCTATTTTAACACGGGTAATTTATCACCGCACTGGCGGAATGTTACGCGATACCACGTACTTACATGTTTGTGACTATTACAGCGCCATCTATGAGTAAGCGAAAAAAGTTGTCCAACTAAAACACTCATTTTTCTTTACGTACTACACGAATATTTAATAAAAATAAGGGTTCCTATTTCTAAAAAACGCAGTTGATATCCGTTTGACGTATGGTAGCGCCATCTAGCGGGCAAACCATAGAGCCATCTGATTTCCCCCTTCAAGCGAGACGAGTTTCGTTCTTTGTAGTTTTTTCGTTTGACGCTTATTTCGTGAGATATTTGGCCCGGTCACTATCAGTGGCCCACCCTGTATACAGATCTCATGCAACAAGAAATCTGTGAAGCATATCTCGACGAATATAGAGCGAAAAACTACATTGTATCTCCACATCGTAGATATCTGCGTATGTTTGGTTTTACGTGGTAAACTCCGGAGTTTCTTGACTTCCGCAAGGCGTTCGATACAGTTCCCCACAGTCGTTTCATGAACAAAGTAAGAGCATATGGCCTATCAGACCAATTGTGTAATTGGATTGAAGAGTTCCTAGATAACAGAACGGAGCATGTGATTCTTAATGGAGAGAAGTCTTCCGAAGTAAGAGTGATTTCAGGTATGCCGCAGGGGTGTGTCGTAGGACCGTTTCTATTCACAATATACATAAATGACCTTGTGGATAACATCGGAAGTTCACAGAGGCTTTCTGCGGATGATGCTGTAGTATATCGAGAGGTTGTAACAATCGAAACTTGTACTGAAATGCGGGAGGATCTGGAACGAATTGACGCATGGTGCAGGGAAGGGCAATTCAATCTCAATGTAGACAACTGTAATGTGCTGCGAATACATAGAAAGAAAGATGTTTTATCATTTAGCTACAATATAGCAGGTCAGCAACTGGAAGCAGTTAATTCCATAAATTAACTGGGGGTAGGCATTAGGAGTGATTTAAGATGGAATGACCATATAAAGTTGATCGTCGGTAAAGCAGATGGTAGACTGACATTCATTGGAAGAATCCTAAGGAAATGCAATCCGGAAACAAAGGAAGTAGGTTAGAGTACACTTGGTCGCCCACTGCTTGAATGTTGCTCACCGGTGTGGGATCCGTACAAGATAGGGTTAATAGAAGAGATAGAGAAGATCCAGCGGAGAGCAGCGCGCTTCGTTAGAGGATCATTTAGCAATCGCGAAAGCGTAACGGAGATGATAGATAAACTCGAGTGGAAGACTCTGCAGGAGAGACGCTCAGTAGCTCGGTACGCGCTTTTGTTGAAGTTTCGAGAACATACCTTCACCGAGGCGTCAAGCAGTATATTGCTCCCTTCTACGTATATCTCGCGAAGAGACCATGAGGATAAAATCAGGGAGATTAGAGTCCACACAGAGGCATACTGACAATATTTCTTTCCACGAACCATACGAGACTGGAATAGAAGAGAGACCCGATAGAGGTACTCAAAGTAGCCTCCGCCACACACCGTGAGGTGGCTTGTGGAGTATGGCTGTAGGTGTAGATGGAGATGCGTAGCATTCTAACTTAGTTTTCCCTGATCGATTACCAGTCATTTACCTAGATTTAGCTAGTAGCTTTAGCTACAGGGTACGGCACGAGTCTTACAGTGACGGTAGCTCACAGGGAGAGAGGAATCTGGACGAGGCGCAGTTTCTCTGGGCGTCAGCCCTTTCAGTACTCCGCCCGGTGGGGCTCTTAGCACGAGAGTGTCTTTATAGGTGTCCGCCGCGGTGACGGGCGCGGTGGGCAGATGCGCCGCCCCGGTGACGGTCTATATAGCGGCGACGACGGGAAAGAGAGCGTCGGGCGGCGCATTGCCGCCGTCAGCGCCCGCCATTAGCGCCTCGGTGCGGAGCTGAGGGCGCACTCCGGCTCCAGAAGGGCCGCTGACAGCAGCGCCCGCCGCCCACGCTTGCGTAACGGGGTGAGGGAAACAGGCGACAGCGAGAAGGGGGCACGAGCGCCAAGTCCGTGCGCTGCACTGCAGCATTCAGCCTACAGCTGTGCACGGCGTAATATTTACACTACTGGCCGTTAAAATTGCTACACCACGACGATGTCGTGGTACAGACGCGAAATTTAACCGACAGGAAGAAGATACTGTGATATGCAAATGATTAGCTTTTCAGAGCATTCACACAAGGTTGGCGCCGGTGGCTACACCTACAACGTGCTCACATGAGGAACGTTTCCAACCGATTTCTCATACACGAACAGCAGTTGACCGGCGTTGCCCAGTGAAACGATGTTCTGATGCCTCGTGTAAGGAGGAGAAATGCGTACCACCACCTTTCCGACTTTGATAAAGGTCGGATTGTAGCCTATCGCGATTGAGGTTTATCGTATCGCGACATTGCTGCTCGCGTTGATCGAGATGCAATTACTGTTAGCAGAATATGGAATCGATGGGTTCAGGAGGGTCATACGGAACGCCGTGCTGGATCCCAACGGCCTCGTATCACTAGCAGTCGAAATGACAGGTATCTTATCCGCATGGCTGTAACGGATAGTGCAGCCACGTCTCGATCCCTGAGTGAACAGATGGGGACGTTTGCAAGACAACAACCATCTGCACGAACAGTTCGACGACGTTTGCAGCAGGGTGGACTCTTAGCTCGGAGACTATAAGGTTGCGATTACCCTTGACGCTGCATCACAGACAGGAATGTCCGCGATGGTGTACTCAACGACGAACCTAGGTGCACGAATGGCAAAACGTCATTTTTTCGGATGAATCCAGGTTCTGTTTACAGCATCATGATGGTCGCATCCGAGTTTGGCGACATCGCGGTGAACGCACATTGGAAGCGTGTATTCATCATCGCCATACTGGTGTATCACCCGTCGTGATGGTATGGTGTGCCATTGGTTACACGTCTCGGTCGCCTCTTGTTCGGATTGACGCACTTTGAACAGTGGACGTTACATTTCAGATGTGTTACGACCCGTGGATATACCCTTCATTCGATCCCTGCGAAACCCTACACTTCAGCAGGATAATGAACAACCGCATGTTGCAGGTCCTGTATGGACCTTTTTGGATACTGAAAATGTTCGAATGCTGCCCTGGTCAGGACAGTCTCCAGACCTTCCTGTAGCTCGTCACAATACGCCACTCCCTACTCTTAATGAACTGTGGTATCGTATAGAAGCTGCATGGGCAGCTGTACCTCTGCACGCCATCCAAGCTCTGTTTGACTCAATACCCAGGCGCATCAAGGGCGTTATTGCGGCCAGAGGTGGTTGTTCTGGGTACTGATTTCTCAGGATCTATGCACCCAAATTGCGTGAAAATGTAATCACATGTCAGTTCTAGTACAATATATTTGTCCAATGAATACCCGTTATGATTTGCATTTCTTCTTGGAGTAGCAGTTTTAATGGTCAGTAGTGTATTCCTGTGTATAAAGCAAGTCGAACAATGCATTCATAATATAGAAAATTTTCTATTTAATAATACTTTTTTTTTTAAATTCGTAACTTCAACAATGCAGTGATAAGGTTATTAACTTACTCAACATACACGAATGAACCATAATACACACTAAGACAAAACAAAAAGGAAGCACCATGGAGGAATTATCCGAATGGGACGGAAATCGGTAGATGTGATGCCCATGTACAGCCAAACAAATGATTACAATTTCACACAAATTGGACGGTAGGATGAGAAAGAGCGTCACAAACTCAGCAGTCACTAAAAATGGCATTGATTGATAGAGTTGTTGGATATCCTCCTGAGGGACATCGTGCCAGATCCTCTCCAACTCGCGCATTTCATCGTCTAAATCCCCAGCTGGCTCGACGGTCCTGCGCACAATGGCCCAAACGTTGTTTGTTGTGGAGACATCCGGCAACGTTGTTAGCCAAGGTAGCGTTTGGCAAGCACGAAGAGTGCAGTACAAGCTGTCGCAGTGTACAGGCGGCCATTATCTTGTTGGAATGTAAGCCTATGATGGCTTGCCACGAGGGGCAAACAAAACGGGGCTCAGTATATCGTCGACATACCGCTGCACTGTAACACTGCCACGGCTGATAACCAAAGTGGTCCTGTTCTGAAATGAAATGGCACAGCATACAATCCGTCCTGGCTATCGGGCGATGTGGCAGATGACAGATGACACTCAGGTTGATGTCCCATCGCTGGCACCGGGACGTGCCTAGCCTCCTCCACAGCACAGTGATATGTCGACAATATCCTACAACCCATCTTGTTGCCGTTCATGGCAAGCCACTCCAGGATCCAGGACTTACATTTCAGCAAGATAGCGCCCCCCCCCCCCCTCACAGAGAGTATCTACTGCTTGCATTCGTGGTTGCCAAACCCTGCCTTGGGCAGCAAGGGTCAGAGATGGTTCAGCACTTTACTTTATTGCTCAGTTAGTGAAGCTTCTTCTCTTCAATAAATCATCCAGCTTTTCTGAAACTGAAATCATATGTTTCTCTGTACACGCACATCACATCTACGGATTTCTGTCCCATTTGCACGATTCCTTAATGCTGCGTCTTTCTTTTCTTCCTTTTGTCTTAGAGTGTATTATGATTACTATTGCAAGCTGTCATTTGCTTTTATCATAAACATATCTCTGAGTGACGCTAAATGTCATTACCTTTATATAAAGAAGAGCATTATCTTGTCCATAACCTTCTCAATAACCTTTACTTAACTTTTATACATGAAATTAGAGAATTTAATCATAGTACTTTTTTTGTCTATGCATGCAGTCACTTTCAGAACTTAAATCAACAGCCTTGAATTGCTGCTGTATCCATCTATACCACAACAAAATAGTCATTAGTCGAGGGAGTACGAATGAGAAGAGTGGCATATTTAAGTTAATAGAAACAATGACAAGTTTTATTAATCCGTTTGTAGGTACAACAAGCTGATAAATCTTACACAAAAGAAATGACAAACACAAATCAGAAAAGGATGGCGCTTGAATGTTGAGGTATTCATTGGGGTGGAAACTATACAAATTCTCTCCTCAATTAACAGCTCTTGCGACGCAATCTGACTTCGTTTACATGAATCCACTGTGATGCCCAACTCTATTCAAATGGAATCAACTACGACCTGGTATACCACAAACTACGGTGCACCATAAGGCACGGAACTGTGAATATCATTTAATAATGATTTTACCCATTCACATTGATTCCGGCGGCACCAGAAAAACGGTGCACAGTTGGCGAGGAGTGGCGCTCTGTAGCACATGTAATATTCTGAAGCGTCAACAAAAATTTGCAAACTACGTGTACTGGCCTTCTGATTATCAGAACATGGGAAACTTTTCTATCAGAGGCCTTGTAAGTAGGCTGTTTAGGTTCTTATATTGGTAACGGCAGCGCGACGTAGCGCTCTGTATGAAAATCACTGGCTGTGCTGTGTGCAGCCTGTGGCTGGATGACATTGTTGGAATTTGCTATTGTAGTGTTGGACAGTTGGCTATTAACAGCGCGTAGCGTTGGGCAGTTGGAGGTGAGCCGCCAGCAGTGGTGGATATGGGGAGAGAGATGGCGGAGTTTTGAGAGCGGATGATCTGGACAGAGACAGTAAATTTGTAAGACTGGATGTCATGAACTACACACACACACAAGATGGTGGTGCTGGAATTATCAAATGTTAGATTGCTGACTCAAGATGAATAAGTTCAGCCTTGAGATATAGGGTTAGACGACTAATATTCAATATGAAATGAACTAAGAGGAAACAATCAGAAGGCCTTAACACAGACGCATGTACGTCCGCAGAAATTGATGCAAGAAGGGACGCGATTTTAATACCATTTTATACCAAAAATTCTGAGAAATTTTTGGTGATTATTATCAAAAATAAGCAGCAAAAATATACTGATTAATACTCAAAGGGATGAAGTACGAAATTAAAAACGCTTGTTCGACTTACACTACTTATAACACTTTTGCTTAAAAAACGGCCCATCCGATCTCGTTAGTGGATTTTTCAAGTTGACTAGCAAGATCAAAGTTTAATAAAATCCGTTTTGAAAGCTAAAATTTTGGTTTGTTGTGAATTCCAGATCAACATTTGATGAGATGAATGTGAGAAACCTCCCAGAAGCCGCACAACCGATTCTGAACTGACACATTATTGTGTAGTTACGCCAACTGTACTGCTGAATTCTTAATAATATTAGAACAAGTTGTGCTGTGTTGCATCCTATGGAGTGATTCCCACTTCCTGAAGTGTAAATCTCTAACACCTTTATTTTTAGCACTCTTTTCCGTATGTTCTGGTGCAGAAAATTGTGTTTTCTCTTTTCGACTGGTGCATTTGGGCCCATTGATGAAGTACGGATAAACACACCTACGGTACAGCAAGACTGTACTACAGAGTCTACTATGGCTGATCTCCTTGTGGGATTTGAGGACGGATGCTGAGCAAGTACATTGCAGCCATGTAAAGTTCTGCTAGGAATGGGTGCGGGAATCCGCACGCCGGCATGTAGAAACGGTTCCTTTCTAGAAATCGATAGTGGCTGTGTGAGGAAGCGATAAATAATGATTTGGGGACCATATTTTGTCAATGTTTCGACAAACGTCACGTCAACCTCTAGTGCAGGACATCACCGCGCCGAAGAGAAGGCAAAAAACTCTGTATGAGAATTCTGTACTCCAAATTTAAGGGGGGAAGGGGGAGGCAGGTGCACCTCTTGCCGCAAGCCACTGCGGACGCCTGTCGAGAGAAGTGCTAGGATTAAAAAGGGTGTAAGACATGTATGGAGACTTCCCTCTACATATCGAAGAAGCAACGACGGAAATAAAGGTTCAAGAGTGGAATTAAAATTCAGAGTGAAAGGTTATTAGTGATTTGTTCATGACGTTTCTGTGTTCAATAAAAGGAACGATTAGAGGTCTTGTAAGTCTAATGAGTACAGAATGTAGACTGAAAGTTAGTCAGCAAAAGACGAGAGTAATGAGCGGTAGGAAAAATGAGACTAGCTATAAATGTAGCATCGAAAAAAGGTGCCATTTGGTAGATGAAGTGAATGAATTTTGACAGCTTGGAAATAAAATAATAGTTGACAGACGAAGCAATGAGGATATAATGTGACCGAGCGGTTCTAGGCGCTTCAGTCCGGAACCGCGCTACTGCTAAGGTCGCAGGTTCGAATCCTGCCTCGGGCATGGATGTGTGTGATGTCCTTGGGTTAGTTAGGTTTACGTAGTTGTAAGTCTAGGCGACTGATTACCTCAGATGTTAAGTCCCACAGTGGTTAGAGCCATTTGAACCACTTTGAGGATATAAAAAACAGACTAGCTCAGAGAAAGGGGGCAATCCACGCTCAAAAGGAGCTTATTAGTGTCAAACGTTAACTTCAATTTGAGTAATTTTGATAGCTTGCAAGCAAAATAATCAAAATATCCACGGGTGTACTGCCGGTCTATAGTGTCCAACGGGCACAATATTTCGACGATCAAACGTGTCGCCATCATCAGGTGAACTGACGGACTGAGCTCCTGTGAACGCGCCGGCACGGAGATCCGTACGCTATGGCTGCTCAGGGGGAACTGGGTTCGGTCGCGGCGGCGGCCGATTTAAATACCCTCCGCCGCGACCGAACCCAGTTCCCCCTGAGCAGCCATAGCGTACGGATCTCCGTGCCGGCGCGTTCACAGGAGCTCAGTCCGTCAGTTCACCTGATGATGGCGACATGTTTGATCGCCGAAATATTGTGCCCGTTGGACACTATAGACCGGCAGTACACCCGTGGATATTTTGATTATCAAATACGCCGAGAGAAACTCAAGAATCACAAGCAAAATAATGTTTGACAGACGAAACAATGAGGATACGAGAATAAAATTAGCTCAGGAAAAGAGGGTATCAGTGAATCGTCGACTGTGGAGAAAAAAAGTAAATCAGAGAATCGAAGTGAAGTGATGTTACAGAACCGTGCTGAAAGTTGAGTCTCTTTATAAGATAAGGAGTAACGAGGTTTTCCACAGACTTGGCGAGGAGAGGAAGGTAGGGGATGGTAGGACGCGTGTGAAGGGAAGGGAATAAGACGGCTACCTCACTAGATGGATCCGTAGGAGGTAAAGGATCTGAAATAAAGTCGTACGAACGTCAGAACTAATTAAACTACTTCAGTGATCACAATATAATATTTTATAAGAACCGGAAACCCATCACCAACGGCAACAACTAAACGTTTTAATATGAACTAGAACGGATTAGCACAGTGCTCGTGGCAGCATAAAAATCCCAATGGTTGCTGGAAAAGAGCGCTGTGGGCAGGTGTGTCATGCGTTGAGCTGTTACTCTCCAGTCGGCTGGACTGTCAAAGCGCCTACGTTTACATCTTCACGTGTTCTCCGCAGGGTACTCTGCAGTGCACGGAGTTAGGTACTTTGCACCGAAATGAGCCTCTCCCTGCACAGAGCAAGGCAGTGCAGTCAGCATACTCTGAGCGTGCCCTGCCGCTTCTTATGTTCTTCTATCGACTGCTACACGAAACATTCGATGCAGACAGTAGAACTCTTCCCCATAGTACCTGGAATACTGTTTTCCAAATAAAGGGCTCAAGGATTCGCGAGAACAAGCTGGTCCTCTTCTAGCGATTTCCTTTCAACATCTCCGAGCTTTTCTTTTACAGTTTCATACGTATTACACCGCTTTCACGGCCGCATCAGCGCATTTCTTATTTCTTTCCACGTTTCCCGTCAGTCCATTTTCGCAATAAATCTCAATACTGGTACGCAGCTGTATACTAGACCGTACTTTTCCTGAATGTAGATGTGAATTTTCTATTCATCTTCTCATCTACTGATTTCATTTATACGTTCCATTTCTTACCGCATCGTACTGTTATCCGCACGTGCGCGAAACATGTAACAGCCTCTACATATTTACTAAAAATGTAACCTGATATGTTGGGTTATGTAAGGACGATACTCCAGGTTTTCTTTGTTGTTACTTGTAACAGAATCATGTGCCCTACTATACGATCAGTAAAACAACTTTAGCTTACACCCAAACCTGCAGATGTCAGACACTCAGACCGGTACCAAACGTTATGTGTCGATAGAGTATCAACCAAATCACAAATAATTCTGAGGTCATCAGTCCCCTAGAACTTAGAACTAATTAAACCTAACTAACCTGAGGACATCTCACACATCCATGCCCGAGGCAGGATTCGAACCTGCGACCGTAGCGGTCGCACGGTTCCGCTCTGTAGCGCCTAGAACCGCTCGGCCACTCCGGTCGGCAAACCGAAACACAGATTTACTTCGCGCTGTGTGCTGCTGTCCACCAGAAGTGGTGTAAACGTTAATTAAAAGTAACACCAGAACTACGGGGACAGGAAAACCAACTAATATGCGTAGTTTCCGTGGGAAAGTTGGTGGAGCGTAGATCGTCATACCAAGGGTCTTGGCTTCATAGCCTAATGATGACATTTTAATAACTGTATTAAGTCGAAAGTGTTATATGGGACTAATAATACTTCCGCAAGTGTGATACAACTCTTTTTATTCTAATCTAATTATTTCTGTTTATTCTGTGGAACTACAAATACACTATCTGCTTCATAAGGGGTGATGCCTGTTCTGTGGCACATATGAGACAGAACACCACACCTATATACGAAAAAAAAATCAACTAACGAAGTGAAAGCAGACTGTCAAAAGAACATTGTTAAAACTCCGAAAAGTCCTTGTACATGTCAGGAAAATGTTCTCCCATATAACAATTTCACGAGTAAACAGTTAAAACAAATTGTTATCAGTGGGATTTGAACGCGATCTCTGGTATGACGAACCCACGCTCTGCCAACTCATCTACGCGAGATCTGCAAAACTATGTGATATCTGAGTTTCTCCTGGCATATACAATTTTCAGACAACTTACGGGAATTGAGCCAGGTAATATTTACAGCGACCGCCGATATTTCGGCAGGAGTACACGCTGCCATTTTCAAGACCTTGAAAATGGCAGCGTGTACTCCTGCCGAAATATCGGCAGTCGCTGTGAATATTGCCTGGCTCATTTCCCGTAAGTTGTTCGAAAATCTGCAAAATTGTTATTCAGAGGTACGCCTTTCCTGCGCTCCGTACTTCTGGTGTCACTTTTAATTACCGTTTCCCATCTTCTACTGGATGACAGCGCATAGCACATACTAAATCGGAGTTTTGGTTTATACTCTATGAACAAACAACGTTTGGTGCCGATCTCAGTAACATCTGAATGTTTGGGTGTTAGAGGCAAGTCATACTTCGAATGCAAACATTCATTCATGAATGATGGTTGTATGTTCAGATTAACGTGTCCACATTTGAACTGCACGTGAAGAGCGTACTTCGGGTTCCATCTCATTACGTAGTAATGTGAACAGCGCACCGAGTCGGTTTATCGACTTATCTACTAATGCGATAATCGCCCCTCGACTCTCGCTGTCGAAACTTGTGAACTGCGCACAATTATTTATTCACGTTCGAGAAAAACATCGTTCTGCTCATGGACTCAGTTTTATTCACTTCTACACTCCTGGACATTGAAATAAGAACACCGTGAATTCATTGTCCCAGGAAGGGGAAACTTTATTGACACATTTCTGGGGTCAGATACATCACATGATCACACTGACAGAACCACAGGCACATAGACACAGGCAACAGAGCATGCACAATGTCGGCACTCGTACAGTGTATATCCACCTTTCGCAGCAATGCAGGCTGCTATTCTCCCATGGAGACGATCGTAGAGATGCTGGATGTAGTCCTGTGGAACGGCTTGCCATGCCATTTCCACCTGGCGCCTCAGTTGGACCAGCGTTCATGCTGGACTTGCAGACCGCGTGAGACGACGCTTCATCCAGTCCCAAACATGCTCAATGGGGGACAGATCCGGAGATCTTGCTGGCCAGGATAGTTGACTTACACCTTCTAGAGCACGTTGGGTGGCACGGAATGCATGCGGACGTGCATTGTCCTGTTGGAACAGCAAGTTCCCTTGCCGGTCTAGGAATGGTAGAACGATGGGTTCGGTGACGGTTTGGATGTACCGTGCACTATTCAGTGTCCCCTCGACGATCACCAGAGGTGTACGGCCAGTGTAGGAGATCGCTCCCCACACCATGATGCCGGGTGTTGGCCCTGTGTGCCTCGGTCGTATGCAGTCCTTATTGTGGCGCTCACCTGCACGGCGCCAAACACGCATACGACCATCATTGGCACCAAGGCAGAAGCGACTCTCATCGCTGAAGACGACACGTCTCCATTCGTCCCTCCATTTACGCCTGTCGCGACACCACAGGAGGCGGGCTGCACGATGTTGGGGCGTGAGCGGAAGACGGCCTAACGGTGTGCGGGACCGTAGCCCAGCTTCATGGATGAAACGGAACCCTGCTGCATTATATATGGGCAACGTTTTCGACACGCATGTATTCAGCGAAGCTTTCTTTCCGGCAATTGACTGCGTCGAAAATACTCGCCCACCTGCAATCGTACCACCAACGGTTGTGAAGTTCTCCATTCTATAGTGCATGGTTCGTTTCATTCTGCCTGTCCTTCGGTCTATCGTCTTGCGGAGATTCTACTGGAGGTGCAACGAGACATATGCACGAAAATCAGGAGTGTGAACAGTTCGAAACGACATAAAAAGAACTGTTGATGTTTTACAACGATTTGTTTGTTGATTGATTATTTAGCTGAAATTTCGGCGCCCAACCTCCTTGATGACGCTAACTTTCTGACTAGTCCCCTGTCCGTGATTCACATTTCCCGTTCAGTCATGTCCGCAGTTCACAAAACCAAGAAGGAGCTGTCCGCACTTCACAAGTTGAGCGCGTTTGTTCAGGTGTTTTCGTTGTTCTGATAAGCTTAAGTGCAAGTAATTAGAATAGTCCCTTTACGTGTACAGCAAAGAAACTCTACCACTCCGTAAAAAAAGACGATAAAACGTATATGCCACACAGCTAAACCTGTCCGCTGCAACTGATAACAATTCCAGAAAAACTGTGCGCTAAATGTTATTTGTATTGACGGGAGTGCATTATTTTACTTGCTGTGCAATTGATTAATAATTCGTCTCTAGTTTGGCACAGTGTTTTGTTATAATTCGTCTCTAGTTTGGCACAGTGTTTTGTTAAAAGTAATTTGTATTTCGCGTTCCACCAAAGAAGATTACTAATTGTAAGCTAACATCGAAATGGAGTTAATAGTTTTACACAAAGAAGAAATAAAATAAGATTAGAACAACGACGTTCTTTTCGTGTAATAAGAATTACGAGGGTAAGTCAATTATTATTCGCAATTTTGTTATATTTTTGTTTATTTTGGTAGTACTGTCGTTTTACGTTGACGACGCATGCTTTGTTTATTTGTTGTTATATCTGTGCAATTTTAAACTGCTACGTTAGTTTCGTTATCGCTGCCGTGCTGTTAATCATGGCTACTTCGCTGTCTATTTGCACCAAAGAAGAGCAACGTTCAGTGAACCGTTTTTTGTGGTTGGAAGGTTATCAGGGGCCGAAAGTCATCGAAGAACAGTGTTTTGCCACAACGGAGTGTCTACCAATGTATTGAAAAATTCCGAAATGGTCGCACAAGTGCTACGCATGATGAAGGAGCTGGACGACCGTTTACCGCCACGGGTACCAGGTTGAGATTCATTGGGAGAGCCCTTAGAAAATGTAGTCCATCAACAAAGGAGGTGGCTTACAAAACACTCGTTCGACCTATACTTGAGTGTTGCTCATCAGTGTGGGATCCGTACCAGATCGGGTTGACGGAGGAGATAGAGAAGATCCAAAGCAGAGCGGCGCGTTTCGTCACAGGGTTATTTGGTAACCGTGATAGCGTTACGGAGATGTTTAGGAAACTCAAGTGGCAGACTCTGCAAGAGAGGCACTCTGCATCGCGGTGTAGCTTGCTCGCCAGGTTTCGAAAGGGTGCGTTTCTGGATGAGGTATCGAATATATTGCTTCCCCCTACTTATACCTCCCGAGGAGGTCACGAATGTAAAATTAGAGAGATTAGAGCGCGCACGGAGGCTTTCAGACAGTCGTTCTTCCCGCGAACCATACGAGACTGGAACAGGAAAGAGAGGTAATGACAGTGGCACGTAAAGTGCCCTCCGCAAACACCGTTGGGTGGCTTGCGGAGTATAAGTGTAAGTGTAGATATAGAAATGAAGAAACCATTGAGGGTTCACGGGATATGATTTTCTTAGACAGGCGATTAATTATTGACGAAGTGGCACATCGTCTGCAAATTAGTCACGGTTCTGCCTACAAAACCATCCACAATAGACTTGGGTTTCATAAAGTTTGTGCAAAATGGATCTCAAAATAACTCACACAGTTGCATAAACAAAGGTGCTTGGACATAAAAAAAAGACAAAAGCATTTGGGTCGCCACGGTAACGAAAGGGACAACTTCTTTAGACAGGATCATTACTGGTGACGAAACATGGATCCATCATTACGAGCCGGAGTGTAAACGGCAGAGTATGGAATGGAAACATCCAAATTCGCCGTGCAAGAAAAAGTTCAAGTCTCAACCGAACGCAGGAAAACTGATGCTTACGGTTTTTTGGAACGCACAAGGTCCAGCATTGGAACATTGTGGGGAAAGCGGCTCAACAGTAAACAGTGTACGTTACAGTGAGATGCTTACTGCCAGGCTAAACCCTGCAATTCGAAGAAAACGCTGAGGATTTGCTGTCAAAAGGTGTTGTGTTGTTGCACGACAATGCCCGTCAACGTACTGCTGCCCACACTGCTGAAACACTCCAAAAACTCAAATTTGAAGTGCTGGATCATCCTCCATATAGTTCCGATCTTGCCCCTTCTGACTATCACTTGTTTGGTCCACTCAGACAGGCATTAAGGGGCCGTCGATTTACCTCGGGCGAAGCAGCGAAACAAGCGGTTCATTTCTGGCTCGCAGCTCAACCGAGAACCTTCTTTTATGAGGGCATCAGGAAGCTTGTACAACGATGGACCAAGTGCGTTGAAAGGCAAGGAGAATATGTCGAAAAATGATGTTCTCGTAAGTATCCTATTTATTATTTATTTTGAGCTTTCCTCAGTACAGAGGCTTATGTCCAACATAATAATTTACTCAAATTACTATACAAAGAATAAACGTTGTTATACTATATTTTCAAAATATTCCCCCAGATGTTTCGATCTTGTGTGTCCTCTTCCTCTGCGCCCATTCTCCTCATTGTGTGCTGTACATTTTGGAGCCAGGTGGTCATTGGTCGTCCTCTTCTTCTTCTCCCCTCCGATTCCCACTCCCGTATGAATTTTGGTATTCTGGTTTTCTTCATTCGTCGTACATGCCCGTACCACTGTAATTTCTTTCTATTCATAACGTCATATATTCTTTCTTTTATTTACATTCTCCTTAGTATTTCGGTGTTCCTTATCTTTTCTTTCCTGGAGATTCTTGCCGATCTTCTTCAGAAGTCCATCTCTAGAGCTTGTAATTTTTTAATGTGCTTCATGTTAATTGTCCAGATCTCCGTTCCATACAGAACTACACTCTCTAATATGGATTTGTATATTAATTTTTTAGTTGTGCTCATTACATTCCTGCTCCATAAGACTGAGTTAAGCATCCCAATGACCCTCCGTCCGCTACTAATTCTTTTATTGATTTATGACTCTGATTTTCCCCCGATTTCTAAAATGGATCCCAATAACCAAAAGTGTTTATCTTTTTGATTTTCTTTCCTTCAATGTATAGCTCATCTGAATCATTAGTCAAGTATTCTGTTTTTTGGTAATTAATCTTCAAACCCCAAGTTTTGTACGCTACTGCTAGTTGATTGCACATATAGTTAGCAACCTCTCCATCTTGTGCTACGACTACTTGATCATCAGCAAATAATAAATGACGTAGGTAAACTCCATCTCTTATTTCTAATCCCATACTGTTTCATTTACGAGACGATGTTCTAAGGTTAATATCTATATAGATTTTAAATAATGATGGTGACATGGGACAGCCTTGTAAAAGGCATTTGCTTGTTCTAAATTTCTGTGAAAGTTTATTACCAACTTTCACTTGGCAAATGTTATCTTTATACATCTGTCTCCTATTTGATTACAACAAAATTTTATAACTGCTCTGCGGATAACAATTGACTTTCCCTCGTACATTTAAATCATTAAGACACCACCAGCATGCCTCGTACTTTCATTACACACGACATTAGCGACGCTTGCAGCCGAAAAAACAACACCGTATAAAACTTGAAACAACGAGAATAAACTTGTGCTTAGAAATGATCAGATGTATTTTACATAATTTATACTTGTAACCTACATGAGTATTGTAAATTAAATGCATCAAACTTTTTAGAATTTCTGCACTAATTTAAAGTAATCAATCAAACGTACTACTAAACATTCTATTATATTTGCCTTTTTGTAGTTAAAAAAGGACTGATCCATATTTCACATAATGACTTCAGAATTCTGACGCTTTCGCTGTTGGGTTCTTATTTAACAGTCGCCAGTACGTCATAAATAACAATAAAAAATTTAATTGATTTGAACTTAAAAGTCAAAGAGCATTTATGGCTTACGTTATTCGTTGAAGTTACTAGGGAGTATGTGTGGTCCGAAAGCTGATGGAAATACCTCATTTATAGGGTAACTTTATCCTTGCACCATAACTCGAGCGAGATATGTGTTCCGCACGATTGCTTCCAGATCGCCCTCGCGTCTGGCTTCTTGTTCTCTTTACGTCCCCTTGGGGAAATGACCGGAACGACATAAACAACGCAGTTTAGTCCAGGGGTTTCAAAAGTCTCGCTTGTCTGCGCAACGCTGTGGCAGGAGACATCAGCCCACACAGATGTGCGACCACGCAACCACAAACATTAGCTAGCGCTCTGCACATCTTTTTGTGTTGAACGCTTTACTTGTCTTCGACTCTCTTTGTTTCAGGATCGCTGGCAACATCCAAAAGATTTTCCTCTGTTTTGTCAAAGCAAAATGTAAATCATTACTTTTCCTTATCAGTCAAGAGGTTTGTTATTAAAGTCTACTTATATTATACCATGATCATACCTTACCCATATACATTATATAATGTTTCCCATTTGTCTTGACCATCCCAAATCACCTTTCGTTCAAAACGCAAATAAAAAAAAAAGTGTCTATCAAATGTGGTTTGCTACCAGGTGACATTAACCATACATCACTGCCTTCTTTGTGACTTTCTTGGTTCCGAAGTTATGAACAGCCGCACATATTTTTTTAAATACCATCCTATAGTTTTTACTCGGTAATGCATTTGCTGTGCTCAAGACATTTTGAGAAACGTGTCACAGCCTATCATTCACGTGAGTATGACACTGTTAAAAATGTAACACAAAGTTTATTTTTCATCTATAACCGTGTCCGCCAACAGTAACTGAGTGGTCCTACCAGTATTACATGAAATGTTCAAAATACGCTTTCACTTACGTTTGCGTAAAATGTACACGCCGGCCTCTGTGACCGAGCGGTTCTGGGCGCTTCAGTCCGGAACCGCGTTGCTGCGGTCGCAGGCTCGAATCAAGCCTCGGACATGGATGCGTGTGATGTCCTTAAGTTAGTTAGGTTTAAGTCGTTCTAACTTCTAGTGGACTGATGACCTTAGATGTTAAGTCTCATACTGCTCAGAGCCATTTGAACCATTAGATCGCAGTCTAATTATCTGCAGTCTCTCTCTACCTGAAAAGGGGGGCGTCTGAGACCTTGATCAGCGAAACCTTCCCTTCCCCATTAACAAATTGATGTGTTACTGCATCCCACTGGATCAAGATGCCTGAAATATGGAGCACGACCATAGCCTATAGTGTAGCTCATCCACTTGCTGCAGATGTCAGTAAACATATGGAAACATATGGAAGATGTACATCGGTAAGTAGCTAACCATCTTTAGCTGAAGTTGGTGTTAGTACGAGATTTGGAACTATAATAGTGGCAACTATTCATTTACAGCTCGTAGAAAACAGATACGTGTTTCAAAGTTTTACTGACCTTGAAAGTAGTCACCAGCATTATGTATAACCCGTTGCCAGCGATGTGGAAGTCGTAGGATACTCTTAGCAGTGCCAGTTGTGTTGACAGTTGGAGCGGAGCGGTCTATTGCACGACGAATTTGTAGCACTTCTGGGGTGAACGCCGTGAAATGTTTCCTTCAGTTTAGAAATCGAGTTGAACTCAGGAGGGCTTAAGTCAGAGGAGTGCAGTAGGTGATATAGCCCTTAGCAGCCCCATCCGTCAAACAAATCAGTAACAACTTGGACGAGCTACGTTACTGCAGGTAACTGCACGGTTACAGATGAAAAAATGTAAATGTCGTGTGACAAGGGCTTCCCGTCGGGCAGACTGTGCGCCGGGTGCAAGTCTTTCGATCTGAGGCCACTTCGGCGATTTTCACGTCGATGGGAATGAAATGATGATGATTAGGACAACGACACCCAGTCCCTGAGCGGAGAAAATCTTCAACCCAGCCGGGAATCGAAACCGGGCCCTTAGGATTGACATTCTATCGGACTGACCACTTTTTTTATTATTTTTCTCATTTTTTTCGGTTTTGCTCGTTGCCTTTGTTCGGTGTGGATGACCCATGACACCCGTTCGAGTTTAGTGTTGAGCGCGCATATTCCACGCGTTTCCATCTGTTTACTGTTATCTCCAGCAAGTGAGTGAGTTACATCACCATGATACCCACACTGTGAGCTAGTACACGAATGTGAAAATAAACCTTGTGCTGCTTTTTAATAACGTCATTTTTACGTGAATCGCATACTGTGATAGGTCTTCCAGCAGGACGTGAGAGAAAATGGATTAACGAATAAAAAATATGGGATTGTATTTAAAAAAGACGTACAGCTGTTCATATTTTCGTAAGTTACAAGAAAATCATCATGTTAATTGATGTTCCACTGGTAGCTAACATGAACAGATTTTTTTTTTTTTTTTTTTTTTTTTTGCTTCAGGACAAAACGTTATTTGGAGTGGTCAAGATAAATAGGACACCCTGTATATTCCATGTCCGGATCAGAAACTAAACGAGGTCTTTAATTTGATACGTCCTTTCCTTTTTTATTTTGCATACTTATTTCGCTGGCAACAGAACTAAAACGATTTTAAAATCAATAACAAGAGCTGCGGTGGATCATCACTTTTCTCTCACCTTCCTTCGACTGAAGATAATTACTGGCCTTTTGGTAACATTACTTCATAAGAATACCTTTGAAATCTTGTGTACAGAAAAGTTAAAGGTTGGGAAAACTGTTACACTTGGTCAAATACGCGAGAAAATAGTGATCAGCCAGAACATTATGACCATCGACCTATTATCAATAAAAATCCGTCCAGGCGACAGCAGCGGCACCTGGCGAGGAGTGACTGCTAGTGAGACACACATACGGTGGATGTAGTACCAATGCGCGTGCTATCCATGTGTAGGAAAGAGGAAGGCGCGCCGCATATCTGAGTTTGTCCGAGGGCAGATTGTGATGGTCTGGAGGTTCAGCACGAGCATTTCAGAAACTGCACGACTTGTCGGGTGTTCGAGGTGCGCTGAGGTGAGTGTCTTCAACACTTGGTGAAACCAGCGTCAAACCACGTCCAGATGTCGTTGGGTTTGGCAACCCCTCATTACAGATATCGGACGTCGTAGGCTGGACAGACTTGTAAAATAGGACAGGCGGTGAACTGTTGTGCAACTAGCATCAGACTTTAGTGCTGGGCAGCGTACAAGTGTGTCTGATCACACAGTGCACCGAGCAGTCCTAAGGATGGGCTTCCGCAGCCGATGACCCATGCAGGTGCCAATGGTAACACCACGACATCGGCAACTACGACTGAAATGGGCACGTGACCATCGGCACTGAACGTTGGCGCAGTAGCAGAGGGTTACATAGTCTGATGAATCACGCCAATGGAAGGGTACAGTTCCTTGACACCAGCACTGAGGGTCGGAGACAACCCAGCGGCGGCTCCATTGTGCTCTGGGGAGCATTCACGGGTTCAGTGGAGCTCGTGCTAGGCACCATGGCGGCCAGTTAGTGTCATAAACTGGTTGGCACTTACACCTCTTCGTGTCGATAATGTTACGCGACGGTAGTGACATTTTTCAGCAAGATACTGCGCCGTGTCACAAGGCTAGGAGTATGATGAAGAGGTTCGAGGAACGCAGTGGCGAGTTCCAATTGATGTGCTCGCTCCCCCCAACTTGCCAGATCTGAGTCAGATCGAACACATCCGGGATGTGATTTGAATGTGGCGTCAGAGCTCATCACCCACTCCCCGAAAATTACTTTTGTGTGCAGATGTGATGCCATCTCCCTCCAGGGACCTAGCAGGGACTGCTTCCGTACCACGATGCATCGCCACTGTTATCCATGCCAAAGGTGGACATACAGACAAGCAGGTAGGTGGTCGTGATGTACTTCTTGATTAGTGTATACAACGCAGAAAAAAATCCATGACCTAGAATTGGTGGGTTTAGCACAATCGATACGCATTGTCCAAGTGATTACTGCTGGATTACATCATGGTCAAACAGAGATACTAAAATAAGATGTTGGATTGCAAGGGCAGAGCAAATATAGATTCGGATCACAATTTAATAATGATGGAGAATAATACGAAGTTTAAGAGAATCGCCCGGAACTGGGATACTGAAGTACTGATAAATGATTAGATACGTTTGAAGTTCTGCAAGGGTGTACATATAACGATAAGGAATATCAGAATTCGGTTGAAGAGGAGTGGACATTTATAAAAAGGGCAATCACAGATGTTCGACAGAAAAACTTAGTTACAAGAAAGGTAACTGTGAAGAAATCTTGGGAACAGAAGAAATATTTCAGTTGATCGATGAAAGTACAATAATGAAATATAATATATTTAGAAGAAGATAGTACTACAGCAATTTAAGTCACTTAGGAACGAAATAAATAAGAAGTACAGGAAACGTAAGTCAATATTGCTGCAGGAAAAATTTGAAGTAGTCGGAAAAGAATTGGTGTCGGAAGTTAAGCATATAGAAAAGCCAAAACAACTGCTGGTGAAATTGAAAGAAAAGGTATCTATATTTAGAGTTCAGGAGAAATAACGCTGTGAAACGTAGAGAAAACAGCAGGTAGGTGAAAATAACGCAATGAACGTCTATAGCAGGGCGAGGAAATGTCTGCTGACGTCACAGAAGAAATGGAAGTTTATTTAGAAGATGTAGGGGACCAAGTATTACAGTTTCCCAGAGCTGTGGAAGACATGCGATCAGACAAAGCATAAAGCATAAATAACAATTTTTCGAAATTTCTAAAGTAATTGGGGGAAATGGCAACCAACCACTTTTCTTCTGTACGTCCATCTTTTTATAGAGGGCTGCGGGACTCGGCTGTTCGATAGATGTCAAATTAAACACCTTTCAGCCGTCAGTTTTCAACCTTATTTTATGTGGCAACCAGTTTCAGCCTTTTACTACGCCACCTTCAGGCCCCTGACTGACATAGAGGAAGAATGTACTTTGCTTGTGATCAAAACAGGGGCTAACAATATTGGTATTAGTAGGTATTTGATACAGTGATCACCTGCCGATGGTGATGTTTGAAGTGATCACTGCAGCAAATATCTGCTAATATCAGTGTTGCTGACCCCTGTTTTGATCACAAGCGAGGTAAATTCTTCCTACACGTCAGTCAGGGGCCTGAAGATGCCATAGTAAAACGCTGAAACTGGTTGCCAAATAAAATAAGGTTGGAAACTGACTGCCGAAAGGTGTTTAATTTGACATTCACTATTGAAGTTGGTGTGTGAAATCTCTGAGTCTGAGAACATACCATCAGAGTTTCGGTTGATTAATTGGTTGGTTGAGTTGGGTAAGAGACAAAACAGCTAAATCATCGGTCCCATAGGATTAGGGGATGATGGGGAAGGAAGTCGACCGTGCTCTTTCAAAAGAACCATCCTGGCGTTTGCCTGAAGCGATTTAGGGAAATCACGGAAAACCTAAATCAGGATGGTCGTCCTCCCGAATGCGAGTCCAATCTGCTAACCCCTGCACCACCTCGTTCGGAATCAGACTTTTGGAAGAATGTTATCTACAAAATCCCGAAGATAGCAAGGACAGCTAAATGTGGGAACTATAGCACAGTCAGTACAATAGCTCATGTATCCAAGTTGCTGACAAGAATAATATACAGAAGAATGGAAAAGGAAATAGAAAATCTGCTAGATGACGCCCAGTTTTTGTTTAGGAAAGGTAAAGCCACCAGAGAGGCAATGCTGACATTGCGACTGATATTGGCAGAATAACTTAAGAATAATCAAAACACGTTCATAGGATTTATCGGCCTAGAAAAAGCAATCGACAGTGTAAAATAGTTTATGAAATTCGAAATTCTCAGAGAAATAGGTGTAAAAAGTGGGTAAGTGACGGTAATATACAGTACAAGAATCAATAGGGACTGACAAGAATGGAACACTCAGAACGACGTGCTCGAATGAAAAAGATGTAAGAGAGAGATGCAGTTTTTCACCCATACTGTTCAATCTACACATCGAAGAAGCAATGACGAAAATAAAAGAAGGGTTGAAGAGTGGAATTAAGATTCAGGGTGAAACGATATTAATGATGAGATTCGTTGATGATATTACTATCCTCAGTAAAAGTGACAACAAAAGGTGCTGTGAAATAAAATAAACAGTCTAGTGAGAGCGCTATATGGGTTAAGAGTAGACCGAAAGAAGACTAAAGCAATTAGGAGCAGCAGAAACGAGATTAGCGACAAACTTATCTTCAAAAGTGGGAACCATGAAATGAGGGAAATCTGTTTCTTTGGAAGTAAAATAACACATGATGAATGAATGAAGGACATAAAAAGCAGACTAGTGCAGGTAAAGAGGACTCTCCTGGCCATTAAAAGAAATCTACTTGTTACAAACACAGGCCGTAATACGAGGAAGAACTTTTTTGAGAATGTACATTTGGACCACAGCATTGTGTGGTAGTGAATCATAGACTTTGGGAAACTCGGAAAAGAAGAAAGTCGGAGCTTTTAAAACGTTTTCCTATAGAAGGACATTAAAAATTAGTTTGACTGTTAGGATAAGAAATGAGGAAGCCAGAATCGACGAAGAATAGCATATTGGAAAACACTGAGAAGAACAAGAGAAAGGTTAATGGGAGATGTGTTAAGAGGTCAGGGAGTAACTGCCATTGTACAAGTGGGAGTTCCAGAGGATAAAAACTGTTGGCGATGACAGAATTTGGAATACGCAACTAACTGAGGACGTAAGGTACAAGTGCTACTCTGGAATGAAAAAACAACTGTCTCTATATGATGTCTTCTTAAAGTCTTGGCCCATTTCTTATGTGCTAACTGGCTGCCAACATCACTAATAACTCGTTTTGATTTACATACATTGATGAAGTAATCTCGCACAATAGAGGAGAATGCACAATTTGCATGATTAGAAGACATCAAGGCAACTGAGACTCAAGTGTGCTACCGAAATATTAATCGAAAATTTAGGACGGTTTTGCAGTACTCTTATTAGAATTTATTACGCTTACATGATCCTGAACTGGTGTTCATAGCTTGTAACAGAGAACAAAACACTTACCTGAAACAAAGGGTGTGTCGATACTCTTTAGTAAAAGCACAAAGACAATCAGCGGGCCCTAAACTTATACATGTGTAATACAGTACGCGTAAATAAATGTAAGGACGTTTTATCTTTTGAGTAAACCATTGTCGATCGGCCAGTGAAATTAGTTCCTTGTAGGTATTTAGGAGGATATGTTTGAAGCGATTTGTGATGGAAGGTCCAGCACGTGTAGCCATAGGAAAGACTGAGGTTTACCATGAGAACCCTAAGGAAACATAGCTCATTCGTGAAGGAAGCTGCTTGGAGCATATACGTTTGACGTGTCCCTAGTTTCTGCTACGTTAAAACGTCCCTTTGGAAAAATTGTACATGACTGTGCTTAAACTGACAAACAATATTTTTAGCGCAACGCAATCTGACTTTCAAAAATCCCTACAAAAGAATGGCCCTGACTAACATTAACCTATACCTTTCACAAATCACTTACCTCACAAAAATCTTGGTTACTCGAACTACTGCAATACAGTGAGCACCACTACTGCCAGCTAAATAAAAGATTCAAACTACGGAAGGCACTAACTACTGATAGGTATAGTTAGCAAATGAAAGATTTTAATAGAGAACAAACAATGTATTTACCTTAATAGTCATAATATATATCAGTTCATGACATTCATTCTTACAAATTTCAAAACTCCGCCATCTCTCTCCCCACATTCACTACTGCTGGCGGCTCACCTCCAACTGCGCAACGTTACGCTCTGTTAACATCCAGCCGCCCAACACTGCAATGGCGAGTATTACAACAATGCCAACCAGCCACTGACTGCACACAGCACAGCCAGTGATTTTCATACAGAGCGCTATGTGGCGTTACCAATAAAAAAACCTAAACAGCCTACTTACATAGCCCCCATGCTCCCCACAAAAAAATTTACAAATTGTTTTGGGCAGTGGCCAAGACAGATTTGAAAAACAATTTCATAATTACAATAGTGGCCTCTGAAATATGTAATTCTTGTATTACTTGAGCGAACTGATCTTGTACTTCCCGCATTTCTCTTTTGTATTGCGTATTAAGAAACGAAATGCACACACTTATCGATACAATGTTGGTCAGAAGCTAAAATTTTCTCAAAGTCCATAAAGACAGTCCTGATCATTCATCAAAGTAAAATTGCAGTGTTTTTCTCAAAGTCTGAGTAGTAAAAGAAAATGCACACGGAAGTAGTGGATTTTCATGCAGTCTTGAAGAAGTAGTGTTGTCCTTGCAACGGAAAGACAGTGCTGACTCTTGACATGCAGACAGGTAATGGGACACAACAGAGCAAACCCACAGCAGAGTCAGTAGAAGTTTTGAAGGATATTGGTAGGTAGGTCAACACAGAGTAGACCCATTGTAGTCCTGCTACAGATTACGGTATTGGTGGGCCACCAGAGGTGCAGACCCACTGCAGTCCTTGTAGAAATAATGGTATTGGTGAGTCATCAAAGGTGTAGATCCACTTCAGTCCTTGTAAAGGTAGCCAGTAGCCATCTGTTGCGACTGTGCAGGTGCACAAACCCATCAAAGAGTCTTGCGGAGAATATAGCAAGTCCATAAACCACCACATGTGTACGCACAAAGTTTTTGGAATTGCCCTTAGAACCAGCAATGCTGTTAACCAGTCCCTTGCTGAATTATCAACACATGTGCAAACACTACAGTACCTACTTTTCACATATTGTCCATATACTATCACCAACAGAGACGTGTGCAGTGAAATGATACTTAATTTGTAGAACTAGTGTCTATACAATTATAAATTTACAACATAAGAAAACAATTACAAAGGGCCAAAATACATAATTAAAGAACGTAAAAATACAGATAACATTTGTAATAAAACGGGCTTTACAAAAGAATAGAAATACACATATACATCAGTGTTACAGGAATTATGACATAAGTAAATACATAAAAGGTCAGAATAACTTTTGAAACATCAACTTCACACATGAACATTAGAACAAAACAGAATAAATAATGTGTAAACATCTTTATGAAGTAAATAACATGTTATTAATGCAAATTATATTTGAGGATAACACTATTACTCATCATAGTGAATGTAGCTTAGTATTAGAAGAGAAAAAATTCTATGAAACAGTACACAGAGACAGGAAGAAAATAAATACACAAGGGTACACAAACACATTGTGGGATAACACAAAAGGAAAGGACAGGGTTTGTTTTCAGTGTAACATTTGGTACTGCAGTCCAACCCAAAACTTCATTCCATAGATCGTCCCTCTTCCCGTACTGGAGCGCGAGTGTCCTCTGAAATATGTAATTCTTGTATTACTTGAGCCAACTGATCTTGTACTTCCCGCATTTCTCTTTTGTATTACGTATTAATTTGATTCTGATTTTGTTTGAATTTCTTAATTTGTTCATACTCTTCTGTGTCAGTGATGGCTACAGGTCTTGTGTCATTGCAGATAAATTAGTGAACTGATCCGAAAGTTCGGCTACTTTCTCCGATAGTGAACACATTTCCTCAGTGTGTTTTTCTGAACCAAGTTTCAGAGTGTCCATTTGTGTTGAAATCGAATCTACTGTGTCCTTTAAGTTTTCCTGAGTTCTTGCAAGTTACGTAACCGAATCGGTGGATGCAACTGAGTCTATTTTAGCTTGCAAGGTGTCGTGATTTTCACGAACAATAGTTTGCAGTTCTTTTATGGCTTCTTCGTGATTCTGTAATGCATTTTCATGCCGCGAAAAAATAGGTTGAAAATGCTCACAAATTTGTGTTTTTACGTAATTACAGATTTTTTGACATTTCGATTCAATGTTATGTAACTCAGTAGTTACACCTTCACGTGTTTGTTCAAGTGTGGTGTCTAACTTCCGAAGATTTTGTTTATTTGTGTCTAACTTTTGAAGCTTTTGCTGTGTTTGTCTCTGGTTTTGTTCCATTGTGTCTAACTTTTGAAGATTTTGTTCCATTGTGTCCAACTGTTGCTGTGTTTGTCTCTGGTGTTGTTCCATTGTGTCTTAACTTTTGAAGCTTTTGCTGTGTTTGTCTCCGATTTTGTTCCATTTGTTGCATTAATTGCAATAATAATGTATTATTGTCTGGAATCTGTTCCTCTATGCTTTTCGGCAGTGCATTTGCAAAGGCAAAATTCACATTCTGACAAGCAGAAAATGTGTCTTGACTAATTTGAGAAAACGGTGAGGACGCAAAACCTGAATGTACAGTATTTGCAAGATTGTGTCCTGTCATTTCAGATTCCTGGCGCGAGCTGTTGCCGACCGATCGATTGATAATGCTTTCCTGTTCACTAATTGTTTCACTGCTTACACCATTATTTGCAGCCCCCTCCACTTCCCTATGCACTATTACCAAATTACTACTTTGAACATAAGTTAATTCATTACATGATGGCGCTAACACACTGCTTTCGTCTTCACTGTCATTTCTCAGTTTACTTTGGAGCCTAGTATTACGTTTTTCACACGCCATTATTGTCACAATATTTCACACGACAACACAGAAAAACACAATTTGAAGAGCAAAAATAAGAGAACACATTAACATAGCACTGAAAATAATATCTAGTTAATTGCAAGCGCAGCTGCGAAATACTTGGTGCAAACCTACATGCATGCTACAACTGTTTTACTGTACAACAATGAAAGACTACAACTACAAAGGAGATTCTCTCTACAATTACGCGCTAGCAATAAACAAAATCTACACTAATTACACAAACTACAAGAAAAAAATCAGAGGATTCCAGTGAGGTATCCTCGGCTAAGGGTCGACATATGAAACGTCCCCTTGGAAAAATTGTACATGACTGTGCTTAAACTGACACACAATATTTTTAGCCCAACGCAATCTGACTTTCAAAAATCCCTACAAAAGAATGGCCCTGACTAACATTAACCTATACGTTTCACATATCACTTACCTAAAAAAAATCTTGGTTACTCGAACTACTGCAATGCAGCGAGCACCATTACTGCTAGCTAAATAAAAGATTCAAACTACTGAAGGCACTAACTACTGATAGGTATAGTTAGCAAATGAAAGATTTTAATAGAGAACAAACAATGTACACTCCTGGAAATGGAAAAAAGAACACATTGACACCGGTGTGTCAGACCCACCATACTTGTTCCGGATACTGCGAGAGGGCTGTACATGCAATGATCACACGCACGGCACAGCGGACACACCAGGAACCGCGGTGTTGGCCGTCCGATGGCGCTAGCTGCGCAGAAATTTGTGCACCGCCGCCGTCAGTGTCAGCCAGTTTGCCGTGGCATACGGAGCTCCATCGCAGTCTTTAACATTGGTAGCATGCCGCGACAGCGTGGACGTGAACCGTATGTGCAGTTGACGGACTTTGAGCGAGGGGGTATAGTGGGCATGCGGGAGGCCGGGTGGACGTACCGCCGAATTGCTCAACACGTGGGGCGTGAGGTCTCCACAGTACATCGATGTTGTCGCCAGTGGTCGGCGGAAGGTGCACATGCCCGTCGACCTGGGACCGGACCGCAGCGACGCACGGATGCACGCCAAGACCGTAGGATCCTACGCAGTGCCGTAGGGGACCGCACCGCCACTTCCCAGCAAATTAGGGACACTGTTGCTCCTGGGGTATCGGCGAGGACCATTCGCAACCGTCTCCATGAAGCTGGGCTACGGTCCCGCACACCGTTAGGCCGTCTTCCGCTCACGCCCCAACATCGTGCAGCCCGCCTCCAGTGGTGTCGCGACAGGCGTGAATGGAGGGACGAATGGAGACGTGTCGTCTTCAGCGATGAGAGTCGCTTCTGCCTTGGTGCCAATGATGGTCGTATGCGTGTTTGGCGCCGTGCAGGTGAGCGCCACAATCAGGACTGCATATGACCGAGGCACACAGGGCCAACACCCGGCATCATGGTGTGGGGAGCGATCTCCTACACTGGCCGTACAACTCTGGTGATCGTCGAGGGGACACTGAATAGTGCACGGTACATCCAAACCGTCATCGAACCCATCGTTCTACCATTCCTAGACCGGCAAGGGAACTTGCTGTTCCAACAGGACAATGCAAGTCCGCATGTATCCCGTGCCACCCAACGTGCTCTAGAAGGTGTAAGTCAACTACCCTGGCCAGCAAGATCTCCGGATCTGTCCCCCATTGAGCATGTTTGGGACTGGATGAAGCGTCGTCTCACGCGGTCTGCACGTCCAGCACGAACGCGCGTCCAACTGAGGCGCCAGGTGGAAAATGGCATGGCAAGCCGTTCCACAGGACTACATCCAGCATCTCTACGATCGTCTCCATGGGAGAATAGCAGCTGCATTGCTGCGAAAGGTGGATATACACTGTACTAGTGCCGACATTGTGCATGCTCTGTTGCCTGTGTCTATGTGCCTGTGGTTCTGTCAGTGTGATCATGTGATGTATCTGACCCCAGGAATGTGTCAATAAAGTTTCCCCTTCCTGGGACAATGAATTCACAGTGATCTTATTTCAATTTCCAGGACTGTATTTACCTTAATAGTCATAATATATATCAGTTCATGACATCCATTCTTACAAATTTCAAAACTCCGCCATCTCTCTCTCCACATCCACCACTGCTGGCGGCTCACCTCCAACTGCGCAACGCTACGCGCTGTTAACATCCAGCCGCCCAACACTACAATGGCGAGTATTACAACAATGCCAACCAGCCACTGACTGCACACAACACAGCCAGTGATTTTTCATACAGAGCGCTATGTGGCGTTACCAATAAAAAAACCTAAGCAGCCTACTTACAACGTGCCGCAGGAAAATGTGGAAGTGGAAAGTAGCTACTGGTTGTGTGGGCGAATTTAATAAATCAGAGCGGATGAGTAATAGTAAAACATAAGGGACGTGAGCAGCACTGACTCCGCACATACGCATTAACGTAATATCTAACAGAACACGCCAGAAGCTAAAATTACCACCCAGACAATGTTAATTTTAGCTTCGCAATAAAACAAGGGCAATCACAGGTAAAACAGTTACACAAAGTTCACAGAAATTTCAAGCAGTAAGGTATGGATTTTAACATGAATAAAACTGACGGACATATGGCTACAGGTAAGCTCGTTAACCCACTATAACTCTTGAAAATTAACGAGCTTTCATTCAGTCATATGTTCGTCAGTTTTATTCATTTTAACATCTATATCTTACTGTGAATAAAACAATACCTATACAAGCTGGAAGGAATGACAAGAGAAATGAAGCAGCAACGCTCCATCTCAGAATACTGACATCTGGTGCTTATGGCGACTAGGGGAGTGCGACAATTCGTCTTTGTCACCACAAAAGAAGTCCTGGGCAATGCAAGCTTCGTGAGCAGGGCCCCTGTCGCCCTGGGACACCTCATCAGCATTGAGGAACAAACCTTATACGATGGAATGGGCCTGATTGGTCCAAAATGGTCTCATAACTCTTTGCAGTGATATGGCTTTGCAGAGTAACCATGAGGCCCATAGAGTACCACGATATGGCTGCCCAAATCACCGCCAAACACACTCCATGCTTCACTCTTCGGACGTAAAGTCGGCCATAAGTTGGTAACAGAGCGAAACCAGTTTCATCCGACCAAATGACATTTTTCCGTTGCTGCACAGTACATGTTTTATGGATTTTGGCACCACCTTTACCTGTAAGCGGCCGTATGCATCGCTGATGAGAAGTTTTGGAATTCTCTGCTTATGGAACTCTCTTCGTGTCGTTTTGTTGCTGACAATTTTCGATAGTGCGATGCTCACTTGTGCAGTCACTTTTGCGCCTGTTTTCCCTTTATTATTTGTCACAATCCTTTTCAATGGCCGTGTGTCACCATGACTCAAGACACACTTTCGTCAGCGTTGCGCTATAAAGTTTAGACGCGGTACCTCTGAAACACCAAGCACTTCGGGTCACTTGGTTACAGAAGCACCACCATACCACGTAGTGCGACATAGTGCATTCATAACTACACAGAACGCTTTCTTAACCTCGAATGACACTTGCAACTTATTGAGGACATCGCATTGGTGCCTTTGGTGGTCAGACACAGCAGCGCAACCTGCTGGTGTGGCTAGCATCAGTAGACCCAGAAGAAGGCCGCAGCACTCGTGGCCGAAACGTCGGTTTTGCTCCAGCAGCAGTGGTTTTATACATCATGACGCGGTACCATACCCAGAAACCTTTTACGTCGACTGACACTGGCCGCGGAAGCCTACACACTTATATCTGCATTTATGTTCAGGCACGCACTTCTTGCGGCGTTTATATATTTTCTTGTTGTTGTTGTGGTCTTCAGTCCAGAGACTGGTTTGATGCAGCTCTCCATGCTACTCTGTCCTGTCTAAGCTTCTTCATCTCACAGTACTTACTGCAACCCACAACCTTCTGAATCTGCTTAGTGTATTCATCTCTTAGTCTCTCTCTACGATTTTTACCCTCCACGCTGCCCTCCATTGCTAAATTTGTGATCCCTTGATGCCCCAGAACATGTCCTACTAACCGGTCCCTTGTTTTTTGTCAAGTTGTGCCACATACTCCTCTTCTCCCCAATTCTATTCAATACTTCATCATTAGTTATGTGATCTACCCATCTAATCTTCAACATTCTTTTGTAGCACCACATTTCGAAAGCTTCTATTCTCTTCTTGTCCAAACTATTTATCGTCCATTTTTCACTTCCATATATGGCTACATTCCATACAAATACTTTCAGAAACGACTTCCTGACACTTAAATCTATACTCGATGTTAACAAATTTCTCTTCTTCAGAATCGCTTTCCTTGCCATTGCTAGCCTACATTTTATATCTTCTCTATATCTAAAGAGACAGCTTACACTACACTCGTTCGTCCTCTGTTAGAATATTGCTGCGCGGTGTGGGATCCTTACCAGGTGGGATTGACGGAGGACATCGAAAGGGTGCAAAAAAGGGCAGCTCGTTTTGTATTATCACGTTATAGGGGAGAGAGTGTGGCAGATATGATACACGAGTTGGGATGGAAGTCATTAAAGCATAGACGTTTTTCGTCGCGGCGAGACCTTTTTACGAAATTTCAGTCACCAACTTTCTCTTCCGAATGCGAAAATATTTTGTTGAGCCCAATCTACATAGGTAGGAATGATCATCAAAATAAAATAAGAGAAATCAGAGCTCGAACAGAAAGGTTTAGGTGTTCGTTTTTTCCGCTCGCTGTTCGGGAGTGGAATAGTAGAGAGATAGTATGATTGTGGTTCGATCAACCCTCTGCCAAGCACTTAAATGTGAATTGCAGAGTAGTCATGTAGATGTAGATGTAGATGTACTTCCACCATCATCAGTTATTTCGCTCCCCAAATAGCAAAATTCCTTTACTATATTATATATTTTAGTTGGAGTGATATTGAATAGAAAATACGTCCATAAGAATGCAAGTAGGCTGTTTAGGTTTTTATGTTGGTAACGTCACTTAGCGCTCTGTATGAAAATCGCTGACTGCGCTGTATGCAATCTGTGGCTGTTTGGACTCATTGTTGGAATATTCGCTTGTGTAGTGTTGGGCAGTTGGATGTGAACAGCGCGTAGCGTTGGGCAGTTGGAGGTGAGGCGCCAGCAGTGGTGGATGTGGGGAGAGAGATGCCAGAGTTTCGAGAGGATACTATGAGCGGACGATCTGGACCTGTATCCGCCAGAAGAAGAAAATTTGTTTAATTGGATGTCACAGAATTATATATATAAAAAACACACCATATATATATATATATATATATATATATATATATATATATATATATATATATATATATATATATATAGGGTGTTACAAAAAGGTACGGCCAAACTTTCAGGAAACATTCCTCACACACAAATAAAGAAAAGATGTTATGTGGTCATGTGTCCGGAAACGCTTCATTTCCATGTTAAAGCTCATTTTAGTTTCGTCAGTATGTACTGTACTTCCTCGATTCACCGCCAGTTGGCCCAATTGAAGGAAGGTAATGTTGACTTCGGTGCTTGTGTTGACATGCGACTCATTGCTCTACAGTACTAGCATCAAGCACATCAGTATGTAGCATCAACAGGTTAGTGTTCATCACGAACGTGGTTTTGCAGTCAGTGCAATGTTTACAAATGCGGAGTTGGCAGATGCCAATTTGATGTATGGATTAACACGGGGCAATAGCCGTGCGCGGTACTTATGCGTCGAGACAGATGTCCAGAACGAAGGCGTCCCGACAGGAAGACTTTCGAAGCAATTGATCGGCGTCTTAGGGAGCACGGAATATTCCAACCTATGACTCGCGCCTGGGGAAGACCTAGAACGACGAGGACACCTGCAATGGACGAGACAATTATCCGTGCAGTTGACGATAACCCTCATGTCTGCGTCAAAGAAGTTGCTAATGTACAAGGTAACGTTGACCACGTCATTATATGGAGAGTGCTACGGGAGAACCAGTTGTTTCCGTACCATGTACAGCGTGTACAGGCACTATCAGCAGTCGATTGGCCTCCACGGGTACACTTCTGCAAATGGTTCATCCAACAATATGTCAATCCTCATTTCAGTGCAAATGTTCTCTTTACGGATGAGGCTTCATTACAACGTGTAAATTTTCACAATGAGCTACATGGGCTGACGAGAATCAACACGCAAGTGTGCAATCACGTCATCAACACAGGTTTTCTGTGAACGTTTGGGCAGGCATTGTTGGTGATGTCTCGATTGGGCCCCATGTTCTTCCACCTACGCTCAATGAAGCACGTTATCATGATGTCATACGGGATACTCTATCTGTGCTGCTAGAACATGTGCCTTTACAAGCGCGACACAACATGTGGTTCATGCACGATGGAGCTCCTGCACATTTCAGTCGAAGTGTTCGTACGCTTCTCAACATCAGATTCGGTGACCGATGGATTGGTAGAGGCGGACCAATTCCATGGCCTCCACGCTCTCCTGACCTCAACCATCTTGACTTTCATTTATGGGGGTATTTGAAAGCTCTTGTCTACGCAACCCGGTACCAAATGTAGAGACTCTTCGTGCTCGTATTGTGGACGGTTGTGATACAATACGCCATTCTCCAGGGCTGCATCAGCGCATCAGGGATTCCATGCGACGGAAGATGGATGCACGTATCCTCGCTAACGGAGGACATTGAACATTTCCTGTAACAAAGTGTTTGAAGTCACGTTGGTGCGTTCTGTTGCTGTGTGTTTTCATTCCATGATTAATCTGATTTGAAGAGAAGTAATAAAATGAGCTCTAACATAGAAAGTAAGCGTTTCCGGGCACATGTCCACAAAACATATTTTCTTTCTTTGTGTGTGAGGAATGTTTCCTGAAAGTTTGGCCATACTTTTTTGTAACACCCTATATATAATGACTTTTGAACTCTATTAAGGTAAATACATTGTTCGTTATCTATGGAAATCTTTCATTTGCTAACTATGTCTATCAGTAGTTAGTGCCTGCAGTAGTTAGAATCTTTTATTTATCTGGCAGTTTTGGCGATCACTGTATTGCAGTAGTTCGAGTAACGAAGATTTTTGTGAGGTAAATGATTAATGAAAGGTATAGGTTATTGTAACTCAGGGCCATTCTTTTGTAGGGATTATTGAAAGTCAGATTGCGTTGCGCTGAAAATTCTGTGTGTCAGTTTAATGATGATCAGAATAAGTAAAGAGAAAACTGTCTGAGTACGTTCAGTTTGCTCAGCTGTTTGAAAATCAAATAACGTAAGAGTTTTTCCAGCACTGTCATTCTTAATTTTCAAAGGGGAAGTTTCAAGGAGCCGGCGTGAGATATAGCTTCACGCCAGCGACGTCCTTCCTTGAATTTAAAGATGCCGACGCTAAGGCTTGGTTAGCCTGTGATCAGAAGGAATAAAGAATCAGCAGTGACACAGGGGTCTTTCACCTCCCAGTATTGTGTTGAGTGTAGGACAGCGGTTCTGTCGCGTATCGCCACAGCCGCAGACGCTGTTCGTGTTCAGCCGTCGCCTACCTTCCTTCTCCAATTACAACCGGGCCCGCCGTGTCACACGGTGACCCACGGCCGCTGTCAAGAGGCCGCTAAGGAGGGTGGGAGGTTTGGGGGAGGAGGTGGGGGAGGCAGCAGCTCTGCGGAGCGCGAGACGCCGCAGCTGTCGCCCTGTCAGGTCGGTCCTGCTACTTGATGTACCACCCCTCATTTATTCCCTCGTCTTCCTCATGCTTGCACTGCTGCTGTGTGTCCTTGTTAGTACACGCTGACGACTCAAGTAATGCTGAATTAGAAAAGGAGCGATAGTGGAGTACAATTCACACTACTGGCCATTAAAATTGCTACACCAGAAAAAAATGCAGATGATAAACGGGTATTATTTGGACAAATATATTATACTAGGACTGACATGTCATTACAATTTCACGCAATTTGGGTGCATAGACCCTGAGAAATCAGTACCCGAAACAACCACATCTGGCCGTAATAACGGCCTTGATACGCCTCGGCATTGAGTCAAACAGAGCTTGAATGGTGTCTACAGGTACAGCTGGCCATGCAGCTTCAACACGATACCACAGCTCATCAAGAGTAATGAAAGGCGTATTGTGACGAGCCAGTTGCTCTGCCACCATTGCCCACACGTTTTCAGTAGGTGAGAGCTGGAGAATGTGCTGGCCAGGGCAGCAGCTGAACATTTTCTGTATCCAGAAAGGCCCGTACAGGATCTCCAACACCCGAACGTGCTTTATCCTGCTGAACTGTAGGGTTTCGCAGGGATCGAATCAAGGGTAGAGCCACGGGTCGTAACACTGTTCAAAGCGCCGTCAGATGTAACCGAGACGTGTAACCAATGGCACCCCATACCATCACGCCGGGTGATACGCCAGTATGGCGATGACGAATACACGCTTCCAATGTGCGTTCACCGCGATGTCGCCAAACACGTATGCGACCATCTTGATGCTGTAAACAGAACTTGGAATCATCCGAAAAAATGACGTTCTTCCATTAATCGTTGAGTACACCATCGCAGACGCTCCTGTCTCTGTGGTGCATCGTCAAGGGTAATAGCAGCTATGGTCTCCGAGCTGATAGTCCATGCTGCTGCTATCGTCGTCGAACTGTTCGTGCAGATGGTTGTTGTCTTGCAAACGTCCCCATCTGTTCACTCAGGGATCGAGACGTGGCTGCACGATCCGTTACAGCCATGCGGATAAGATGCCTGTCATCTCGACTGCTAGTGATACGAGGCCGTTGGGATCCAGAACGGCGTTCCGTATTACCCTCCTGAACCCACCGATTCCATATTCTGCTAAGTCATTCGATCTCGACCAACGCGAGCAGCAATGTCGCGATACGATAGACCGAAATCGCCCTAGGCTACAATCCGACCTTTATCAAAGTCGGAAACGTGGTGGTACGCATGTCTCCTCCTTACACCAGGCATAACAACAACGTTTCACCAGGCAATCGGTTGGAAACGTTGCTCATGTCAGCACGTTGTAGGTGTCGCTACCGGCGCCAACCTCGTGTGAATGCTCTGAAAAGCTAATCATTTGCATATCACAACATCTTCTTCCTGGCGGTTAAATTTCGTGTCTGTAGCACGTCATCTACGTGGTGTAGTTTCTGCACTTTCCGTTTCCGTGCTGACCACGTATGGGGAGAGGGGAGAGGGGAGAGTGGGGGGGGGGGCGGGGGGTTCATGACTGGTGGAAGATGCTACACGTTTGTGCGAGAATGGTACCTGAAAACGGGATGAGCGCGCTGATATGCTGTGACACAAACTTTGTATAAAGGCGGCGAGAGGAAACAGAAAATACCACGACTGCTTACTGTTAACGTTATTGTTGTTGTTGTGGTCTTTAGTCCTGAGACTGATTTGATGCAGCTCCCCATGCTACTCCATCCTGTGCAAGCTTATTCATCTCCCAGTACCTACTGCAACTTACATCCTCCTGAATCTACTTAGTGTATTCATCTCTTGGTCTCCCTGTACGATTTTTACCCTCCAGGCTGCCCTCCAATGCTAAATTGGTGATCCCTTGATGCCTCAGAACATGTCCTACCAACCGATCCCTTCTTCTACTCGTACCACAAACTCCTCTTCTCCCCAATTCTATTCAATATCTTCTCATTAGTTATGTGGTCTAGTCTTCAGCATTCTTCTGTAGCACCACATTTCGAAAGCTTCTATTCTCTTCTTGTCCAAACTAGTTACCGTCCATGTTTCACTTCCATACATGGCTACACTCCATACAAATACTTTCAGAATCGACTTCATCAGGTATTTTGCTCCCCAAATAGCAAAACTCCTTTACTACTTTAAGTGTCCCATTTCCTAATGTAATACCCTCAACATCATCCGACTTACTTCGACTACATTCCATTATCCTCGTTTTGCTTTTGTTGATGTTCATTTTATATCCTCCTTTCAAGACACTGTTCATTCCGTTCAACTGCTCTTCCAAGTCCATTGCTGTCTCTGACAGAATTGCAATGTCATCGTCAAACCTCAAGTTTTTGTTTCTTATCTGTGAATTTTAATACCTACTCCGACTTTTTCTTTTCTTTCCTTTACTGCTTGCTCAATATACAGATTGAATAACATCGAGGATAGGCTAAAACCCTGTCTCACTCCCTTCCCAACCACTGCTTCCCTTTCATGTTCCTCGACTCTTATATATGCCATGTAGTTTCTGTACAAATTGTAAATAGCCTTTCGCTCCCTGTATTTTACCCCTGCCACCTTCAGAATTTGAAAGAGAGTATTCCAGTCAACATTGTCAAAAGCTTTCTCTAAGTCTACAAATGCAAGAAACGTAGGTCTGCCTTTTCTTAATCTAAGATAAGTCGAAGGGTCAGTATTGCCTCACGTGTTCCAATATTTCTATTCTTCTTGAAGACTGAGGGTATTTCGCCTGTCTCATACATCTTGCTCACCAGATAGTAGAGTTTTGTCAGGACTGGCTCTGCCAAGGCTGTCAGTAGTTCTAATGGAATGTTGTCTATGTTATTAATGAAACCACTTTGGAACAGTGATGCATGTCATGCGTTAATGCGTTAAGTCAGCGCCAGCATGCCAATCGGGAAACACAGGCAGGAGAAGGCTGTGACAAGAGGTTAGCCAATCGTACACTGACCAACCCTCTTCCAGGACGACAACACAACAACAGCGGCCTCTGCGTGAAGATGACATAAGTGTCACGCCCAACTGGTGGAACTCAATTTGACAGCAGCTTCAATGTTAGCCATTTCATTAGTACTCTACGAAGCACAGACTTTTGATTGTCTATTCTGGAGAAGACTGATTGTTTTGTATGTCGCCGTTTGCTTTCGAGACGTTTATCAAAGTACTTGTAATTTTTTATTGTAATAAAACTCATTAATACGAGTTGTTTGATTGTTTGCCTAGCAAACCGAGTAGGAAGGATTCCTCGAAACAGCATCACGAATATCACCTCTGTCTGTGGTAGTGCCAACAAATGTTCGGAAGGTGTAAAGGCTTAACTTCATGGTGTCAACTTGAAGTTTTGGTATTTCACCGCAAAAATAGCTAACAAAGACCACCTTATCACTGATATAGAGACAAAGACGATGTGAAATACTTTATGACCTTAGCACTACTTGGTTTACCTGAGTTCTGACTGGGTAATGACCAACTCTGTGCAGTCCATTCTTTTTCTGTTGGTACCATTTGTAAGGCTGTCTTAAGGAGAATCCAACAATATAATTTTGTACAAAATAAGTTTTACTGAGTTCACGAGTTTTGTGTGGGCTTTTGGCACACTATCAGCCAGTTACTTGTGCCGACCAGCGCCCAAAGGTGATATCAGGGAAGTACATAAGGTAAATAATGTGCATTCTTACCATTTAGGTTTTCTCCGGTTTGGCTAAATTTAATATATGTTCAACAGGTTTTCCAACGTATAAAGCTTATAAAAGAATAACATAAAATCTTCATGTAGCATGTGGTTCTTTTCAGTATAAAGAAATGGGAGTCCTGAATATTGAGAAAACGAATGGAGACCAACGTTAACTGTCATACTATAGAAGAAAGCAGATAGAATTAGAAATTGAAGTAACTGCAGTAAAAAGTATGACGCTTAGGAGAAAAACTGTGCTGATAGTGAATTTGTAAGTGAGGTCTGATAAATATTTTCACTCAGCTGGAAAAGAACTTTTCCAACATTACTTGGAATGACTTTAGGCAGATGACTTTCTAACTAGCTATAAGGAACAGACATCTGAATTTTGACAGTACTTGATCTTGTTCCTCAAGAAGATTCGAATGTCAATCGAAATTCTCCAGAGCCGTTCAGGAACTAGGTTTTTAGGGGTCAATGGACAAAGAAATCAGTTTTTTTTTTAAGTTCTAAAAACTGAATTAGAAGTGAATTACATTCAACCACACTGTTCGAAACGGATGGGGCAGGAATAACAAGCATTTAATCGAAAGATGTACATGTGATTTCTTTCAAGGACATGTCGGGGCAGTACAACAGCGTTAGGCCTCTGCTAACTGTGTACTATGAGCCCAAGGAAGTGGACGACAATGTATTTGTCGAAGATATTTACGAGCTTAACTTACCTGAGCATATGCTAAAGAAGGAGTTTGAAGAAGACGTACGACTGAGATTCCGAACCGGATTTCGAGAGGAAACGTTTGTCAGTCACATAATGGAAGTCACTCCTCGTGTTCGTAAGCTTCTGCTGCAAAAAAGAAAAGGTGTATTTCGGTTTCTGTGCTTTGGCAGTAAATAGCTCTGTGGACGTACCAAAATGACTAAAATGCTGTGATTTAGGTCACACCAAAAAGATCTGTAAGAAATGTAAGTGTAAGGAGCGAATGATCCCCCACTGTGAAACAGGGAGCCACCAGAAAAGAGCATGTACAAACGTCAATGAGAAACCAGTCTGCATCCGTTGCAGTAACAGGAACAGAAAATGTGACTCACCTGGGAAAGGTTGCGCTACTTATGCAATTGTTTTAGAATGTGAAATAGCTTGAACAAGCTATGGATACATCTAAAATACAAGCAAACGAAGAGTGGTCAACTCGATATCGATTCTACGCAACTCAAGAAACAGAAGATATGTTGCACAGGAAACGGAAGGACACGTCCCCTTCGACAGTAACTAGGAATTGGCTTCGTGCCATAGCCTGACTTTAGCAACTTGGGATAATACTGCCAGGGAGAGGAGTGTCACATTTTGACAACATTCCAGCACCAGCTACTACAGAGTTCATTGAGAAGCAGCATCTTAACTTAATGAATTTCACAGATGACATGATACTGCAGGAGAGATTAGAGACAGCAGTTGTAGTGGAACATACACTCCTGGAAACGGAAAAAAGAACACATTGACACCGGTGTGTCAGACCCACCATACTTGCTCCGGACACTGCGAGAGGGCTGTACAAGCAATGGTCACACGCACGGCACAGCGGACACACCAGGAACCGCGGTGTCGGCCGTCGAATAGCGCTAGCTGCGCAGCATTTGTGCACCGCCGTCAGTGTCAGCCAGTTTGCCGTGGCACACGGAGCTCCATCGCAGTGTTTAACACTGGTAGCATGCCGCGGCAGCGTGGACGTGAACCGTATGTGCAGTTGACGGACTTTGAGCGAGGGCGTATAGTGGGCATGCGGGAGGCCGGGTGGACGTACCGCCGAATTGCTCAACACGTGGGGCGTGAGGTCTCCACAGTAGATCGATGTTGTCGCCAGTGGTCGGCGGAAGGTGCACGTGCCCGTCGACCTGGGACCGGACCGCAGCGACGTACGGATGCACGCCAAGACCGTAGGATCCTACGCAGTGCCGTAGGGGACCGCACCGCCACTTCCGAGCAAATTAGGGTATCGGCGAGGACCATTCGCAACCGTCTCCATGAAGCTGGGCTACGGTCCCGCACACCGTTAGGCCGTCTTCCGCTCACGCCCCAACATCGTGCAGCCCGTCTCCAGTGGTGTCGCGACAGGCGTGAATGGAGGGACGAATGGAGACGTGTCGTCTTCAGCGATGAGAGTCGCTTCTGCCTTGGTGCCAATGATGGTCGTATGCGTGTTTGGCGCCGTGCAGGTGAGCGCCACAATCAGGACTGCATACGACCGAGGCACACAGGGCCAACACCCGGCATCATGGTGTGGGGAGCGATCTCCTACACTGGCCGTACACCTCTGGTGATCGTCGAGGGGACACTGAATAGTGCACGGTACATCCAAACCGTCATCGAACCCATCGTTCCGCCATTCCTAGACCGGCAAGGGAACTTGCTGTTCCAACAGGACAATGCACGTCCGCATGTATCCCGTGCCACCCAACGTGCTCTAGAAGGTGTAAGTCAACTACCCTGGCTAGCAAGATCTCCGGATCTGTCCCCCATTGAGCATGTTTGGGACTGGATGAAGCGTCGTCTCACGCGGTCTGCACGTCCAGCACGAACGCTGGTCCAAGTGAGGCGCCAGGTGGAAATGGCATGGCAAGGCGTTCCACAGGACTACATCCAGCATCTCTAGGATCGTCTCCATGGGAGAATAGCAGCCTGCATTGCTGCGAAAGGTGGATATACACTGTACTAGTGCCGACATTGTGCATGCTCTGTTGCCTGTGTCTATGTGCCTGTGGTTCTGTCAGTGTGATCATGTGATGTATCTGACCCCAGGAATGTGTCAATAAAGTTTCCCCTTTCTGGGACAATGAATTCACGGTGTTCTTATTTCAATTTCCAGGAGTGTAGAAGACAGTCTCTTAAATGGGCAATACCCCATGCAAGAAGTGTTGCATAAGAAATGAACTCAAGCTAAAGCAAACTTGTCAGATGAAGCCTAACATTCAGTACGCTTTAACACAGACAATGAAACTCGTAAGGACCTGTCCTTAAGACAAGAAGGCACTTTCTCATCGCGTGAAAAATGAAACCAGACGAAGTTCGTGAGCTTCGTTCAAGGAAAGACCATGTGGGGGTCACCTACATCAAACCAAGTTGCTGGGGCTCCTGACAGAAGAGATGTTCCTGCTGCAGCAACGCCTGCAACGGGAGGCTTCCCGCTTTGTCATGTGTCCAACCCGACACTGCATCTACATAGAACTCCTGCCAAATGGTACGATAAAGATGATGACGATCATGATAACATCAACAATGCAGCTGCAGTAGCGGTAGACACCAACGCAACTTCGGCATCATCTGCATAGCCTCCACTATTTCCGCGTGGAGTGTGGTGACCGTGATAATACTGAAGAGTACAAGTTTCGCAAAACAGTGAAGTGCAGTGAAAATCAGGTCCTCCAGTCAAAACAAAAGTAATTTCTAGCATTTAGGACCCTACTAATAATTATTTTGGAAGTTGGAAATTTGTGGTAAAATCTTATGGGAACAAACTGCTGAGGTCATCGGTCTCTAAGCCTAATCTAACTTAAACTAACTTATGCTATTGACAACACACACACACACACACACACACACACACACATGCCCAAGGGAGGGATCGAACCTCCGGCGGGGACGGGGGGAGCCGCACGGACCGTAACAAGGCTACTCCGTGCGGGAAAAAGAAAACAAAAATTGCACGCAGACAAAATTTACAATACTTCAGAAGTTAGAAATCTAGTAAGTCGTTTTGAGGATTCCAGTGTACTGCAGTTTGCTCTTGAACATATTATCAGAGATGGGCGAATCTATTGCGTATCCTACACTTGGAGCATTAGACATGATTCTTTTGAGAGTAAGTAATTTACCAGCAGAGTTTAAACCATTACGTGACCTCCGTCGACTTTTGTTCACGAGAAGAAACGAAACATTCAACACTGAGCTTTTAAATGTGGATTTTGTAAAAGCGTATGGACGCGTATAATTTGACCCAGCCCTCTCTTCTCCGAAGTGCTTTGTTCACACTCGAAACGTATTAAACAATAAAGGTACCACAGATAAGTGGCTGCGCCAGCACTCGACGAGCAGGTGGAGCCACTAATATAGGTGTCACATTTGCAAACTGCATGGCAATGACAATAACACAGGGAGACCAGAAGAGGAAAGCAGGATTGGTTTGGACATCAGGAAAACGGATGGGATAGCTTCGTTGCATACCTGGCACTGTTTCCAGTGTAATCGCTTCCGGTACATATAGACTTCGGTGCTCTGCTCCCAACTGAATTCTTACAATGAGCACAGAACATTTACATTCCTAAGAAAACGGTAACTAGTCAGGGTACAGTCTTTTGGAGGCTAGAACTTTCCACGCTGAGTCGAAGGGTAAGACCAAGAAGAGAAGCTTCTCAATGCTCTCTAGGGTAACCAGAGCGCACTACTAAGCTCCCAGAATGCAGGGGAATTAAGTTGCGCTACACAAAATAGCTTCTGGAAATTAAAAGAATACACTGGGAGAAATTTCTACGAAGGCAACTGCAATTTGACTTATGGGGAAGTCCGTATAAATTACTGACTGAAAATGTTAAGGGATCTGCTGTCATGTCCACATGCATGAAGGCTGGATGGAGGGAGTCAGCATAATACGCGCCAACCACCCTACTTCCTGCTGACAACACAGACACGGATACTGAAATACAGGCAAAACGTAGAGGTTAACTGGATAAAGAAAACAACAATCAGACGTTGGTGACACCGTTCGCTCAAGTAGAAGTTGCTGTCCCAATTTCCAAGCCAAAACTGGAAAGACACCTGGTCCGGATGGTGTCTACCATGACGTCGTGCGGATGGCACTTCCCCTGACTGCGCCATATTTGACGGCATTTCTAACCGAGACGTTGCGAATAGGTAGGATCCCGGCGATATGGAAAAACACTAGTGCAGTAGTGATTCAAAAGGGAAAGGATAAAGGCCCGCCATCATCGAAAGGCTGTAGACACATTTGCTTATTAAACGACTTGGGCAAAACTCAGGAACGTCTGCTCTATGACGAGTTGCAGGTGCTCTGGGAGCTCTTGGGTCTAAACCAGTGTCAATATGGATGCATAAAGGCGAAGTCTATAGATGATGGGGTTAACAGAGCTCTTCAGATGGTAGAAAGTATGCAGTCACGCTCATGACTGACATTGCTGGCGCATTCGACGATCTTTGGTGGCCTGCGATGTTCTCACGCCTTAGAGATCTCAGAGTCTTCAAATTTCTCTTTCAGAGCTTTGTAGATTAGTTTAGTGGACCTAGCGTTCAGTGGCTTGCGGAGCTGAGCAAGGAAATCAAAAAGGTTACCAAGGGCTGTGCTCGAAGCACCGTGAGTGGTCCACAGTTCTGGCATCTTAGTATTGAACCCCTATTACATCTGATGGACGAGGCAGATACTACTGAAGGTGTTGTCGCATACGCGGATGGTGTCCTAGTAGCTGTGCTTGCTGACTCCAAGGCGGGACTTGAGTAAAAGGCGAATGCTGTGCTTGCTCAGCTGCAGCACTGGTGCAAGAGCAACAAACTGTCTGTCTATAACTGTTCATAAAGCCGCATACACACTTCTGTAGCGAAGGCTTCCTCTCGCCGGAAATTCTTTTCTGAGGCTTGGCCGAATACCTGTAAAACACAGCACTGTTTGTATATGTTTACGTAGTCTTCTAGACGAGTGAAGAAACTTTCTAGAAAACGTAAAATCTGTTACTCAGAAAGTGGCCAAAATTAGGCATGGTATTCCCTATGCTGGCATTGCTGACTCCAAATTACCGTTGCATGTGGTGCGGTCATATCACAGAAGTTATCAACGCCATTGTGGGCAACTCTGCCAGCGTCTGATCGCATCGCCTTAGACTAGACAGCTACAAAACGTTAAAGGGACGAATTCAGCGAAGCGTACTTCTGAGGCTCAAAACAGTGCCTTTCGCATTATACTTATAGAGTGTTTACTGCTGGTTCTCGGGATATGTCGGATGGATATCGTTGCACGTTACAGCGTAGCGATATATTGATTGGGGCGTGTACTTGATCACAGGAATGCATATTCCTGACAAAAGACATTTACGAGCACGGGACTTAAATGAATGTCGGTCTGACTGGGATACTACGAGCACTGCCAGGCGTGTTTACAGCACACTCCCAAGTATCAGGAACAGACTGAATCTGCGCGTCATTGCCCCTACTCGAGGTATGGTGCAACTATTAACAGGTCATGCTCCATGTTTCAGGTATCTTCATCCAGTGGGATGTAGTAACACACCAATTTGTTAATGTGGATGGGAAAGCTCCGCTGATTATGTCGTTGGCAGACGCCCCCTTTTTCAGGTAGAGACAGAGACTGCAGATAATTAGACTGCGATCTGTGAACTACTGTAAGTGACGAAAACTTTTTGACTAAAGTCAGTATGATAGTACATCGCATGTCTAGAAGGCAACTACTTAATTTTTAGTCTATAGTATGTAATGGACGCTCTGCCTTTCAAAATAATGTCAACGGGTCATAAGAGGCGTTTCCTCAGTTACACATGATGATAGGAACAAATAAATTTAAGTAAGTGAAATTCCAAGTAAATATATAAGAAAAAAGTAAAGAAAATAAAAAGTGAAGAAGAAATGCCGAGGCCACCCATACGGGTATGCGTAGACTCGAGGATTGCCGAGGTATGCACATACCATTATCGGTGATATCGAATAGCGTAGCAACAATAGTCTTAGAACTAGGTATAGTTGTAGTTAGTTGGCCTTCTGGGGATTAGGTATAGTTGAAGATAGTCGCCAAACCTCGAGTTCTTCCGAGCGGGTCAGTAACACATCTAATAACTAAGACGCAAGTTATTCACTTGGAACTTGTGCTAAACATTACGTATATAACGAATTTGTGCTACCTGTTTAGAGTTTCCATATGACACGTCTAAAATTCGTAGCAATAAATTGAACTGAATTGAACTGAAATCGCCGAGCGGGATTAGCCGAGCGGTCTCAGGCGCTGCAGTCATGGACTGTGCGGCTGGTCCCTGGGGAGGTTCGAGTCCTCCCTCGGGCATGGGTGTATGTGTTTGTCGTTACGATAATTTAGGTTGAGTAGTGTGTAAGCTTAGCGACGGATGACCTTAGCAGTTAAGTCCCATAAGATTTCACACACATTTTAATGTTTCCAGCTGAATTCTCCACCAAGTTCACCTCGCCGACCCCCCGCTTGCCGTCACATGCAGGGTGCCGAACATGGTCGATCATCACTTCGTTTGTGGCCCAGCAATAGAAGTCTGGCGCTTAGACCAGCGAATTCTAGCATTCCTCACACGTGAGGCTTCTGACCGAACGACAACGCAAATCATGTTGTTCCCAGATGAAGTGTACTACCCTTAGACGAAAACTCATTCCGTGAATTGGCTCCGCGATCCCTTACTTACTTCGATACTTTTTTGCCACTCGCGAGAAGAGTAATCTCGATTTTTGGACTTATGTGAACGGACGACATTGCACCATTGTCCGTAATCCGGAATACAGACAATACTTTTCCAACTTCCTTTGGAATGCTTTCTGCGACCTGCCATGGTACGACCCTGGAATGAGCAGTGAATTTGACCCCTAACCGTATTTTCCATTATTTCAGGAAGACTTGCATGAATTTCTACACAGCTACGGGCAGCTTTCATGGTCATTCCTCTGCAGGTTAGAGGAAAAAAAATTACTGCTACGTACATTTATTTCCCTCTCCCTCCTTCCCTCCTATCCTTTCCTTCTTTCTTTGTTTAGGCAGAGCTGTTGAGATAGACAGGTTAGGGGCCGACGTCTGAAATGGTGCACATATTTTCGTTTTTTTTTTTTTTAGGGTCAAATAGGCGGCGGTATATGGACCCCCTTCTCTATGGTCTTTACAATCAGGGAAGTGAGGGGAACAAATAGTCAGCGTAGGGGGGCTTCAAAAAAAAAAAAAAAAGTGTGTATGTGAGAGAGAGACAGAGAGATATTTGGAAGCGACGAATAGTACACACCCCCCCCTCCCCTATTAAATAACTGCTACTATGACTCGAAGTACATGAAAAGCGTTCTTTCAAGCATCGTCGACGCCCGACGCCGGAAGCAAATGCAGTAGCCTTTCGCTCGCGAGTACACACTTACTGCCGCTTTGAGCTCGTCTGGTCTCATATCACGCACGATGCATCATTTCTAGAGAGCGCCGTGCAGTCGAGTCTCAAGAGCTTCCACATGTGCACGTCAGCTGTTTAATTATTACGGCAGGAAGAGAGGTGCTCTCTTCGCTACTTCTGCTCAGGCGTCTAGAGAAGTACTAATTCAAACCGCGCTGGCCAAGTAGTCCCACATGTCATCTTACGGCAGTCTCTGCTACTGCGCATTATGTATATGCAGGAAATAGGAGTAATCCATTGAATTACAGACCCATAGCACTGACCTCCATTTTCAGTAGGATTTTGGAGCAAATACTGTACTCGAACATTATCAATCACCTTGAAGAAAATGACTTAGTGATACATAAACAACACGGATTCATAAAATATCGTTCTTGTGCAAGACAGATAGCTCTTTATTCCCGTGAAGCATTGAGTGCTGTCGACAAAGGATCTCAGATCGATTCCATATTCCTAGATTTCCATAAGGCTTTTGATACCGTTCCTCACGAGCTACTGTTAATCTAATTGCGTGCACATGGAGTATCGTCTCAGTTGTGTGACTGTATTCGTGATTTCCTCTAGAGAGGTCACAGTTCGTAGTGATAGACGGTAAATTATCTAGTAGAACAGAAGTGATATCTGGCGTTCCGCAAGGTAGTTTCATACGCCCTCTGTTGTTCCTGATTTACATAAATGATCTAGGTGTTAATCTGAGCAGCCCCCTTAGATTGTTTGCAGATGACGGTGTAATTTACCGTCTAGTAAAATAATCAGACGATAAATTCCAATTACAAAATCATCTAGAAAGAATTTCTGTATGGTGCTAAAAGTGGCAGTTGGCACTAAACAAAGAAAAGTTCGAAGTCAGCCACATGGACACTAAGAGAAATCCGATAAATTTTGGGTATACGATAAATTGCACAAATCTAAGGGCTGTCAATTCGACTAAATACCTAGGAATTCCAATTTCGAGCAACTTAAATTGGAAAGACCACATAGATAATATTGTGGGGAAGGTGAAACAAAGGCTGCGCTTTGTTGGCAGAACACTTAGAAGATGCGCAAAACCCACTAAAGAGACAACATTACACTTGCCCGTCCTCTGCTGGAGTATTGCTACGCGGTGTGGGATCCTTACCAGGTAGGATTGGCAGAGGACATCGAAAAAGTGCAAAGAAGGGCAGCTCGTTTCGTGTTATCGCGCAATAGGGGTGAGAGTGTCACTGATCTGATACGCGAGTTGGGGTGGCAGTCACTGAAGCAAAGGCGGTTTTCTTTGCGGCAAGATCTATTTACGAAATTTCAACCACAAACTTTCTTTTCCGAATGCGAAAATATTTTGTTGACATCCACCTTGATAGGGAGAGATGATCGTCATAATAAAATAAGAGAAATCAGAGCTCGAACGGAAAGATTTAGGTGTTCCTTTTTCCCCAAGCGCCATTCGAAAGTGAAATGGTAGAAGAGCAGTATGAAAAAGATTTGATGAATCCTCTGCCAGGCACTTAAGCGTGAACTGCAGAGTAACCATGTAGATGTAGATGTAGATGTATCGCCGCGCGGGATTAGCCGAGCGGTCTCAGGCGCTGCAGTCATGGACTGTGCGGCTGGTCCCGGAGGAGGTTCGAGTCCTCCCTCGGGCATAAGTGTGTGTGTTTGTCATTAGAATAATTTAGGTTAATTAGTGTGTAAGCTTAGGGACTGATGACCTTTTGTGTATCGACTCCACATTTGACCTTAATTTCTTTCAATCCCATATGCTATAACTCTGTCACGGTACGACTTTGTTATAAAGTATATAACTAGCAAAACACAAGTAATTGAGATGAAACATAATTTTTTAACGTGAACGCTATGAAAATGATGTGTGATGTATTTGATATCCTGATTTTATTGTGTATAAAGTGTAATTTAAAACAAAAGAGCTATCTCTCACTGTTGTAATGTGCCCGTTGACGAAGTTATGTTATGTCCATTTGACTGACCCATTGTTTGCTGTCGCATTGATTTAGAAACGGATTATGATCATTTTTGGACGAATTGATTCTTAGATACAAGTATCACGATAAAAACTTCCATAGAAGTGCGCCTGTGTGACTGACAACCTTCACTATAACTGAGTCATTGAACCTATTATTGTGAGGAAACGAGATCCTGAAATTAATTACTATGTGAATAATACAGTGTTTACTACATCTCCAGGACATGAGAAAACCCTTACGTCGATCAGAAGTCTGCTCAGCTTCCATGAACATTCACACTACCCGTATTTTCACTCGAATTAGCCATTGCCCTTTAAGACTCCGCTCAACCTCCGTAAAGAAAAATGTGCTATTCCATATAGTACCACATCTATAAATGAAGAAAAAAATCATGCCCCTATTCGTTCCGACGGCGCCTGAGCCCTGACTCATACTCGTTCACTCTATGGACTGCCCTATGCAACACCACCCCCCAGAGCGATCAACTGGACGCAGTCTCTCCAAAATATTTTCAATTGTCTGTCAGCTGAGGAGCGAGCAGCACTTGTGGCCGGGGCTGTGGCATCTCCGGGAAGAAAGCCTTAATAGGGGGTGTGCAAAAGTATGAAAACTCCAGAAACACATCACCATGTCTAATGCTGTTGTTGTTGTTGTTGTTGTGGTCTTCAGACTGAAGACTGTTGGTTGTTCTTGTTGTGGTCTTCAGACTGAAGACTTTAATGAAGCTCTCCATGGTACTCCATTCTGTGCAAGTCTCTTCATCTCCGAGCAAACAACATCTATCTGAATCTGCTTACTGAGTTCTTCTCTTGGTCTCTGTCTATGATTTTTACACCCCTCGCTTACCTCCATTTCTAAATTGTTGCCGTGCAGGGTAGCCGCGCGGTCTAAGGGCGCCTTGTCACGGTTCGGCCGTCTCCCTCCGTCGGAGGTTCGAATCCTCCGTCGGACATGGGTGTGTGTGTTGTCCTTATCGTAAGTTATTTTAAGTTAGATTACGTAGTGTGTAAGTCTAGGGATGACCTCAGCTGTTTGGTGCATGAACTTATTACAAACTTTCAGTTTCCATCTAAATTGTTGATCCCTTGATTTCCGACTTTTCAGAATGCGGCCTACCAACCGACCCCTTCTTCCAGTCAGGTTCTGGCACAAATTTCTTTTCTCCCTTATGTTATTATGATAATCGTTTCTCCTTGTGTAGGTAGGAGTCAACACAATATTTGTGTAATCGCAGGAGAAAGTTGGTGATTGAAATTTCGTGAGAAGATTCCACCGCAACGAAAAACTCCCTTGTTTTAATGATGCCCACCCCAAACCCTGTGTCATGTCAGTGGAACTCTCGCTCCCATTTCGCGATAACACAAAACGTTCTGCTCTTCTATCAGCATTCTCGATGTGCTCCGCTAATCCTGTTTGGTAAAGGTACCAGATCGCGGAACAGTACTCGAAAAGAGGACGGACAAGCGTAGCGTAGGCAGTCTCTTTAGTAGATCTGTTGCATTTTCTAAGTGTTCCGCCAATAAAACTCTGTCTTTGGTTTGCCTTCCCCACAATATTTTCTATGAGTTCTTTGGCTGGCTCTGACCACTATGGGACTTAATTTCTGAGGTCATCAGCCCCCTAGAACTTTGAACTACTTAAACCTAACTAACCTAAGGACATCACAGACATCCATTCCCGAGACAGGATTCGAACCTGCAACCGTAACGGTCGCTGTAGCGCCTAGAACCGCTCGGCCACTCCGGCCGGTTATGAGTTCTTTCCCATGTAAGTTGTTCGTAATTGTAATTCCTAGGTATTTAATTGAATTTACGGCCTTTAGATATGACTAATTTATCATGTAACCGAAGTTTAACGGATTCCTTTTAATACTCACACTTTTCATTGTTTAGGGTCAAATGCCAAATTTAGAGCCCTAAAGATATCTTTTCTAAATCGTTTTGCAATTTGTTTTGATCTTGTGATGACTTTACTAACCGTTAAACGACAGCGTCATCTGTAAACAATCTAAGACTGTTGTTCATATTGTCTCTTAAATAGTTGGATACATAAGGAACAGCGGAGGGCCTATAGCACTAGCTTGAGGAACGCCAGAAATCACTTCTGTTTTACTCAACAATTTTTCGTCAGTTACTTCGAACTGTGATCACAGTGACAGGAGATCACAAATACAGTAATACACTCCTGGAAATGGAAAAAAGAACACATTGACACCGGTGTGTCAGACCCACCATACTTGCTCCGGACACTGCGAGAGGGCTGTACAAGCAATTATCACACGCACAGCACAGCGGACACACCAGGAACCGCGGTGTTGGCCGTCGAATGGCGCTAGCTGCGCAGCATTTGTGCACCGCCGCCGTCAGTGTCAGCCAGTTTGCCGTGGCATACGGAGCTCCATCGCAGTCTTTAACACTGGTAGCATGCCGCGGCAGCGTGGACGTGAACCGTATGTGCAGTTGACGGACTTTGAGCGAGGGCGTATAGTGGGCATGCGGGAGGCCGGGTGGACGTACCGCCGAATTGCTCAACACGTGGGGCGTGACGTCTCCACAGCAGATCGATGTTGTCGCCAGTGGTCGGCGGAAGGTGCACGTGCCCGTCGACCTGGGACCGGACCGCAGCGACGCACGGATGCACGCCAAGACCGTAGGATCCTACGCAGTGCCGTAGGGGACCGCACCGCCACTTCCCAGCAAATTAGGGACACTGTTGCTCCTGGGGTATCGGCGAGGACCATTCGCAACCATCTCCATGAAGCTGGGCTACGGTCCCGCACACCGTTAGGCCGTCTTCCACTCACGCCCCAACATTGTACAGCCCGCCTCCAGTGGTGTCGCGACAGGCGTGAATGGAGGGACGAATGGAGACGTGTCGTCTTCAGCGATGAGAGTCGCTTCTGCCTTGGTGCCAATGATGGTCGTATGCGTGTTTGGCGCCGTGCAGGTGAGCGCCACAATCAGGACTGCATACGACCGAGGCACACAGGGCCAACACCCGGCATCATGGTGTGGGGAGCGATCTCCTACACTGGCCGTACACCTGTGGTGATCGTCGAGGGGACACTGAATAGTGCACGGTACATCCAAACCGTCATCGAACCCATCGTTCTATCATTCCTAGACAGGCAAGGGAACTTGCTGTTCCAACAGGACAATGCACGTCCGCATGTATGCCGTGCCACCCAACGTGCTCTAGAAGGTGTAAGTCAACTACCCTGGCCAGCAAGATCTCCGGATGTGTCCCCCATGGAGCATGTTTGGGACTGGATGAAGCGTCGTCTCACGCGGTCTGCACGTCCAGCACGAACGCTGGTCCAACTGAGGCGCCAGGTGGAAATGGCATGGCAAGCCGTTCCACAGGACTACATCCAGCATCTCTACGATCGTCTCCATGGGAGAATAGCAGCCTGCATTGCTGCGAAAGGTGGATATACACTGTACTAGTGCCGCCATTGTGCATGCTCTGTTGCCTGTGTCTATGTGCCTGTGGTTCTGTCAGTGTGATCATGTGATGTATCTGACCCCAGGAATGTGTCAATAAAGTTTCCCCTTCCTGGGACAATGAATTCACGGTGTTCTTATTTCAATTTCCAGGAGTGTATAACTAAGACAATATTCCATAAACACGCAAGTTCACTATAAGCCGCTTGTGTGGTACATTGTCAAAAGCCTTCGGGAACTCTAGAGATACGGAATCAATTTAAAATCCCTTGGCAGGAGCACTCAACACTACTGTGAGTAAATAGCTAGTTGTGTTTCACAATAACGATGTTTTCTAAATCCGTGTTGACTGTTTATCAATAGACCGTTCCCTTCGCAGTAATTCATTATGTTCGAACACAATATATGTTTCAAAAGCCTGCTGCATATCGACGTTAATGATATGAACCTAAATTTAATGTATTACTCCTACTACCTTTCTTGGGTATTGATGGTCACTGTGCAGCTTTCCAGTCTTTGGGTACGGATGTTTCATCGAGCGAGCGGTTGTATATGATTGTTAAGTATGGATTATTTCATCAGCATACTCTGAAAGGAACCTAATTGGTATACAGTCTGGATCGGAAAACTTGCTTTTATTTAACGATTTAAGTAGCTTCACTACTTCGAGGATACCTACTTCTAAGTTACTGATGTTGGCAGCTGTTCTCGATTCCAACTCTGGAATATTTACTTCGTCTTCTTTGGTGAAGGAATTTCGAAAAGCTGTGTTTAGTGACTCTGCTTTGGCAGAACTGTCGCCGATAGTAACTCCATTGCTATCGTGCAGAGAAGGCAACGATTATGTTTTTCAGCTAGCATACTTTAGATACGACCAGAATCTGGCAGGTTTCAAGACAAAGTTTCGTTGCGGAAACTGTTATAAACAGCCCGCATCTCGTGGTCGTGCGGTAGCGTTCTCGCTTCCCACGCCCGTGTTCCCGGGTTCGATTCCCGGCGGAGTCAGGGATTTTCTCTGCCTCGTGATGGCTGGGTGTTGTGTGAAGTCCTTAGGTTAGTTAGGTTTAAGTAGTTCTAAGTTCTAGGGGACTGATGACCATAGATGTTAAGTCCCATAGTGCTCAGAGCCATTTGAACCGTTTGTTATAAACATATTGCACTGAAGTCCGCGCTAAATTTTTAGCTTCTGTAAACGATTGCCGACCTTGGAGATTTTGCGCTAGTTTAAATGTGGTATGCTCTTTTCGTTGTTTCTGCAACAGTGTCCTGACACGTTTTGTGTGCCAAGGGGATCAGCTCCGTCATTTGTTAATTTATTTGGTTTAAATGTCTTAATTGTTGGCGATACTATTTCTCTGAATTAAAGTCACATCTGGTATACAGTTGAACTGTTAATTTGGAATGAGTAGAGATTGTCTTTCAGGAAGCCGTTAAGAGAATTTGTATCTGCTTTTTTGAGCAGGTATATTTTTCGTCTATTTTTCAGAGGATTTTTGGTGTCAAAATTCAATCTTGCTCCAACACACCAGTGTTCACTATTCCCTGTATCCTTTCTGATGCTCGTTATAGCTACATGATCTGCCCATCCTATCTTCAGCATTTCTCTGCAGCACCATTTCTATTCTCATCTTTTCTAAACTGTTTATCGTCCATGCTTCACTTCCATATGTGCCTAACCTCCAGAGAAATGCTTCCCGAAAATTCTTCCTAACACTTAAATCTATCTTCGATGTTAACTTATTTCTCTTCTTGAGAGACGCTTATCTTGCCATTGGCAGTCTACATTTTGTATTTATACTTCGCCCATCATCAGTTATTTTGCTGCCCAAATAGCAGAACTCATCTACAACTTTAAATGTCTCATTTCCTAATCCGGTTCCATCAGAATCACCTGACTTAATTCGACTACTTTCCATTATCGTCGTTCAGCTTTTGTTGGTGTTCACCTTATATCCTCCTTTCAAGTCACTATCCATTCCGTTCAACTGCTCCTCCAAGTCATTTGCTGCCTCTAACAGTATTACAATGTCAACGGCAAACCTCAAAGTTTCAATTTCTTCTGCCTCGACTTTATTTAATTCCTACTACAAATTTTTCTTTGGCTTCCTTTACTGCTTGTTCAATGCACAGATCCTTTCTCACTCCCTTTTCAACTACTGATTCGCTTTTATGCCCATCGACCTCTTTTTACTCATTGCTAAACCTACTTCTCCATTACCTCTATTGGATTTTGCATTTATAGCTCTATATTCACCTTACCAGAAGTTCTGTTCCTCCGGCCACCGAACTTCCAAATTCCCGTTTTATCTAACTTTAACCTATCCATTTCCCTTTTTAAATTTTCTAACTTATCTGCCTGATTAGAGGGTCTGACATTTAACTCTCCGATCCGTAGAACACCAGTTTTGTTTCTCCTGATAATGACGTCCTCCTGAGTAGTCCCCGCCCAGAGATCCGAATGGGGGACTATTTTACTTCCGGAATATTTTACCCAAGAGGATGTCGTCATCATTTAACCATGCAGTAGAACTGCATGCCCTCGGGAAGAATTAAGTTGTAGTTTCCCCTTGCTTTCATCCATTCGCAGTACCAAGAAGTTACAGGGCCATTTCCGTGAATCATTCAAACTGTTGCTCATGTGATTACTGAAAAGGGTGCTGCCCCCCTTCAGGAACCACAAGTTTATCTGGCCTCTCAACAGATACTCCTCCGATGTGGTTGCCTCTACAGTACGGCTATCTGTGTCGCTGAGGAAAACCTCTCCAGCAACGGCAAGGTCCGTTGTTCATATAATACGATGTAGGAAAACCGATGGCACTTAAAACAGCTTCCAGTCGTCTCTAAATGGCTAAATACACGTTCTGTAGGGTTGTCAACGGCATTTTACAAAAAATGGATCGGAGCACTATGGGACTTAACTTCTGAGGTCATCAGTCCCCTAGAACTTAGAACTACTTAAACCTAACTAACCAAAGGACATCACACACATCCATGCCCGCTCGGGAATTTTACAGCTTCAAATAACGCTCATTGAGGTTCTAACAATACCACCACTTGCAAAGTAGGTTAGAAATCAGATTAATAATGTTGCTCTGCAAGAACAAAGTTATTGATTGTGGACGGTATCGTCAGAATGGAAAGAATGAAGTCACTGTAAAAAAAGTCATTAATTTTGGCACTTATCTTGAATGGATTCGCACGTAGATTTCGTCGAAGTTGTTATGGCTCATCTTGTTGATTCTAGGGTGATTCCACTTTGACTGCTAGAAGGTCCAGATCTATATTATAGCAATATTTGAAGACCTAACAAATGCGTTTTTCAGGAAATTCTTAATGATCAAACCATCCCAGATCAGAACAATTGTATGGTGGAAATAATTTTTGACTTGGTGTTCACGATCCACATTTTTATTAAACTTCTTGTAAATTCACAAATACTTCTTCTTAATTGTCACATCATCAAGAAAATAGTTTTGTATTACTCTTCATATATTTAATTTCCACTACAACCAAACACAAGACTTGACTGTTCCTTTACAAAGTGAAATAACAACTTAACTTCTGCAAATTGGAACAAAGACTGCCCTGTGCACATTCGCGCCAAAACGGTTACAAGTAAGTCAAAGATTATGACAGTCTCGCAGAAATGAATGCACACAAAAACCATATCACTGTAATATATCGATACATCGGAGTACCTATACATTAATAAAACCAAATGTGAATATTCTCACAAAAATATGTCTGTTACCTCGCAGAAAAGTAGTACGATATTACTGGTATCGAGAACTGGGGTTGGAGTGTCGTAATGGTCAAGTAAATAAAGAACCATTACAAGGTGGATAGCGATCAGGACCCCTCTCTCCCGAGCAGACCGGAAAGGCTCAATAACACTGAGGGGTGGTGAATATAATGACCAGGGAAGGTGCGGCAGTTCATCCTGTTGTTCACAAACCCATCCTGGACGATGTGAGGCGCTTGTAACAGGAGCTCTGTCGAATGGGAATACTGCATCACCACTGGGGAACAAACATTGCAGCATGGAATGGATGTAATCAGCCAAGAACAATCACTCCCAATCGTGTCAAAACAGTGCGGACCTTGTAGATGCTCCTTGTGACGTGGAGTGTCCGCTCTTCTGTTTACGGACGAACTGCACCGGTATCGATATCTGTACCTTTACAGTGAACCTTTCCTATTTGTGAACTAGCTGGCCGGGGTGGCCGTGCGGGTATAGGCGCTACAGTCTGGAACCGCGTGATCGCTACGGTCGCAGGTTCGAATCCTGGCTCGGGCAAGGATGTGTGTGATATCCTTAGTTCGGTTTAAGTAGTTCTAACAAGGGAATCTCCCCATCGCAGCCCCCTCAGATTTAGTTATAAGTTGGCACAGTGGATAGGACTTGAAAAACTGAACACAGATCAATCGAGGAAACAGGAAGAAGTTGTGTGGAACCATGCAAAAAATAAGGAAATATACAAACTGTGCAGTCCATGCGCAAGATAGGGAACATCAATGACTATGTCAGCTCAGGAGCGCCGTGGTCTCGTGGTTCGCGGGAGTAACTGTAGAGGTGGAGGTCTTTGGTTCAAGTCTTCCTTCCACAGTAAATTTTAATTTTTTATTTTCAGACGATTTTTACCTGACAAACTCTAATGTTTTCATCGCTTTTTTGCGAGTGATTACCACATCGACAAGAAAACCTAAATCGGGCAAGGTAGAACAATCTTTTTACCCGTTCGCCAAGTGTACAAGTTAGGTGAGTCGACAACATATTCCTGTCATGTGACGCACATGCCGTCACCAGTGTCGTATAGAATATATCAGACGTGTTTTCCTGTGAAGGAATCGGTTGACCTATGACATTGCGATCAAATGTTTTCGGTTCCAATTAGAAAGGCACGTCCTTTCGTCTACTAATCGCACGGTTTTGCGGTGCGGTCGCAAAACAGAGACACTAAACTTATTACAGTGTACAGAGACGACAATGAACGAACGGACAGATCATAACTTTGCGAAAATAAAAAAAAGTTAACGTTTCACACGGGGGAAGACTTGAACCATGGACCTCTCGTTCCGCAGCTGCCAATGCTAACCACGGGACCACTGTGCTCCTGAGCCTATGCTTTCCCTGATGCTGCTTATCTTACGCATGGACTATTCAGTTTGTATATTTTGCTTATTTTTTCATAGTTCCAAACAATTTCTTCCTGTTTTCTCGATTGATCTTTGTTCAGTCTGTCAAGGCCTATCGACTGTGCCAACTAACAACTAAATCAGAGGGCGGTGCGATGGGGAGGTTCCCTTGTAAGATCTAGGGGACTGATGACCTTAGAAGTTGAGTCCCATAGTGCTCAGAGCCATGTGAACCATTTTTTGAACGCGACGCTGACGGATACTCTACTACTTTCAGTGGAAGTGCAGGTTCGCCTTTTGAGTTGCCGGAAACGCAGCAACGAATCTGACGTTGTTTTCTGGACCGGATGCATTCGTCTGCGCTTGCGTACGTCCCCCAGCCGCGCCGTGGAGGCCGGCGAGCACCCGCCAGCAGCACGGACGACATAAACAACCCGGCCCAGCGGCCACGCCAGGGCGACGTCTCCTTCAGAGATAACGCCGTTAAACAAGCGGGCCCTGACGTGCGTTTAATCTGCATTTTAGACAGTTTTTACAAATTGCCGCGCAGCCCGTGAATGCCGATGAGCAGGCTGGCGGATGCGAGGGGCGCGATGCTCATGCGCGATGCGGCGCTCGTCGCGCGTGCGTGCGTGTGCGTGAGCGAGCGTGCGTCCGCCCACGACGCGTGGGCGCGTGCGTGCGTGATTGTCGACGGAGGCGGCTCCACCCCGGCGGTCCACGGCGCGCTCGCCTGGGCTCGGCTAGTCGTACAGCGCTATTACACTGCAGGCGGACGGAAGTCCCGGGTAAAGTGACAGCTCCGTCACGTTTAACTACGGATAGAGGAAGCGTGTACAGTCGGGTACTCTGGCAACTGGGCCGCTGCCAGGTGCTTAATGTCTGCATGCGTGTCTGTACTTACACTCCGCAAGCCATCTTACTGTGTGCCGCGAATGGTACTTCTGGGACCCCTTTAACCACTTCTCTCCGTGGCTCGTGGTCTCGCGGTTGCGTTCTCGCCTCCCGAGCACGGTCTAAACATTCGTGGTGGTGTCTGTTTGTTCTATATAGTGTCTCCCTACCACTTTCGCGCAACGACGCTCTGAGCGTGTTTTTTAGGGAATTAACTAGTTTGAACCTGGGACCTGTTGCTGGTAAGGAGACGCCAGACCACACATGACATGTAGAATTCAGAAGAGTTCAGTGAGACTAGCGATGATATAACCAAATACTTAATGATCTCAGCGTCAGCTCCACTGCACTCCCTGTAAAAGAATCTTAATAATAACTAAATTTAGTGGAAGGGGTTCAAGGCTTTCCTATTTTTAGTTAGCTGGTAAAATAACGTCGAAAAAGCAGTTAAGTTTACCATTGGAAATTTTATTCTACTCACAAAACATTGTTTATAAATTGCACTATTGATAAAAGGAGATGTTTTAATACAGGATGGTAAAAACCAACTGCTTTCAACAAAAATGTGAACGAATATTCCCTGAATGGGTTTCCAAGTTATACAATGGATCGAAGGATGACCTATGCCAAATCACATCTATAATCTAGATTTAAATTAAGTTTTACAAAAGAGAAAACTATAAAAATGGTCTACAGTGACCCTCAATTATCTTTAATTACTTATCTAACTTGTCGTAAATTACAGTGGCTGATGTGGCTTCTCAATAACTATATAACAGAAAAATCATCGCGTTTCCGTTTTACTTCAAGTGGCAAATGTGAACCCCATGAGCTTTAATTTGCGATCGACACTAGTATTACGCAAAAAGGGGGTGTAACAGATGAGACTTCTGCAGTTATGAGTGAAGCTTTATGCGCTGTTATGCGGCATCGCGTGCGTTCATTACCTTGTCGGTGTTCGTCAGGGGGCGGCGGGCGGTGCAGCAGCCATCCAGCTCGCCGTCTCGGAACTAACTCTCCTCCTAACTTCTCCTTACTACAATTTACAGAAGTTGGTTTAAAAAAACTATCTGGCTGTGTTTTCATCTTACCAATCAGGGTCTCAATGTTAACCTTAAGCTCCGCCTACAAAAATTCTGTCTATCCAATGAGAAACGTTATACTTTTCGTGGTGGGGCAATGTTTTTAAAGTTTGCAACGTAACAGAGACGCGAAAAAGTCTCACGCTAAAACTTGCAGCTGGTGTGGTCCTTTTAGCGTTATCGTAAGATCTATACTGTTTTTCTGGAGTGCACTATCTTGTAACATGGGCTGGGGGAGGGGGGGGGGGGGGGTCCTACGTAACAGAGACGCGAAGAAGTCTCACTTTAAACTTGCGGGTGGTAGTGGCCCTTTTTGTGTTATCGTAAGGTCTATACTGTTTTTCTGGAGGGCTCTAGCTTTTAACATGGGCTGGGGGGTGGTCCTTGACGTAACAGAGACGCGAAAAACTCTCACGCTAAAACGTGCGGGTCGTAGTCCTAGAGGTAGGCTGGCGACGTGGGTGTCCAGTCCATCCCTTATCGTAGGGCCTTCTAGCTTAACACGTTTCTGCTCTCGGCTTCTGTTCTCGTTTCTCCCCTCGGAATTGCGTCGGTGTCACGGTGGGAAGGTATGACACGCAGTTAGGCATTCTTGTGTTAGTCTGTGGTATTCCATTTGCACACTCGTTACTCGTATTACTTTGGTTAATTTAATATCACGATTTATACCGAGCTATGTGACATACTACTGGATTTGCTTATCATGTCAGGGTTTTCATGGAAGGTGTTGGATTTGCCTGGCACCTTACAACGCGTTCGCGTGCTAGATTCCCGGTGGGGTCAGGGATTTTTTCACCTGCCTCGAGATGACTGGGTGTTTGTGTTGTCCTCATTATTTCATCATCATTCATACAAAGTGCAGACATTGAACTCATCAATTCCTTTATTCTCTCTAAGGCATGGTACATGGCGCAGTTGCTTAGCATGCCGAAACTAATAGGACGCGGAATATCTCAAGCAGTTTACTGGCGCCACGAAATTTTTAAAGTGCGAGCAACAGTTTGTGTCTTGGACCCGTCACAGGGAGGACTCGGGCTAGTAGACTTCAGTGGCAAATGTGCAGCGTTGCTCGTGAACCGTACTGCTGAACTGCAGGCCGGCTTCCCCGATGGATCGACAGCAGCCCTGCTGGAAGCCTATCGGCCAGAATGTGAAAGCGCCCCAGTATCGGTGGCCAACATCCCTTACCGTATGTCTTTTGTACGAGAGTATATCCTAAGTAGAAGCTACGTCCTCCGCACGGCCACGGACCCACACAGGACAGCACGGCAACTCTATATTGAATTGATGGGACAACCTCCCCTTAATAAATTGGAAGCTTACCTGCCTACTGTAAATTGGAAGCAAGTGTGGTCAAATATCAATAACAGTATTCTGCCGTCCGATGTGTCTGCGTTGTGGTACGAACTTGTCAACAATACACTGCCCACCAATCAGCGTTTAGCTGATATTCAGCTTCTCGCCTCCCCCAACTGTGGCAGGTGTGGCGTGCCTGATACCAGAGAACACCGCCTGCAATGTCAAGCTCTTTCCGATGTGTGGAGGACTTGCCAGTTAATGGTGGCTCTCATCACGCGAACTCCGCCGGCCCACGTCAGTGTTGATAGTGTCACTGTACCGGATTTTAAATATTTCCCACGTGCAAAACACAATACTGCTGTGTGGTTGTTGGGCCATACTGTCTACGCCCTCATCGATCGGCAAATTCACGATGGACTCACCTTTTTGACTTACATTTGGGACCAATATTCTGAGATCAAAAACAGTGAAAAACACCATGAATATTTTGCCAGTTTCCTATCAGCTGCACTGCATCATGCATGTGCGAAACAACTCTAAGATGCGTGCGAACTCTTCTTATTTGCATCAATTGTCTATTCAGACTCGCAATCGAGTTTTGATGATTCGTACACTGATCTCATTCTTGCGTCTTTCATGCTGTTCTAGCAAAAATAAGTCTAGATATATAGTTAGCGTCAGGTGGTGAAATATAACCAGTCTCCATGTACCTGTCTATCTTTGTTATACGCCTACCTATAAACTAGTATATATATGAACATATTAGGAAAAAAAGGAAAAAAGGAATAAAGTTAGAGAGAGAGAGAGTAACTGAGTAATAGGATGCGGTTCCAATTGAGAAGTATGCTAAAATAGAGAATAAAATTAAAAAAAATAAAGAAGGGAAAAAAATACACCGGTAAAAAAAATAAAACTGAACAAATGTTGGGAGTTTGCACGGGCGCTGATAACCGCGCAGTTGAGCTCCCCACAAACCTAACGTCATCATCATCATTAACCGATTTTTACTGTCGCATTCACAACTGGCACGTGAGAAAAAGAAAGTAAAAAGACGCACCACAAAAGAATTATCCGAACGGAATGGAAATGGGTAGGTGTGATGTACATGTGAAGAAGAACAAAACATTACAATTTCGTAAGAAGCTGGACCTTATGCACGTAGTTATTTGGCTTCGCATTGACTGATAGAGTTGCTGGATGTCCTCCTGATCGATATGGTACCAAATTCTGTGCAACTGGCGACTTAGATCGTCTAAATTCCGAGTTGGTCAGAGGGGCCTGCCTATAAAATTCCAAACGTTCTCAGTTGGGGAGAGATCCGGCGAACCTTGATAGCAAGGGTAGGATTTGGCAAACACGAAATCGTGTGGCAGAAACTCTTGCTGTGTGCGGGCGGGCATTATCTTGCTTAAATGTAAGCCCAGGATGGCTTTGAATGAAGGGCAACGAAACTGGGTGTAGAATATTGTCGACGTACCGCTGTGCTGTAAGAGTGGCGCGGTTGAAAACTGGAGCGTTCCTGCTATGAAACGAAATGACACTCCAGACTATCACTCCTAGATGTCGTGCAGTACATCGGGAGACATTCAGGCTCTTGTCTCACCATTGCCCGAGGACTTCTTCGCCGCTCAGAGGGTCTCAGTTCGAAGCGGATCTCATCACTGAAGACAATTCTGTTCTAGTCAACGACATTCCAAGCCTAATGTGCCCGGCACCTCTCCAAATGGGCTTGCTGGTGTACATAGGTCAATGGGTAGGGCAAGGGGCGCTTGAGCTCAGGCCCCCTTCTGTTTCGCACCTATAAACAGTCCTCATGATCACTGAAGCACCAGCTGCACATCGGATCCATGATGATGAACCGTGGGCCCTGAGTGTCTACGTGACTATTACTCAGTCTCCACGTTCTTCCGTCTTTCTAGGTCGACCGCTTCCTTCTTGACGCTGCGTTCGGCCATAATTCACCCATTGCTGCCAACATTTTCGAATAGTGGCTTATAAGGCGAGAAACATTCCAGTGACGTCAAATAGCAGTAACATTAAGTGGCAAACAACACTACGATAAGTCTTTCCTGGAGGCTACGCTTTCCAGAGAAGTTCTGCTAGCTGGAGGGAGGTTTTTACCAAATAAGACTGCCCGCGTTTATGGTAATACCATAGATTCTGCACCTCCTAATATAGTGGAAGGACTCAATGATCAAACAAGTTCGAAAATTGCTTGAAGGTCATGAAATCTTGGGAGGTGTGTCGCGTGCCATTTGGAGTGAAGGTGATGTACAATAGATACCACAGTGGCTGATGACGTTACTGCTAGCGTGGAACTCTGATTACTAACTTTAGATTTCTACAGTTGAGTGTTGCAGCTTAATGCATTTGCAGTCGAATAATCAGTGGAGACCTTAAACTTGATTGTGTATTATTTATTAGCTAGAGGTGGTGTTGATCAAAGAACGGACTGGACGACTCACATTCAAACTGAAGGAATTGTAGTTGCTTCCGTGGAAATAAGAAGTGTTTTCATTTTGATATGACTAGACCGGTGTAGCTCTGAACTACACACATCAAAAAAAAGTTTTGCATCACCACAGTTCCCAGAACTCCTGAAGATAGACGTTGACTGTGGAGATTGTATCACAGGCACAGGCCCTTCGACAGTTCAGAGACGTCACTAAGATGTAAACAACCATGCATGAGCAGACGAAAGGGGCCGACAGCCGATCAGTTCCAGCCATTCCACCAGGAAGGAAGTACACGGCTCGTGTTGTCTGTAGTTCATCCATGCCTAGACGGTCAATACCGCGGTTCGATCGCGTCCGCATTGTTACTTTGTTCCAGGAAGGGCTCTCAACAAGGAAGTGCCAGGCGTCTTGGAGTGAAAAAAGCGATGTTGTTCGGACATGGAGGAGTTACAGAGAGACAGGAACTGTCGATGACATGCCTCGCTCAGGCCTCCCAAGGGCTACTACTGCAGTGGATGATCACTACCTACGGGTTATGGCTCGGAGGAACCCTGACAGCAACGCCACTCTGTTGAAAAATGCTTTTCGTGCAGCCACAGGACATCCTGTTACGACTCAAAGTGTGCGCAATAGGCTGCATGATGCGCAACTTCATTCCCGACGTCCATGGCGAGGCCTATCTTTGCAATTACGACACCATGCAGCGCGGTACAGATGGGCCCAACAACATGACGAATGTACCGCTCAGGATTGGCATCATGTTCTCTTCGCCGATGAGTGTCGCATGTGTCTTCAACCAGACAATCGTCGAAGACGTGTTTCGAGGACACCCGGTCAAGCTGCCCAGCGAGTGCAGCAAGGTGGACGTTTTGGGGTGGCATTATGTGGGGCCGACGTTGGCCGCTGGTGGTCATGGAAGGCGCCGTAACTGCTGTACGATACGTGAATGCCATCCTCCAAACAATAGTGCTACCATATCGGCAGCATTTTGGGGAGGCCTTCGTCTCCATGGACGACAATTCGCGCCACATTGTGCACATCTTGTGAATGACTTCCTCCAGGATAACGACATCGCTCATCGAGTGGCCAGCATGTTTCTCCAGATATGAAACCTATCGAACACGCCTGGGATAGACTGAAAAGGGCTGTTTATGGACGACATGATCTACCAAACACTCTGAGGAATCTACACCGAATCGCCGTTGATGAGTGGGACAATCTGGACCAACAGTGCCTTGATGAACTTGTGGGTAGTATGCCACGACGAACACAGACATGCATAAATGCAAGAGGACGTGCTGTTGGGTATTAGACGTACTGGTGTGTACAGCAATCTGGAACATCACCTCTGAAGGTGTCGCTGTATTGTGGTACAACATGCAATGTGTGGTTTTCATGGGCAATAAAATGGCGGAAATGATGTTTATTTTGATCTCTATTCCAATTCTCTGTACAGGTTCCAGAACTTTCGGAACCGAGGTGATGCAAAATATTTTTTCGATGTGTGTATTTTCGTGTTTTGTCTTTGGAGAGCCGGCCGTTATGGCCGAGCGGTTCTAGGCGCTTCAGTCGGGAACTGCGCTGGTGATACAGTCGCAGGTTCGAATCCCGCCTCAGGCATGGATGTGTGTGATGTCCTTAGGTCAGTTAGGTTTAAGCAGTTCTATGTCTATGGGATTGATGACCTCAGATGTTAAGTCTCATAGCGCTCAAAGCCATTTGAACCATTTTGTCTTTGTGGAGGTTATTACACAATCTGAATAGTAGCATATGGAGATGTTGCGTTGACTGTTAGTGCTGGACGTTTTCCAGTTCAGTTACAGAATCTTCGATTCTTTCTAAGCGCACAGTGCAGACGTATGTATATAGTGTTAGAATAATTATTACTTTAACCATGGAATACTGAACAAAGCGACGCTGATGCCCATTATTAAACCGATATTACAAATATACAGGTGGAAAGAATAGATCCGAATCTAGGGAGAAACGTTTCATTTTCTAATCCGTGGTTTAAAATGTGACAAACGTTGCCTCGCGGGCTGCACATAGCGAGGAGCGCATGGATCGAGAAACAGACTTGGAGACCAAGAGACGACCTCTCTTCGCCGCCTATTGGGAAAGAGTCTTCTTCCTCGGCGCATAATTGCTTCTTTCCATACGGTCCATGAATCCACCTCCATAGCTGAGTGACTGCCATAAGTAGATCTCCGGGTTCAGTTCCCTATACGTTTTCCTTTGTGGTAGAACTGGAACGTGTAGTGGTCCTCTTCATCCATCCGTACTACGATAATAGTCCGGGAATTCTGACATTGCCCTCACAGTATATATTTTCTTTAATGTCGTTTATTGTCAGCAGTATTAGCTTATTCCCAAGAGTTAGCAGATTTTACTCAGTTAATACTAGCCATAAATCAAATCTGCATGTGGAATGCACTTCCTTGACTCATGTGCAGAAAGGAGTGCACTATTCTGCTGCATCCATTTTCAATAAGCTACCACAAGAACTCAAAAATCTTAGCAGTAGCCCAAACACTTTTAAGTCTAAACTGAAGAGTTTCCTCATGGCTCACTCCTTCTATTCTGTCGAGGAGTTCCTGGAAGAGCTGAAAAATTAAGCAAATTCCAGTGTTACGTTGTTGATTTTCTTTATTTAAACTTACGAATTGTCGCCTGAATACGTTTCTTATATTTCATTTTATCTCTTTCTACTATCGTGCTATAATTTCATGTACTGACTCGTTCCATGACCATGGAGACTTCTCCTTAGTTTGGTCCCACAGAACAATAAATAAATAAAATAAAAAATAAAATTTATGGATTTATTATTACTATTTTGAAGATTCTACACCATTGGTACCGTGATACGATCTTTATAAATTTAACATTTTTTTGTTTTATTACTAAGGTAAATTATTCTGAATTTGCAGTCGAATTTAACTTTCTATGCCCTTCTTGCAAATTAATGTACCAGTGATCTATGCACGTATCTTCACAACACCTAACAGATTTCTAAACAAATAAGTGCGGTGTAATCTTGCTGTGGCTTATTTAAAACACCGATTACTACTCCCGAAAATGCACGATACACGGAACGTATGGCCGTCAACAACACTTCTTTACTGAAGACAAAATTTTTGTCGTAGTGCAGTACAACCAAGCTGATACAGAACCAGTACCCACCGTTAAGCTTTACTTTAACTGGAAATATGATTGAAACTTTGAACTGGAAAGATAAAATCTGGTTTTGATTATTGATTATTTCTGTTTCGTCTGAGTTTTTAATAATCAGAAACACTGCATATACCCCATGTACTGAAGGCACTGCTGTTTTCATGTAATTTACATTGAAACTGAATCATTAGCTCTTTGTAACTTTAAATACATAGTGAGAGCAATTCATAGCCGAAGGCCTTAAAAGTACTCTGTTGGTAACAAATTTAATAAAAGTTACAGTTTTTTCTTTACAATCTACTCGTAAACGCCAAAACCGTGAAACAACACTGATAATTACAGCTTTAGAATTTCTGTCTATGTAGTAGTCTCTCAAAGGAATTCATTCACACCTGACAGGATTGACGATAAATATTTGATTCTGTATAGTTTCAAGCCAGTCGAAAAGATAATGCTGATGTTCATGTTGTCACGACAGGCAATATAAACAAATAATGTTTCTTGCCCGTGATGTCGACGTACTGGATTATGCAAGTTCAGTTTGTTTGTGCTCAGAACAGTTGCCGAACATTAATGCCATGCCGCCGTCACTACGAGAAACGATTACTTCAGAAAGCTGTACACGTTAAACAGCGTCCATTCGAGTCTAAAAACCTTGGGATTGAGCAGAATCCAACCCCATTTTATCAGGATAATGTTTGCTTCTAGACTTCCAAGCTGCGCCGATTAGTCGCGTCTTACTATGAGCACATACTGATAGCCAATGTTCAACTGATATTAAACACGGAGTTGTGTGCTATTAATCTATCTAGTCTTTGCATAGTCGATTTATAAGTCAACAGAATCCCTATATGTACAGAGTCGATAAATGCCCTAGACTGTTACGAGAGTAGCGAAAGGAAAAAATATCCCTTGGAACACGATATACTGGGAAGTCTGAATAGAGCACAGGAGACACGTCAACTGATTCATCTACAATGGATAACGGGACATATCTGTCTTACGAGCAGCGACCGTGCTAACCAAAGGAACGAAAATGTTGCATGATGTTCTTCCCAACAAATACCCATACAATACAGTGATTTCCAAATTAGACCCACCAACCAAACAAAAACGGAATGGATCGTGGTAGAAGACATCGAGCGTAACATCAGAGGCATGTGGTAGTGGTAGATTCAGTAACAGATTCGTTCCAGGCCGCCTTTGGTTTTTCAACTCTGTGCTCAAGAGAAATACCAATAAAGTAAAGGAAATGTTCAGGTGATTCATCTATAGTGGATACCAGGACATGTAGGTATAACGGGCAATGAACATGCAGCTCACCTGACGAGTATGGTGGAGCATCTTCTTTTCACCCATATATCCCCAACGTACAGCGATTTTCATAGCAGACTCGTCAACCAAACAAAAACAGAATGGGCCATGTTAGTTGACACTGATATGAGTGTAACATCAACGGCACTTAGTAACAGGTCATTCAGCAGCAGATTCATTTCATACCACGCTTGGTTTTTCAACTCGACAATAGTGGAAAGAAGATTTCCGTTAGCTAGTTAGATACTCAAGCCCTCCGTAGATCGTCTGAGAGATTCTTTTATCGAAAAGTTGTGGAATGAGTTAGTATGCACGATTGTATACATGACTAGTGTTTACACTGATGAACAAATTATTATTTTAGTCCTACCCGTTCAACTGCACTTAATAACGAGCTTCTTTTTTCTTTTATTAATGATTACCAGTTTTAAGTAGAAATTAATTAATGGAATACAAGGAGTTGTCCAGGAGAAATGACTTTAAGTTAGATTTGATATTTGATACTTGCAGTTCATTTTATGTTATTGGGAAATGATGAAAGATTTTGTTGCTGGATTCTGTAATCCATTCTGACTCACTGACATCCATAATAATGGGTGATGATGATGTGGTCTTCAGTTCAAAGACTGGTTTGATGCAGCTCTCCGTGCCACTCTATCCTTTGCAAGCCTATTCATCTATGTGTAACTACTGCAACCTATCTTCTAAGATAAGTCGTAGGGTCAGAACTGCCTCGCATGTTCCTACATCTCTCTAGAATCCAGACTGACCTTCCTCGAGGTCGACTTTTACCAGTTTTTCTATTTGTTTGTAAATACTTATTTATTTTGCAATCATGACTTATTAAACTGATAGTTCGGAAATTTTCACACCTGTCACCACCTGCTTTCTTTGGAATTCGAATTACTGTATTATTCTTGAAGCCTGATGGTATCTGATCTGTCTCATACATCTTTCTCGCCAGCTGGAAAAGTTTTCTCACGGCTGGCTCTCCCAAGACTATCAGTAATACTAATGGAATGCTATCTACTCCTGGGGCCTTTTTCGACTTAGATCTTTCGGTGTTCTGTCAAATTTTTCACGCAGTATCATATAGCCCACCTAATCTTCATCTAAATCCTCTTCCATTTCATAATATTGTCCTCAAGTACATCGCCCTTGTATGGGCCCTTCCTGCTTCCCCTTCTTTTCTTAGGACTGGTTTTCCGTCTGAGCTCTTGATTTTCGTACAGGTGGTTCTCTTTTCTCCAGGCTTTAATCTACCTGTAGGCAGTATCTATCATACTCCTAGTGATATATGCTTTTACATTCTTGTATTTGTCCTCTGTCTATTCCTACTTAGCCATTCTGCACTTCCTGTCGATTCATTTTTGAGACATTTGTGTTCTTTTTTGCCTTCTTCATTTACTGCATTTATATATTTTCCCCTTTCATGAATTAAATTCAATACCTTTTCTGTTAACCAACGATTTCTACTAGTCTTCGTCACTTTTACCTACTTGATCCTCTGCTGTCTTCACTATTTCATCTCTCAAAGGTACCCATTCTTTTTCTACTGTATTCCTTTCCACTGTTCTTGTAATCGTTCCCTTATACTCCTTCTGAAACTCTCTACAATCTCTTGTTCTTTCAGTTTATCCAGGTTCGATCTCCTTATATTCCTACATTTTTGCAGTTCTTCAGTTTTAGTATATAGTTCATTGTGGTCAGAGTCCCCATCTTCCCCTGGAAATGTCTTACAATTTAAAGCATAATTCCTAAATCTCTGTCTTACTATTATATAATCTATCTGTAACCTTCCAGTGTCTCCAGGTCCCTTCCCCGTTTAGAACCTTCTTTCATGATTTACCTATGATTAATTTATGTTGTGTACAAATTTCTACAAGGGGGCTTCCTCTTTCATTCCTTAACCCAGTCCACACTCACATACTAATTTTCCTTCTTTTCCTTTTCATATTATCGAATTTGAATAACACATGACTATTAAATTTTCGTCTCCTTTAACTACTTGAATAATTTCTTTTGTCTCATCATACATTTCTACAATCTCTTAATCATCTGCAAAGCTAATTGACATATAAACTTGTACTACTTTGGTGGCCATGGGCGTCGTGTCTATCTTGGCTACAATAATGCGTTCGCTACTCTGTTCGTAGTAGCTTATTTGCGTTTCTCTTTTTAATTCATTATTAAACCTGCTCCAGCATTACGCCTATTTTTTTTTTTTTTTTTTTTTTTTTTTTTGTAACCCTGAATTCACCTGACCAGAAGTCTTGTTCCTTCTGCCACCGAACTTCACTAAGTCCCATTATATCGAACTTTAACCTATTCATTTTCCTTTTTAAATTTTCTAACCTACGTACCTAATTAGGGGATAGAACTACGGTTTTGTTTCTCGTGTTAACGACATCCTCCTGGGTTGTCACTGCCCAGTAACATAGGTCAGTTTTCCCTTTAGTGTCGTAGGTATGGACATCACAGTTCCTCACAAGCTCTGATGGATTACTTATGACGAATTTCGCTGGCGAATATATATGTATTGTGAGGGTGCAGTTTAAATGTCTACTTCCTTGAAGAGCTATCTACACGACGTATGCGGAGGAACACCACGTATTAATCGTATTGCTCTACTTTGTGCATTAAATATTTTCCTTATAAGTGATGAGTTACTGCAGAAAATTATTCCACAGGACATTGCAGTGTGAAAATATACAAAATATATCAGGAATTTGTTTCCAAAATTAGCAATTATGGGAAGAGTAAAAGCAGCTGCACTTCATTGTTTGAGATTCTCAGCAGCATGCATCTTCCAGTTCAAGTTTTCATTAGTATGTACACCCAAAACTTTGGAGCATTCTATCAAACTCACTGACCCCTGCTCATGTGCTACATCTGGTCTGACTCTATTTGTTGTATGTGTATATTCAAAATTTAGAAAGGTCTATTTTCTGGGAACTACTTTATAATTAGTTGAAAATATCAGTTACTTTGTTTGCCGTGGCTTTCTCTCCAATGAGATTTATTATGACACTACACACTGTCGTAAGCAAAAAGTACTATTTCTGGTTGTTGAATGTTAAGTGGAAGATCATTCATGTATATATGGAATATGAGTGGATCCAAAACTGAAACCTTTGGTTCTCCCTTTGTGATTTAACTCCAGACACAAAAAATTTCTTCACTTCCAACATTACTCAGCACAACTTTTTGCCTTCTGTTTGTTAACAATGATTCAGACCAGCTGTGCACAAAGCCATCAATTCCTTGAAGCTTGAGTTTTACCCAGAAAGTAACATGATCTACACAACCAGACGCCTTGGAAGGTCATAAGGCGTTGGAAAGACTTGTAGTATTTGATGAGTGAAATAGTGGTTACTGGTAATTTCAATGTAGATTTCCTTAAAGACTCTCCCAATAAGAACTTATTTGAGTTATTAACACTATCTTTCAACTTAATTCCCACTGTAAAGGTCCCCACTAGGGTAGTCAATTGCTCACAAACAGCCATTGATAATACCTTTATAGAAAAGTCCAGTGAACAAAATTATATTACAAAACCAATAGTCAAAGGCCTCTCCTGTTAAATGTTAATGCTGTACAGGGTATAAAATCTGTTAAATCTGAGCTCAAGATAGCAATCAATAAGCCAAAAATTGATTGTTTTAGGGCACTCCTCAGAGACATTCACTAGAATGATGTTTACAGTGCTCATGGCATGAATGAAAAATATAACACTTTTGCTAATAAAGCGCTTACCTTATTTGAACACTGTTTTCCCTTAAAATTAACCAAGGTTAGAGCAAAGTCTACAAGGAAGCCATGGATTACTCAAGGAATAGAGGTATCATTTAAAACATAAAGAAAACTGTATCTGTCAATCCGAAACAGTTCTGATGTTGATGCTGTAGCACATTACAAGAAATACTGCAAAATATTAAAGACTGTAATATGGATATCAAAGCAAATATCTTACAAGGAAAAGATAGTTGTATTAGATAAAATAAAGACAATATGGGATATAATGAAGGAGGAAACTGGTAGAGCCAGACATGAAGAGTGACAAATAGTATTAAGAGTAAATGATACATTGGTGACAGATGTGCAGAGCATTGCAGAACTTTTTAACAAACATTTTATTACTGTTACTGAAATTACGGGATTCTCAGGTTCTGTAGATGCTGCTATGGAATACCTCACACCAGAAATTTCAAGTAACTTCCATAAAATCTTTAAAATCAGAAACATCTAGTGGGTATGATGAAATATCAACAAAGTTAAGTAACATATTAAGGCTCCTGTGTAATCAGTGTAATATTTCCTGAATGGTTGAAATATGCTGAAGTTAAGCCTCTGTTTACGAAGACAGATAAAGAAATAGCATCAAATTTCCGTCCAATTTCACTTTTTCGAGCGTTCTCAAAAATTTTAGAAAAGGTAATGTGCAATCGGCTTTATAACCATCTTATCACAAGTAACATAGTGTCAAAGTCGCAGTTCGAATTTATAAAGGATTCTGATACAAGAAGGCTATCTACACTTACAGTTAAAATGTACTTCATTCATCAGGCAACTGATATATTTTGTGATCTTTCAAAGGGATTTAACTGTGTAAATCACAATATTCTTTTAAGTAAATTAGAATATTATAGTGAAACAGGAAATATTATAAAATGGTTCAAATCTCATATCTCTGAGAGGAAACAAAGGGTGTTGATAATAAATTCAACAGAACTGTTGAAGCATCTTAACATATCTCTATCTGCAATGTGAATTGTATCAGACATAGGAGAAATAGAAATGAAAAAGCTGGCATAGTATGCTTACTTTCATTCCATAATGTCATATGGGATTATTTTTTGGGGTAATTCATTAAGCCAAGCTAAAGTTTTCCATGCACAAAAAGTGCAATAAAAGTTATATGTAGTGTAAACTCAAGAACGTCCTGCAGAAGCCTGTTTAGGGACACTAACTACTGCTTCCCAATATATTTATTCCTTAATGAAATTTGTCATTAAAATATATATACGTTTTTCAAATCAACAGCTCAATTCATCGATTCAATACTAAAAATAACAATAATCTTCACAAGGATTTAAAGTCACTTACTCTCATACAAAAAGGTATGCAATTTTCAGGAACACAGATTTTCAATAACTTGCCAGCAACTATAATAAGCTCAACAACCAATGAAATACAGTTTAAGAGAAGCCTGAAGGATTTATTGGTGGCCAAGTCCTTTTACTCCATTGATGAATTTCTCAGTAAAACCAACTGATTTATGTGTTTTTGTGTGTATGTGTGTGTGTGTGTGTGTGTGTGTGTGTGTGTGTGTGTGCGCGCTTGTGTATGTGTGTGTGTGTGTGTGTGTGTGTGAGTGCAATATAACTTCTACACCATCTCAGTGCAGTAATGTGTTCATTGTAGATAAGTATTGCAGTAGTTCTATTATATGTTTATTACCTTATAAATAAATAAAATATTTTTTTAATTTTAAATTCAGTGTGTTAATGCATCTTAGTAAATGAGTGTTTATAAATGATTCTTTCATATAGTGCTCATTAAAAAAATGATGATGATAATTCCACTTGGGGCCTGTTTAAGGTACATTAGCTTATTTGTTTCAACTATAAATATTTGTTATGTATTATTGTATTTCTGAAATGTTCTACATCCGAGAGGACCTTCTCACTATGGATCAATTGGAATGAAAGTAAATCTAATCTGATTTAATCTGTACAAATAACATTCAAACAATTACATTGTAAGTAAATTGTTTCTATTTAAGTGTGAAACTACTTTTGAGTACATTTCTTTTTAGAATATTTTGGAAAAATATGTCAGAAATTGGAAAGTGGACGATAAATTCATAAGTATATGTTGCCACCTTTCTTATGAAGAGGTTTTAAAACTGCATATTTTAATATCTCTCAAAAAATTCACTGTGCCAGTAGTAGATTCCATATTTCACTAAGAAAATTACTTATTAAGTTCGAATCACTTTTCAGAATTCTATTTGAAATCCCATCAACTCCACATGAGCTTTCGTTTTTCCCTTAGTATTTTTATAATTCTATTAATATCAGTGAACGACATTGGTGCTACTTGTAGTTACTTCAAGTTTTGTGGAATGCTGTTTTTAATACATTCACTTGCTTCTTCAACTGAATCATCTAATTCTATTTTTATGCTGTGTTTAGAAAGTTATTGTTAAAAGTACTTGCATCTTGTGAATTAACAGTTACAACACTGACATTTAGTTTTTTATGTTATCTTGCACAGTGACTGGCTGCCCAGTCTCGAATTTAACAATATCCGATATAGTTTTAATTTTATTATTTGCATTTATGTCAGAGTGTGTATATTCCTCGCCGTTTTATTGACTTTCCTGAAGATGCTAAAGTATTTTTTTGTAGTATACAAGTAATGTTGTGTCTTGACTTAATCTGGCCTTTGCATAAATTCTCCTCTTCCTCTTAATTCTCTCAGTTATCCATGTACTCCTTGTTTTTAATGGATCTTCTGAATAATTATTTAGGAAAGCAGCTTCCAAATATTGACACAAATTTACTATGGAATAAACTGAATTTGACATTACATTGCTTTCCACATAGAGGCCTACTCTATTCCATACCACACCTCTTACCGTACTCTTAAAACATGGCATCCTGTTCTCATTAATAAGCCTTACTGTTGTTTATGAACCTGCCTCCAGGGCCATCTTGTTTATTCCATTAACTGTGCATCATGATCAGACAGCCCATTAACAAGTGAATAGGCATTAATTGTTTCAGCCTGCGACCAGTCTATAAAAATGTGTACTGTTATCTTGCTGCACAGGAGTTGGAAAAATATCTACCGTAATTAGATTGAAAGACCCAAGTAATAACTCTATTTCATTTTTCCTACACGTATTTTTTAAGAAACCTACAAACTAATAACTGTCTCTTCATGTCTGATAGGTAGCTGAATAATGTATCTAGATGTCTCACAAATAGCCGAAAGTTTCCTAGATGATATCTCCACACTGTTGCAATTATCAGCGCAGTATTCTGCAGTAACAACTCACAGGCACATGCTTCTACCTTCTGATCGAAACGAAAGTATTTATTTCGGTATGTTTGACTTTGTATCCACCTTTTACATATGTTGCAACACCTCAACATGAAAATGATGCGGCTCTATAATACGTGATATTTAATTTCTCCATCCCTGTGGTTATGTGGTGTTCAAAGAGTCAGAGAACGTTTATCACACCAGGATTTTCCGCATCTTCTAGGCTCATCCACCTTGTTCCTCAGTCCTCCAATGTTCTGATGAACCAAATTAATTTTTTTCTAGGCTCATCCACCTTGTTTCTCAGTCCTCCAATGTTCTGATGAAACAAATTAATTTTTCTTCTGGAAACTCTTACACCTATTATGATCTTGTTCTGTCTAATTTCTTTCAACACTGTCTGCCCGTTACCTGAATCTCATCTATAAAATATGCCCTTTGAGTCCAGTAATCACAAGGATTTTGTCTTCTGTGCTTGTGGCTCCCTTACACTCTCTGCAAGATGCTCAGCTAATCTTTCATTCTTTCTATTATTCATATGCAGTAGTTTATCCCCGTATCCCAATCACAGCAACAGGCACTGCACAGATACAAGACTTTGTTTCAGTCAAAAGCAATTCGCTCAGCTCTTTGTTTACCCAGGGCTAGTCATGTGGCTGCAAAACTTCCACAAACACTGCACGAGTGTGTGCTGTTAATGCACCCGTTTCCTGCACGTCACCTTTAATGCTAAATTCCAAGTTGCTTGCAAGGTTGTACCCTGCTCCTCCTACTATAAGTACCTTATGCTCTCTGTCAATATCTTTTCACTTGTCCCCTGTGTTCTCTTCCTTGGTGTTAGGTTTCACGATGCTTGTGGTCTGGTATTCAATACCTAGCTTGTCCTGTAGCAGTTGCCTACACCTCCTCCGTGACTGCTCCCTAGCAGCAAGACTTTTCTTTCTTCGTGACTTTTCTACCGACCTAGCCTTAAAGTTGTTCCCATGAGTCTGTTGCACCCTACTAAGCTCAAACTGGCTGAGACTCTTCTCCTATTTAAGGTAACACGTGAAAGTGATTGTTAAGCGGTAACTGAAATGTGATTTCTGAGGTCTTCTGCTTTTGCCTGTTACTTGTCACTTTCTCCTACCTCACACTGTCGCTTCTTCCAATCAGCCTAATTCAAACTACGTCATTTCTACTTCTGGCTGATGGGCACAATTATTTCTTCCCTCTTTCACGATTTGCTTGTCTCGATTACATAATCTACAACTCCACGGAAGAGCTCCTCAGTGAAACAGCGGCCCACAGCCCTAACATGTTTCTCGCATACCAGTCGACTAACGACAACATTCACATCTGTCACACACGACGCTGCTCTTACAGTAAACTAAAACAGTAAACTAGAACACACTTAAACTATAAGAAAGTGATAATCAGTAAAGAATCGCCTTTCTACGAGGTGTGCAGCTAACCATCAGGCGTCAGGCAGATGTAGAATAACATGACATGTGCTGTAAGCTCTTCTTTAGTAACTTTCTCATTGCATACAAAAGATAGAACAAATTCACGGATATGGTTCCTTAAACGGTGGTGGTTTCCTTAAGATAAATATCCTCATCAGCAAGGGATCTTTACTCAGAGGAGATTGTTCTGTCACGCACTTTGGGACCTACTAAGCTCTACCGTTCGTAACATCCAAGTATTTATACAAGCTAACAAAAAGTTACAGGAGGAGGGTGCAAATTATTTGCACACAAATAAGCAACATCGTTATAGGTGCATCAAGTGGGTCAAAAGTGTGCCAGAAACCAAATTCACCATACTGGACAAAATTCCGATAATTGTGCCCAATTCCAACTTAGTAACAACTTCTCACGCTTGCAAATATTCATAACGATCAAGAATTCATAGTGAAGATAATACTATCGTCACTGGTCTATCACGTTAAGTTCGACCCACTAAAAGCACACAAAAACTGGTATAAATCGGCAAACGCAAATTTGGATATTAAACCAGGCATTCGTTCAACTCAGCTAAAAACGCACTGATTACATGTCAGGATGAGGATATCATCTCTGAGATAACACTCAGACAACGCAAACGAAAAAGCACAGTCTCCTGGTAGTGAATTTAAATAATTCAATTATCGCCCACACTGAACAACGAATTAATTAACGGCTCCTAAACGAAAGAGAACTTATACTAGGCGAGCTCATACGAGCACGTCTTGTTCACAATGCAGACACAGGCAGTGTACCTTTTCCAGATTTTTATAAACCTACATTAACCGCCGGCCCCCGTGTGGCAAGCGCATCTTCACAGAGAGGGAGCGGACAATCGGCAAATCTCTCAGGAGGCGCCAACTGCTTACCCTCTCGTGTGGGAGCTAGCAGACCGCCAGAAAGGTAGTTGTCTTGTTTCCACTAAGTTTACCGGACGAAGATCGAGCTGGGAAAGCAGCAGAAATTTCCACAGATTTCCGCATTAATTCTGACTTAACCAGCTGCAAGCCGTACTGTTAATAAGATTGGAATGCAAGTTATCCTTGGCTACTACAGGCCACAAGTCAGGTTTGAAAATAAAATTCAACAAAAAATTATGCAATTTCTGCAAGGGGAGAATACGATGCAACTACCCTGATTGTCAAGGTTGAAGCACACCCAATTACTCTCTCATGCACACATTATGGAACAGTGTGGATTATGAAGAGAGTATAACAGATGTTGCTGAAGAGAACTACAGAAAATAAAATCAATAAAGGTTAGTTCCCGATACAATACTTCTGCCAGCTATGATTTACACAAAGAAAGCGGCAGAAGAGTAACTTATCGACTAATGAAATGTAAATTAAATACTCCTGATAACAGTTACACGAAAGAGGCTGAGATAATATCTTTTAAATACACAATTGAATTTTAAATTAAATTAGTGCCTCCGAATTTTTTTCATGTTTATTGGCCTTATCAACATTGTAGACAAGCGATCTGCTGTAATTTTTATATGAAGGAGTGAAAATAATCGAAGGTAAGACCGCCAACAAATTTTACTTTGATTACTTGCTTCAGCTACACACAAGCCGTCTTCCCGTCTAAGATATAAAACTGTACATAAAAATGCAACAACGTACAACAGCTTAGCCTATGGGAATGAAAATTACAAATACAAAATACAAACTGCACCTAAAATTATAAGAAAGTTCAGAAGTATGTATAAGTAAAAATAATTACAGAAAACATACTATAAAAATATTCTTGGATAGTGTAATTTCCGAACGGCTCAACACGCAGGGAAAATCTTTTATAAAATGACAAGATTCTCGTAGAAGTTAGAGTTAAAATGACTGTACATCGTTCATAACAGGTCACACAGAACGACGGTCATAAAGCTGGAAATTATTCAAGGAAGAGGCAGTGAACATATTTACCTAAGTCAAAACTATCCACTAGGATGAAGATACATTAAAAGGTATCGTCTTACGTAAGGAGTTACGCCGTTAAAACTTACTAACTGACACAGTTTAATCAGTATTTGTATTGTCTCACAGCAGAGACCATCATGAGTACTTTATTACAAGTCATATATCGGAATGGCATTGCAGTTGATGGCTATTGCAACGATCGAGAAATAAAACATTTGAAATATACATCGTTTAAACATGTGACCAGTACTGCAGTGAAGAGCAGACTCACTGTCACTAAGTTCCACGAGCTGCTTGAGGCGCTGATCGCTGGACGGCGTTTGCAGTCGACTATGTTACTTACGTAAAAAGTTAATATTCCATTAAAGTTTACAACAAAAACAGGATGTAAGTATATATATATAAATGATATTAATGTAACTGATATTGATGTTAATAATCCTCCACGAAAGACAACAGCGCTCTGGGATTCCATTAAAGTTGCTTCGATGTTTCGGAAGGCTGGAATTTACATGATCCCATGAGACAGACGATTCGTACAGTTCATGGAAGACGTACGAAACACCGCAGGTACACCTGGCCCTTAGAGCCCAATAAATCGGCTGCGGTAGGGCACTTTATTGATACTAGTCATTCTATGCTGCATGAAAACGTTGAATTTTTGCGTCTACTTCAGTTTTTTGGGACTCAGTGGTGAAGTGGCAACTGAAATTCGCTTGGCGACGAATTTAATTGGATATGTTAATCTGGCGCTTTCTTTAATAAGCTTATAAAGACGTCGCCAGCTCAACATCCCAGGGTGGATCGACCTCGTAGACACAGATCTAATTCATGAATTTTGTACTTTTTGCCGCCAATCAGCGTCTCTGACGCTTGTGTATCTTTGGCCGGAAGTGCAATTGTGCGGTCCGTTGGTCTCACAGCGTTTTGTATGGCTAGGAATGGAATGGGGCTGCAATGAGTGGGCGCGAACATTCCAATGATGCCAACTCCGTAACATCCCCTGCCACGTAGACAGGTATACACCTTGGCCAGAGGCAGTCCCGACAGAAAAAATACAGGCAGAGGCCCTAGTTAGCGCACTTACGTCGACGTGGCTAGCGAGGTTCGGCTGTCCAATGCCCATAATAGCCGACAGTGGCCAACAGCTTGAATCGGACTTGTCTGCCTAGCTGGCGAAATTTTATGGCTACATACATCACAAACCAACAAGTTACCATCTAGCCAGCAACTGCATGACTGAGTGATGGCATCGAACACTGAAGGTAATGCTCATGTGCCAGGAAGTTCATGAACGTCAGCACTTCTCATGATTCTGCTCGGCCTACGAACGAAACATAAACCTGATATAGACTTATCTGCAGAAGCACTTGTTTACAGCGAGACACTGCGCCTGCCTGCAGAACTCGTTGGCTCCAATCATATTACGAATGCAATACAGGATCAATTACTGTTTTTGCATCGTTTACGGGAGCATATCAAGGGAAGCAGTGGTTGGAAAGGGAGTGACACAGGGTTGTAGCCTATCCCCGATTTTATTCAATCTGTATATTGAGCAAGCAGTAAAGGAAACAAAAGAAAAATATCCGGTAGGGATTAAAATCCATGGAGAAGAAATAAAAGCTTTGAGGTTCGCTGATGACATCGTAATTCTGTCAGAGACAGCGAAGGACTTGGAAGAGCAGTTCAACGGAAAGGAGGATATAAGATGAACATCAATAAAAGCAAAATGAGGATAATGGAATGTAGTCGAATTAAATCAGATGATGCTGAGGGAATTAGATTAGGAAATGAGACACTTAAAGTTATAAAGGAGTTTTGCTATTTGGGGAGCAAAATAACTGATGATGGTCGAAGTAGAGAGGATATAAAATGTAGACTGGCAATGGCAAGGAAAGCCTTTCTGAAGAAGAGAAATTTGTTAACATCGAGTATAGATTCAGGTGTCAGGAAGTCTTTTCTGAAAGTATTTGTATGGAGTGTAGCCATGTATGGAAGTGAAACATGGACGATAAATAGTATGGACAAGAAGAGAATAGAAGCTTTTGAAATATGGTGCTACAGAAGAATGCTGAAAATTAGATGGGTATATCACATAACTAATGAGGAGGTATTGAATAGTATTGGGGAGAAGAGGGGGTTTGTGGCACAACTTGAGTAGAAGAAGGGATCGGTTGGTAGGACATGTACTGAGGCATCAAGGGATCACTAATTTAGTATTGAAGGGCAGCGTGGAGGGCAAAAATCGTAGAGGGAGACCAAGAGATGAGTAAACTAAGCAGATTCAGAAGGACGTAGGTTGCAGTAGTTACTGGGAGATGAAGAAGCTTGCACAGGATAGAGTAGCATGGAATGCTGCATCAAACCAGTCTCTGGACTGAAGACCACAGCAACAACAACAATCAACATGTTCAAAACTCCAAATGCCTCCAGATATGGTTCTCCATCAACATTTATGAGTGGCGATCTCGGAATGTGTTATCATGTAATGTCACAGAGAGAATGTATCAAGCTGCCGCTCTAAATTTCATATACTGCCTACCGCATTCTAGGCAGAAGCATGCAGACTCTGCACATACGGGGTGTTCAAAAAGCCTCTCCGCAGGGCCGTATAACTGTTAGTCGCGGGTGCCGTATGTCGAAGTGAATAAACCGAAATGAAACTCAGTGAAATACAAGTTATTAATTTATTGAAAATTCATTCTTACTTACAGATTTTCTCATTAAATGTTTAAAGAGTCTCCCATGTTGATGAATACACAATTCAATTCATCTAATCATGTTTCCAAACACAAGATGTAACATTTCTTCTATAACAGAAGCAATGAAAGTGGATGCTGCAGTTTTCAATTTATCGATGGATTTTGGACGATTTTTATAGACAGTTGCTTTCGTTGCACCTCAGACGAAACATTTAGGTGGTGTTAGATCAGGCGATCGTGGAGCCAAAAACGTCAGCAAGCAGTGACATTGAAAGGCGAGCTGTAATCGCGGTTGCCCCACTTGTTGAAAATAACCGTTCAGTATTTTACTATGAATGGGTGCTGAATATCACTGCAGTACCGTTGTGCGTTAATTTTTTCGTTGAAAAATATGGGTCTCACAATCCGACGTCTAGAAATTGCAATCTAAACAGCTGTTTTCACAGAATTAAGTGGTTGCTCACGCATACACAATGGATTTGCAGTACTCCACATACGAGAATTTGCTCGCATGAATGAAACCACGCCTCATCAGTGTAAAACGTTTCATTAAGAATATTCATTCCATTTTCTTGAACGAAATTTTTGAATCACTGGCAATAATGCAGTCTCTTGCCATGATCAGTATTTTTCAGTTCTTGCACGACTGTCACTTTGTATGAGAAAAGTTCTAATTTCTTTTTTTACAGCTGTGTGGGCCGTTCCGGCACTAACATTGACTTCCAGGACGAGTTTTCTTCTTGTCCGGACTCACGGACATTTTATCGGAAATATCGAGTAGTTTATCCTCAGTCAAAACGCTAGGACGACCACTTCTCGGTGCATCTGTCACTGAACCCGTAGTTCGAAATCTGTTAATCGAATCAGTGTCGCGATGGGGGAGTGTTGTCTCAGTGAAAACTGAGTTAAATGTTTGGGGAACTCAAACTGTGTATTTACTGCCGGCTTTGAACACTTGTTCGAGTAAAAGCACACGTTCTTCAATTGTCAGCATTTTAACGGTGCCAAACGCGAAACAAACGACAATGGAACTAAACTGAAACGTTTACGTCAACACGTAACGAAACACACCAACGATCCTACTGACGCTGGCTGAGATAAACGAAACAGTGGAATGTTGGGAGAGTCCACTTGAAGGGAAGTAACCCAGGCAGGCGAACAGTCATACGGCACGCGCAGCTAACAATCATACGGCACTGCGGAGTCACTTTTTGAACACCACGTAGTACTGAACTGGAAAGCAACAACTGTATTATCAAACGGTGTGAAACTTACTTAAGCTTTGCAAGAGGCATCACATAGCATGTTGCCACCAAGAGCCAAAACGACAAGCAAGCTCAACGCTCCAAATTCCATCGCAGCCGTCACCACTGGTCGATGTAGAACTAGCAGCGCGCATGACCTGCTCCGCACGACAGACATGTGCTCCTTCCAGCCCGCTTCAGAGACTGAAGCTCTGCTTTCAACAAGCGGACTGATGTGGCGACTGCCACACATCTATATCTACGTTTGTACTCCACAAGCCACCCAACGGTGTGTGGCGGAGGGCACTTTACGTGCCACTGCATTACCCCCCCCCCCCCCCCCCCCCTATCCTGTTCCAGTCGCGTACGGTTCGCGGGAATCTCTCCAATTTTACATTCGTGATGTCCTCGGGAGGTATAAGTAGGGCGAAGCAATATATTCGATACCTCATCCAGAAACGCACCCTCTCGAAACCTGGACAGCAAGCTACACCACGATGCAGAGCGCCTCTCTTGCAGAGTCTGCCACTTGAGTTTGCTAAACATCTCTGTAACGCTGTCACGCCTACCAAATAACCCTGTGACGAAACGCGCCGCTCTTCTTTCGATCTTCTCTATCTCCTCCGTCAACCTGACCTGGTATGGATCCCACACTGATGAGCAATACTTAATTATTGGTCGAACAAGTGTTTTGTAAACCACCTCCTTTATTGATGGACTACATATCTAAGGACTCTCCCAATGAATCTCAACCTGGCACCCACCTTACCAACAATTAATTTTTGTATGATCATTCCCCTTCAAATCGTACCGTACGCATACTCCCAGATATTTTACAGAAGTAACTGCTACCAGTGTTCGTTCTGCTATCATATAATCTTCTTTCTATGTGTTCTCAATACATTACATTTTTCTACGTTAAGGGTCAGTTGCCATTCACTGCACCAAGTGCCTATCCGCTGCAGATATTCCTGCATTTCGCTGCAATTTTCTAATGCTGTAACTTCTCTGTATACTACAGCATCATCCGCGAAAAGCCGCATGGAACTTCCGACACTATATAAAGCAATGGTCCCATAACACTCCCCTGTGGCACGCCAGAGGTTACTTCAACGTCTGTAGACGTTGAGAACAACATGCTGTGTTCTGTTTGCTAAAAACTCTTCAACCCAGCAACACAGCTGGTCTGATATTTCGTAGGCTCTTACTTTGTTTACCAGGCGACAGCGTGGAACTGTATCGAACGCTTTCCGGAAGTCAAGGAAAATGGCATCTACCTGAGAGCCTGCGTCTAGTATTTTCTGGGTCTCATAAACAAATAAAGCGAATTGGGTCTCACATGACCCCTGTTTCCGGAATCCATGCTTATTCCTACAGAGCAGAAATGACATAATACGCGAGCAAAAAACATGTTCTTAAATTCTACAACATATCGATGTCAGAGCTGTGGGCCTATAGTTCTGCGCATCTGCTTCCGTTCCTCTAGAGACTTAGCGGTACACGGCAGTTAGAAGGGGGGCAAGTTCTTTTGGGTTGACTGTCGTAGTCACGCACATAAACATCGTTCTTGTCATCCAGCGACGCTGTGCAGTGGAGGGGCACAATGTCTGCGAAGTTGTGAAGTGAATCACGGCAACCGCTGATTTCTGCGTTTGCCACCAGGAGGGCTGTTTTTTTATGTTTCATATGCAAACTGTTTACTCTTTAGGGTGTTAATTTTGTAACCGTTTTACATTTTTTTTAAGTCGCGTTTTGGAGTCATTCTTAGCCAAAAACTGTCTAGCTCTCTAATTGATCGACGTTACACTAAAGTTGCATCCAGTATATTTTCAGCATAAACGAACGTTATTTCAAGTATGTGACGTTCAGGCACAATTATTCCTTCAAGTTCTTAGTATTACTTACTTGCATTGTCACTATAGACATTCAGTTCATTTTAACGCTATTTGTCATATTAAAACTGTTATTTCGTAGGTAACTGTGATGTAAGGAAAAAAGTACTGTACGTGTGAAACTCTGATCCTATGAAGAGGGGGCCTCATGGCCCTAATCAGATCAGGTTAAATAAATCTCAGGTAGTTGCTCCAGCGGAGAGAAATATTAAATGAATATTATGTTTGAGGAACGACATTCTACAGAACAGTTTTTCCCAAAACTGCTCTGCAACTCAATTAATAACCCATTGTTCAAATAAGTCTATACAAATCAGTTAAAATTACAAGCGATGTATGATAGTAAGCAGGTAACTGAAAGGAACACGAATGAGGCGAATTTAATAAGTACTTAATTCCCTTTCTGTATGTTCTTCTATTAAGTGAGTCCAATGGCTGTCTGTGGGAGAGTGAGAACCGCAGGGGTACAGCTGCAAGCGAGTCGTTAAAATGTTCTTCCCTGAAAGGTAGAGTACACTGAAAAGATGGGTGCTCTCAGAGACGGTATCCTACGCTGTGATAAGAGCTTCCCAGAAAGCAGTAGGTGGCATTCAAAAGGCTGTAAACTTTCATTGTAAGAAGAAGCATTAAGAACGCTTTCAAACAAAAAAAAAAATTTATCCGCAAGGAGATAGGAAAACATGAGACACTCAGTCACCCAGGGCGAGAAGAATCTGTTGGACCTAAAGGCAGCCATCAGTAAATTCTGTAAGGAAGCCCTGGATTGGTTTACAAAAATTATTTTTGTTGTGGAGATGAAGACTCAAGAGTGCACGTATGCAGCTACTATCATAGGCCAAAATGTAAAACTATCCTCACAGGGGGAAAGGATTTCTGCTTTCTGCCCCACACTGAGAGAGAAATGAGTATTGCTCGTTAATCACAGCAGATTCTGTAGGAGAAGGGAGAGAGCAGCTACGTTAATAAATTATTCATTGCTTGGAACTCAGAAGGGCTACAGTGACTGGCTAATGATAATCCGGTGATGGCAGAACCAGCAAGAATTGGGTAGCAGAACAGAAAAGACACTTCATTTTGGATCATCAGAGGGAGAGGGTATAACACGGCTGGCCCTTATCAAATCGGCAGTGGCCGATAATGTTAACCTTCTCTGTAGGGTTTTGTCTGACCATGATAGTAGCCAATGACAACGAATCTGACTATAATTCAGTAATCGCCAGTTTAGTGAAACAGTAACAACAGCAAAGTAAATTGTTTTTGAACATATGTTCTACTAATACGAGAGTAAATGTAATTATATGTACATGCGTCGTCAGCCTAATTAGGCAATGTGGCATCAAGTTGTAAGGCAAAGCGGAAATAAGCTTCACCTAAGAAAATTAACCTCACTTGATACCCTAACAAATCTCTAAAAACAAAGTTACTTTCAGTATAATACAGTAACTTGCCCAAGCAACCATCACAATAGCTAACCATTATGTAGAATATGGAATGACCAATAAATGGAGCAGTACACACACAATAACACTTTCTATTGGCAAAAACTCCTATGCAGTATAATGAACAAATTCAGAAGGACATATGAACCTACTGACAAACTATGACTGATAACAGCATAAACTACTATTATTTTAATTAACTGTCACAAAAAGATTGCGATTTCGAAAGAGTAGTGATTACTATATTCTTCAGAAATCTGCACATGAAATTACTCTATGTAAATGGGCAGTACAGTTATTATTTATAAGAAAAGTATTGGTACAGAATAAATTGTTGTACTGGTTGCTGCACTTACGCAGAAAGAGCAAATAGTTTATAGGATCCCTTAAACTGATATGGTTTGAAGAAGCATCATCAATTGTAAATGGTAAGACACAACATTAAGAAAATGGCAAATATCTATAGTAACAACTTCAGGTATCATGAATAATGCAAAATTATTTCAACAATTAACAAGATATCCAGCAAGTAGTCTCTCATTGGACTCAAACTGACTTAGCTGCACAACTTGAAAAACTGCTTTAAAACAACGCATACCAAGAAACAAACAATTAAAAGTTTACAAACCTGTTGAAAGTGAAATAATATTGCTGTCTCCTTTATAGCTTTTGCTTGTAGTCAGCTAGGAGCACTTTAGATTTTTGTCACTAATTATTTTAATTTCAGCTTCTTATTTAATGAAAAGCCTTCTTTATGGACACACTTTAGGAAATTTTAAGATGAACATTTATGTGGAATAAATATTTAGGACTGTACAGAAACCTAACCACAATTCGTACTCCACAAAGTTAATAAAAACTGCACAATGCTTTACTGCCAAAATTATCAGTTTAGTAAAAACTGCATACTGGTGATTAATTCACTTGGGAATCATCCTGTCTAGGAATGTGACTGGGGATAATCACGGGTGTGCACATGTAAGATGTGAGTTCCACAAAAAGTTGTTATTCAATACATAATACCTGGTCCATTGGATGTACATATTTAGGCAGCAGTTCCGCTGATGGTGGTGGCGCTTGTGGCAAACTACGATGGCTATAAAATAGGCGGTAAAACAAATTGGTTCAAATGGCTCTGAGCACTACGGAACTTAACGTCTGAGGTTATCAGTCCCCTAGAACTTAGAACTACTTAAAACTAACTAACTTAAGGACAGCACACGTATCCATGCCCGAGGCGGGATTCGAACCTGCGGCCGTTGCGGTCGCGCGGTTCCAGACTGTAGCGCCTAGAACCGCACGGCCACTCCGGCCGGCCTAGCCGGTAAAACATACATGGTTCTTTATGTTAGCCACACCTTGATATAATTCTTCTTGGAGTCGTATATTTAAACATACAGGGCCAATAATGATACCATGGTCATTAGGCCACTTTACATTCCATTACAATGTACATGCTTGCAACCGCTTCTTGCCTCAATTTATGCATCCAAATTGGCCATAATAGCTGAGCAAGGTTGCCGCTGACCACTCTGTATGACAGTCAGAACTCGAATCTGCCACTTGCCACAAAAGAATCAACCGCATTGCTCACCAGGTCAAATTTTTTATAGTTCCGCCAACTACTTCCGTAGCAGCGGGGCTTTACTGCAGGTTTTACATTTAGCTTCCCTACTTATGGACCAGACAATATAGATATTTTTTACAAATTGTTTCACTGAAAGAGTATTAGATATAAAACCAAGGTGCAGTTACAATATAATTTCTTCAAATTCCAAAATAATTAACATAATTATTACATACTTGTACAACCAAAGAACTCCAGTATTCAGATACGGAATAAATCTATCGATTATTGGCGTTACAAGATCTCTTCGCAACAGAACTGCAAAGAAGGAGGACTTCTGCTGGAGCTGATCACATGTGCCTGGGCTGAACTTACGATATCTTAGCTATCACTGCAGCCATCCTTGCCTTCTTGGTCTCACAGGTGGGACACGGTGAAACGACGGGCGCGGCGCTGTGGCCCAATGCCATGCACCGCAGATCAACTTTGGACGCAGGTGAATGCAGTATGGATGCCTCTACCACAGGACGCCATTCGTGACTTATACGTGTCGATGCCATTACGCAGGGAACAAGTTATTCGGGCCCATACCGGACCCTGTGCCTACTAGGCAACAGGACACAGGCTGAACCAGGATGACTGAAATGCTAATCATTTCTGCAGAACATACTAATGTGCATGTCCTGTGAATGGGAAATTCCTATCTCCAGTCATTCAAAGTGTTCTCTTTTTTCTGAACATGAGTGTAAAACAAGGACAATAGAAAGTAGTCCGATTAAATCAGGCTATGGTGAAACCATTAGATTAGGAATTGAGACACTGAAAGTAATAGGAGAATTTTGATATTCTGGCACCAAAATAACTGATGATGGACGTAGTAGAGAGGATGTAAAATGCAGACTGGTTATACAAGGAAAAGATGTTCTGACAAAGAGGAAACTGGTAACATCTAATATAATTTCAAGTGTCACTAAGTCTTTTCTGAAGCTATTTTTGTGGAGTGTAGTACTGACCAGAAGTGATACCTGGACTACAATCAGTTTAGCTTTTGGAATATGATGCTACAGAAGAATTAAATGGGTAGATCGATTAACTAATGAGGACGTGCTGAATCGAATTGGGGAAAAAAGAAATTCTGTCGCACAACTTGACTTAAGGGAGGGATCAATTGATGGGATCCCAAAGATGAATTACATTTCGGTAAGAATCTTCCAACGAATGTCTCCTTTTCATACATATTTCCTACAAACAGAGTTTCAGTATAATAGAAAGCATGAGACCCATATGTGTACATTGTGGAAAGGGAAGCCTGAAGTCATTTTTTTTCGAGGTAGACACTAGTTTTTCTGAATTAATTCATGCAATCAACTAGTTGAACTCAGCATGGGTTCAAGCAACGGAATGGTGTTAATATGAAATTTTCTGGGTCTTTTCTTTAATCTGTTGACCAGTTCAGCATTCATTGGAAGTTAATATGAACATAGGTAATTGGAGAATTTCATTTCCAATTACACCCACCTGTGACAAAATATTATTGTATGTATTAATGATTCATTTGGACCTTGCGGAATTTATAATTATCTATATTGCCTATTTAATAACTGGTATAAAGTTAATGCGCCTTAGTAATAAACAGGATTTTATTGTGACTTTTAATTTCATTCTATAGTTTGATGAAACCCTTTCTCATTATACTTATGTGATTTATGATTCACAGATTTCACGTTTAATTGGGTCACCCCTGTTTAAACTCAGATGTTTGGTAATCACTGTTGTGTGATTCAATCTTAATATTTCACATGATCTTGCAGGGAGCGATATTTTCACTGTACAGTTCACCAGTCTCTGACCTTGTTAGTATTGCAGGGCTATGAAAAATACTCAAACGTAGTCTCACAGCCACTAGACATCCTGTTGTCTTAAGGGTAAACATATGGTGTATATGAAAGAAAATATTAATTAACTTAGCACATTTGAATAAGTGGTGCATGATCTTTACTTCCACTGTCATCATATGAAGGAGTTGGATTATGAAAGCAGTGAATAATAATGCTTACGAGTAAAATAATCTGTGTAGCAAAGTTATATTATAAAAACATGTTTTATTCCTGTGACCGAAGTACAAAGCTATGACCTAAAAAATGAATTTACCGTGTAGGTCAACATGGGAACCGCCTTATGAGACATACATGAATTAACTAATGGTTCAACATAAGAAATGGTATACATGTACATGAATTCAGTTGCGTCCTATGTGATGATTGAAATCGAAGGTTATCTAACTACAGAGTGGGCTACCAACACTATTTAATAAACTAAAAGTAAGGTATTTAAGTTGGTTATGTTCGGGATGAAGGATAATTGAAGTTGTCTCGTATTCTGTATTTGGATGTAAGGTGTGTTTGAAGTAAGGGCGAGGGAAAGAATGTAGATTAATTTATAGACTCATCGCAGACACCATTCACGAATGTAACAAGAAAGAGGACAGATAGTAATGTTACCAGAAGTATCCTCCACCACACACCGTACAGTGGCTTGTGAAGTATAGTTGTAGTTATAGGAAGGGTGAAAGGGAACAGAGAAAGACGGCTTCAAATATGGGAATGTTGTTGCTGTTTCCAGTCCAAAGAGTGGTTCGATGCAGGCATCGACGCCAATCTATCTTGTGTAAGCCTCTCCATCTTCGAATAACTAACCTTGAGGTATTGCACGTAAACTGACAAAGATATCATTCGATGTTATATTACGGTACTGGCGATAAGCACTGGAAACATTAGCAATCCTAAGAAAGCCTGGAATAACCGTCTGGAACGACTCAAGTGGGGTGACCACATAAAGCTATTTCTGAAAAGGAGACATTCGTTGGAAGATTCTTACCGAAATGTAATTCATCCACGAAATCCCATCAATTGATCCCTCCTTTAAGGCAAGATGTGCCACAGAATTTCTTTTCCTCCCCAATTCGATTCAGCACGTCGTCATTAGTTAATCGATCTACTCATTTAATCTTCAGCATTCTTCTGTAGCACAGTGTTCCAAAAGCTTTTATTCTCTTATTGTCTAAAGTGATTGTCGTTCAGGTATCACTTCTGGTCAAAACAACACTCCACACAAATAGCTTCAGAAAAGACTTAGTGACACTTGAAATTATATTAGATGTTACCTTGTATAACCAGTCTGCATTTTACATCCTCTCTATTACGTCCATCATTAGTTATTTTGGTACCGGAATATCAAAATTCACCTATTACTTTCAGTGTCTCAATTCCTAATCTAATTATTTCACCATAGCCTGATTTAACTGGACTAAGTTCCATTGTACTTGTTTTACACTCATGTTCATAAAAAGCAGAACACTTTGAATGACTAGAGATACGAAGTTCCCATTCACAGGACATGCACATTAGTATGTTCTGCAGAAATGATTAGCATTTCAGTCATCCTGGTTCAGCCTGTGTCTTGTTACCTAGTAGGGACAGGGTCTGCCATGGTCCCGGATAACTTGTTTCCTGCGTGATGGCATCGTCGCGTATAAGGCGCGAATGGTGTCCTGTGGTAGAGCCATTCATACCGCCTTACCGGCCTCCAAAGTTCATCTGAGGTGCTTGGCATAGGGTCACAGCGCCGCACCCGTCGTTTCACCGTGTCCCACACATTTTCAGTTGGTGACAGTCTGGTGATTTGGCGGGCTTGAGCAAAATGCTGAAACTCTGTGAGACCAAGAAGGCAAGTGTTTGTGCAGCAACATATGATGGTGCATTGTATTGCTGGAAAATAGCGCCTGGGGTATGCGCAAAAAGGGTATGGCTACGGTACGAACGAAGCGTCCGATCCCACCCGTCGGTTTTGACCCGTGACTTAAGGCTGTTGTGGTGTGTGACGTCACGACCGCGCGGAATTTAGTTTGTGAGAGTGGCGTGTTTGTAGGTGTCGTTTTGATGTGATCGGTTGTCCTCTTTGGTTGTGTGTTAGGTGATGTTTTTGGTTTAGTTTGCGTGTGTGTTGTGTTTACAGGTGGCGTATTGTTGCAGTTGGTGGTTCTCTCTGGTGGTGTGTTTATGGGTAGCTTATTACGTGGCGTATGGGGTTCATTTAGTTGATAGCATTGCAAGTGTGTGGTATCGGGACTGTGCTTTAAGTGGAACGTTTTTCGGTGAGTTAACGATTTTAGTTTTGTTATTTCTGTTTGTCATGTGTGAATTTTGGTAAATTGCTTTTTTATGTAGGTATGCTTACGAGTGACAAGGTCAACAGTTTTGGCTGTTCGGATTTCTGGATGAAGTCGTGAAGTGTTCAATATGTCGTGAAGAAATGAGGCTTACTAGAGTTCCGGCGTCTCGGACCAGGCACGGCTGTATGTGGAGATGTTGTAAGGATATCACGTCAAGGGAAGTGTTAGATTTCAATGTGTGGTTGTGGCTGTGGGTGTTCCGGTACCGGGAGTTACTGTTGGGCTATATAGGTCAGAAGAAGTGTTCGATTCCAATTTGTGGGATCGGGAGCTGCTGTTGAGGTATATAGGTGAGGGGAAGTATCCGATTCCAGAGGATATTATGTTTAGTAGAATTTGGGGAGTTTTGTGTTGTCGGTTTTTTTCGTCGTTTTGTGTGGTTTGGTATGGTGGTGTGTGTCTAAATTTGTTTATATTTACTTTGTCCCCACCGAAAAACCCCCAATTTCCCGCGCTTGTCCCGTTAGTTTCATTAGGTTTTTTGTTGGACGTGTGTGTGTTGGTTTTTCAATGTATTTTCGTGTTTGTGGTCATGTTTACATAATGACGTCAGAGGCGCCATATTGGAGTCGTAGTGTATGGTCGTTTCCGCCATATCTGTGACGTCATGGGTCAAAGCAGACGGGTGGAATCGGATGCTTCTGTATTTCCATGGCTACTGGTCGCAGGATGTTATTCATTTAGGTCACACTGGTTATAGTAATCTCTACACGCACTAACTGATTTCTGGTTGTACCCTATAGCACACGATACTATAAGGCCTTGAGATGGCGCTGTATGTCATGTGCGAATGCAGTCACTGTAATACCGCACCCCGTGTCTATGGCGAACCAAAATGCGGTCATAATTTTCAAACAAGCAGAACTTGGATTCGTCCGAAAAACACTATCTGATGCCACTCCTGCCCCCAGTGACATCGTTCCTGACACCATTGCCGTCTAGCGTGTTATGGAACATTGGTCAAAGGTAGGCGGAGAAGTGGGCGACGCGCTCCTAACACATGCTGTAATAAACGGCGATGGGCTGTCACCCCTGATACCATATATTACACTGTTCCACTTTTGCCCCAGAGCCGAGGAGGACACTAATTTGCCTTGCAATGCCATTCGGCTGTGGTGTCGACCTTCTTGGGGGTGGAATGGGTGGTGCCACGTGATTCATCTCATCGTGCTGTATGGCCTTTCGTGAACCATTCTGCACACACCCGTTGCAGTACCGAAACACTTCGTCCCACACGAACAGCAATTTCCCGGTTGGATGTGTCACGTTCTCTCATGACAATAATGAGGCGTCTTGCGAACTCAGTGATTTGACGATGCGGTTCGCGCATACGCCTGAGATCCATCCTGCATGCCTGCTCAGGCCACACTGATCCATTACCTTCGGTTTATAGGGACAACGAGAGCTGGAGGTACATTTTACCTGTAGGCGGTGTTGCTCCGCGATAGCGATTTTGACCTAGAACGCGCGGGCCGACATAGTTCAAACGCTAATCATTTCTGCAGAGTATACTAATGTAAATGTCCTGTGTATTTGAACGACCTACTTCTAGTCGTCAAAGGTGTTCTGTTTTTTCTGGATGTTGATGTTACTCTTAGAACGTCTTTCCAAGACACTATACATTACATTTCTCTGAAGGTATTATAATGGCATGGTCAAAACTCATAGTTTTTATTTCTTCCAACCCCGTAACAGAAGTTTTGCGTCTGAACTCAGGCTCCCTCGAATAACCGAATCCTTTCATGTTATTACGTTTTGGTGATTCGGTATTACCGGCTTTTTCACTTCTGTGAAAGCATTTTCACAGAAACAAAGCTGAATACATTACATTTTTACTTTGTAACGTGGCGTGGGAGACGACTGGGCCGTTATACCAAAATACTTAGAAAATATTCATCACAACCTCCGAAATTTGGTCAGCGGTGTTCTCTTTCGGCCTGTATACGTGATATGAGTTGTACGTACGAGCAGCTTCTTCCATACAACCTGTGCGCGTCCTCTGTATGTGAAGTGAAAACACAAGAACAATTTTATTTATAACAATAATTTTACATCTACATCCATATTGTGCTAACCGCTGTGAAGGACATGGCTACTCCCCCGCTGTACCAGTTTCTTAACGTTCTAGTCATGTTTGGAGCGCGAGATGAATGATTGCTTGGGCCCGCATCTCGTGGTCGTGCGGTAGCGTTCTCGCTTCCCACGCCCGGGTTCGATTCCCGGCGGGGTCAGGGATTTTCTCTGCCTCATGATGGCTGGGTGTTGTGTGATGTCCTTAGGTTACTTAGGTTAAAGTAGTTCTAAATTCTAGGGGACTGATGACCATCGATGTAAAGTCCCATAGTGCTCAGAGCCATTTGAACTATTTTTTTGATTGCTTGGACTCACTCTAATTAGTCTGAACTTCTACATCTACATCTACCTCGTACCACAACTACCATCTTCTCTTCCTGTTCCACTCTGAAATAGAACGAGCGAAAAAATGACTGCCTATATGGCTCTGTACGAGCCCTAATCTCTCTTATCTAATCTTTGTGGTCTTCCCGCGAAATATAAGTTGGCAGCAGTGAAATTGTACTGCAGCCAGCCTCAAATGCTGATTCTCTACATTTTCTCAGTAGCGATTCACGCAAAGAACGCCTCCTTTCCTCCAGAGACTCCCACCCGAGTTCCTGACGCATTACCGTAACACTCTCGTGGTGATCAAACCTACAAGTAACAAATCTAGCAGCCCGTCTCTGAATTGCTTCTATGTCCTCCATCAATCCGACATGATAGGGACCCAAACGCTCGAGCAGCACTCAAGAATAGGTCGTATTAGTGTTTTATAAGCGGTCTTCTTTACAGATGAACCACATCTTCCTAAAATTCTACCAATGAGCCGAAGACGACTATCCGCCTCCACCACAACTGCCATTACATGCTTGTCCCACTTCATATCTCTCTTCAATGTTACGCCCAAATATTTAATCGACGTGACTGTGTCAAGCGCTACGCTACTAATGGACTATTCAAAAATTACGGGATTCTTTATCCTATTCATCTGCATTAATTTACATTTATCTATATTTAGAGTTAGTTGTCATTCTTTACACCAATCACAAATCCTGTCCGAGTCATCTTGTATCCTCCTACAGTCACTCAACGACGACACTTTCCCGTACACCACAGCGTCATCAGCAAACAGCCGCACATTGCTATCCACCCTATCCACCCTATCCACCCTATCCTTGTCTTCGCATTCCCTGCAGGAGCGATACGTGGGGTTTGTGCTGTATTGCTAGATTCATCATTTAAAGCTGGTTTTTGAAACGTACTAACTAGGCTTCCTCAAAACATTTTGCCTCTACCTTCAAGCATTAGCAGTTCAGTTTCATCAGCGTCCTCGTGACGCTCTCTCACTGGTCGAACAAACCTCAGACTATTATGCAGCTTTTCTTTGTTTCGTTGACTATCTCCTGTTAGTCTTATTTGGTACGGGTCCCACACACTTGAGCAATATTCTACCATCATTCGCAGCAGTCTTTTGTATTTAATCTCCCTTGTAGACTGCATTTCCCTGGCATTCTACCAACACACCGAAATCTGCCACTTGCCTTAGCTACGCATGAGCCTATAAAACCTTTGCATATCACACTTCTTACGGCCAGGTACTTATATGAGTTGACCGATACTAACTGTGACTCATTGATTTTGCAGCCGCAGGACACCACGTTGTTTTTGCTTTGTAAAGTGCACAGTTATGCACTTCTGGACATTTAAAGCAAGTTTCCCATCTTCGCACACTTTCAAATTTTATCAAGATCTCACTGAATATTTGTGCAGCTCTTCTTCTTGTAGAACCTCGTTATACACTCCTGGAAATTGAAATAAGAACACCGTGAATTCATTGTCCCAGGAAGGGGAAACTTTATTGACACATTCCTGGGGTCAGATACATCACATGATCACACTGACAGAACCACAGGTACATAGACACAGGCAACAGAGCATGCACAATGTCGGCACTAGTACAGTGTATATCCACCTTTCGCAGCATTGCAGGATGCTATTCTCCCATGGAGACGATCGTAGAGATGCTGGATGTAGTCCTGTGGAATGGCTTGCCATGCCATTTCCACCTGGTGCCTCAGTTGGACCAGCGTTCATGCTGGACGTGCAGACCGCGTGAGACGACGCTTCATCCAGTCCCAAACATGCTCAATGGGGTACAGATCCGGAGATCTTGCTGGCCAGGGTAGTTGACTTACACCTTCTGGAGCACGTTGGGTGGCACGGAATACATGCGGACGTGCATTGTCCTGTTGGAACAGCAAGTTCCCTTGCCGGTCTAGGAATGGTAGAACGATGGGTTCGATGACGGTTTGGATGTACCGTGCACTATTCAGTGTCCCCTCGACGATCACCAGAGGTGTACGGCCAGTGTAGGAGATCGCTCCCCACACCATGATGCCGGGTGTTGGCCCTGTGTGCCTCGGTCGTATGCAGTCCTGATTGTGGCGCTCACCTGCACGGCGCCAAACACGCATACGACCATCATTGGCACCAAGGCAGAAGCGACTCTCATCGCTGAAGACGACACGTCTCCACTCGTCCCTCCATTCACGCCTGTCGCGACACCACTGGAGGCGGGCTGCACGATGTTGGGGCGTGAGCGGAAGACGGCCTAACGGTGTGCGGGACCGTACCCCAGCTTCATGGAGACGGTTGCGAATGGTCCTCGTCGATACCCCAGGAGTAACAGTGTCCCTAATTTGCTGGGAAGTGGCGGTGCGGTCCCCTACGGCACTGCGTAGGATCCTACGGTCTTGGCGTGCATCCGTGCGTCGCTGCGGTCCGATCCCAGGTCGACGGGCACGTGCACCTTCCGCCGACCACTGGCGACAACATCGATGTACTGTGGAGACCTCACGCCCCACGTGTTGAGCAATTCGGCGGTACGTCCACCCGGCCTCCCGCATGCCCACCATACGCCCTCGCTCGAAGTCCGTCAACTGCACATACGGTTCACGTCCACGCTGTCGCGGCATGCTACCAGTGTTAAAGACTGCGATGGAGCTCCGTATGCCACGGCAAACTGGCTGACACTGACGGCGGCGGTGCACAAATGCTGCGCAGCTAGCGCCATTCGACGGCCAACACCGCGGTTCCTGGTGTGTCCGCTGTGCCGTGCGTGTGATCATTGCTTGTACAGCCCTCTCGCAGTGTCCGGAGCAAGTATGGTGGGTCTGACACAACGGTGTCAATGTGTTCTTTTTTCCATTTCCAGGAGTGTAGATAACTACATCATCTGCGAAAGCTCTGAGTTTACTAAGATATTGTCTACAAAGTCATTACTATAACATTAACATCAGGAATGCCAACACATTTCCCTGGGGCACACTCGAAGTCACTTCTGATGATGACTTCCCATCCAAGATAACTTATAACTTACTGCCTCTTCTCTACCAAAAGATACTCAGTCACTCAGTCACAAACTTCGCCTGATTCTCCATACGATTGTACTTTTGATAGCAAGCGTAGATTAGGTGCTGAAATTAATGCATTTCGGAAGCCTAGAAATTTGACGTCTACCTGAGTGCCTTGATCCCTACTTTTCAGTGCGTCATGTGAGGAAGGTGCTAGTTTGGTTCCATGTCATGGATGTTGCAATCCGTGCTCTTTGGCATAGAGGGGACATCTCATTACTTTTGAGTTCAGAATGTGTTCTAAGATTCTACAAATGAAACTCTAGGATTTGTGATTCACTTCTGGCGCGCTTCTTGTTGGTGGATGCTTCCTTCGAACCACTGGCCGGACGACAACGGACAGGTTAAAAGAACGTCAGCTCTTTTGTATTACCGCGAAACGGGGAAGAAGCAATCCTGACTGTAACCCATACGTTTCATTAAGTACTTACCTCACAAAAATCTTCATTACGCGAACTGCTGCAATACAGCGAGCGTCAGTACCGCCAGCTAAATCAAAGATTCTAACTACTGAAGCCACTAGCTACTAATAGGCATGTGATTAGCCAAGGAAAGATTGTGTTGCTAACCAAATAATGTATTTTTTACCTTAATAATGTGACAACCACTTGAAACACGAATATAAATAGTCAATGACATCCAGTACAAAGATATATAATCATGAATAATTTTCAATCTCCACGTCGGATACTTCCAGATCGTTAGCCTACGCTAACACTTCAGATCTCTACCCTCCATCAATGCTAACTTCTCACATTTAACATCCATCACTGCTGGCTGTTTACCTCCAACTGCCCAACAGTACTTCCATCACTGCTGGCGACTAACTTCCAACTGCCCAACACTACTGGCGATTAACTTCCAACAACGAGTCCAACTAGCCACAGAGTCTCTTACAAAGTGCTGTCAGAGATCCAATGCAAAGCGCTACACAGCGCTGCCAACACAGAAGCAGCCCACTTACAAGAGATCGCAAGGAAAGGTTTAGGGTTCATTTTTCCCGCGCGCTGTTCAAGACTAGAGCGGTAGAGAAGTAGTATGATGGTGTTTTGATGATCCCGCTGCAGACACTCGAGTGTCAACTTAGAGTATTCATGTAGATGTAGATAATGCATCATAAAAGAAGGAAATGCGTGACATAATCGTAAAAAAATACAGAACCAGTGGTATGTGCGAATGTAAGAGATAATATCGTAGAACGTTATGTAGACAACTGGTGGCGGTATTGATCTTCTTGTGGCAGGACGATATTTTGTTCACGTTGGTCATCTGCAAGGCGGCGACGACGCTGCTCGTGCAGGCGTAAGGGAGGCATGGGAGGACTCAGGAAGCAGCTAGGCTGTGATGTAGTGAGCAGGTAGTTTCCAGGTAAGGTGGGTGCTAATTTTACAGATCTCTGATAGGGTACAAAGTTCACTGGGTGTAGTTTTCATGTATCCAAATAAAACGCACCCTCCAATGTCTGGCGTTCTTTTCGTTTGCTGGGACGCCCACGGCCAAGATTTCCAGGATACTGGAGAAGAAGAGTGTTAAAACCATTTTCCTCTCATCGGCTAAAATAAAAAAAAACATGCTTGACTCACAAAAAGACAAAGTAGAACCACTGATACTTGGAAGTATACAGCATCAGTTGGGGTGTGGCAAGCAGTATAGCTGCCAGACACAGAGGTGTACTTGCAGTTCCGCTCAGAACGCGTGTGAAGCATTCGTCTCCGCGAAACGGACAAACCTGGAGTGACAGAGCACAGCCGCAACGAAGGCCATGTGCTTGATTTTGAACACACAGAGCTGTTGTGCCAGACGAACGGGTTCTGGGACTCGATCTTGAAAGAGGCAGTAGATATACTGGTCCATGATGATCTAGCTGATTCCAGCTGAGCTCTGCATGGGCTTTCAAAAATGGTTCAAATGGCACTTAAGCACTATGGGACTTAACATGTGAGGTCATCAGTCCCCTAGACTTAGAACTACTTAATCCTAACTAACCTAAGGACATCACACACATCCATGTCCGGGGCAGGATTCGAACGTGCGACCGTAGTAGGATTGCGGTTCCGAACTGAAGGGCCTAGAGCCGCTCGGTCACAGCGGGTTTAGTGCTAGGAAGAATTCTTCAAGAATACTCTGCTGTGAAAGTGGCGAAGGTAGCCGATGGAATAGACAGGCAGCATCAGTCCCACCATCCGAGATAGTTCCCGCCATCGTCCACGAAACCTCTTCCGGAGAGTGCGACTGGCCCAGCCGTAGGAGACGAGGCAGACGAGCCTGTGCTTTAGCGTCTATAAAGATACAAACCGCACACGAAGCCACCTGGAGATTTTTGGGTACGTTGCCGCAGAAGAACGCCTTGTGTCGGCTGATGACCCGAGAAGACGTCATCATCGAAATTCGACGAGAACGCCTGCATTCCCTTATAGTACAAGGGAACATGAGAAGTCGACGAGTTCATACACTACTGGCCATTAAAATTGCTACAACAAGAAGAAATGCAGCTGATAAACGGGTATACATTGGACGAATACATTACACTAGAACTGACACGTGATTACATTTTCACGCAATTTGGGTGCATAGATTCTGAGAAATCAGTACCCAGAACACCCACCTTTGGCCATAATAACGGCCTTGATACGCCTGGGCATTGAGTCAAACAGAGCTTGGTTGGCGTGTACAGGTACAGCTGCCCATGCAGCTTCAACACGATACCACAGTTCATCAAGAATAGTGACTGGCGTATTGTGACCAGCCAGTTGCTAGGCCACCATTGACCAGACGTTTTCAATTGGTGAGAGATCTGAAGAATGTGCTGGCCAGGGCAGCAGTCGAACATTTTCTGTATCTAGAAACGCTCGTACAGGATCTGCAACATGTAGTCGTGCATTATCCTGCTGAAATGTAGGGTTTCGCAGGGATCGAATGGGGGGTAGAGCCACGGGCCGTAACACATCTGAAATGTAACGTTCACTGTTCAAAGTGCCGTCATTGCGAACAAGAGGTGACCGAGACGTGTAACCAATGGCACCCCGTTCCATCACGCCGGGTGATACGCCAGTATGGCGATGACGAATACACGCTTACAATATGCGTCCACAGCGTTTTCGCCAAACTCGGATGTGACCATCATGATGCTGTAAACAGAACCTGGATTCGTCAGAAAAAATGACGTTTTGCCATTCCTGCACCCAGCTTCGTCGTCGAGTACACCATCGCAGGCGCTCTTGTCTGTGATGCAGCGTCATGGGTAACTGCAGCCGCGGTTTCCGAGCTGATAGTCCATGCTGGTGCAAACGTAGTCGAACTGTTCCTGCAGATGGTTATTGTGTTGCAAACTTTACCATCTGTTGACTCTGGGATCGAGACGTGGCTGCACCATCCATTACAGCCATGTGGATAAGATGCCTGTCATCTCGACTGCTAGTGATACGGGGCCGTTGAGATCCAGCACAGCGTTCCATATTACCGTCCTGAACCCACCGATTCTATATTCTGCTAAGAGTCATTGGATCTCGACCAACGCTAGCAGCAATGTCGCGATACGGTAAACCCCAATCGCGATTGGATACAATCCGGCGTTTATGAAAGTCGGAAACGTGATAGTATGCATTTCTCCTTCTTACACAACAACGTTTCACCAGGCAACGCCTGTCAACTGCTGTTTGTGTATGAGAAATCGTTTGGAATCTTTCCTCATGTCAGCACGTTGTAGGTGTCGCCATCGGCGCCAACCATGTGTAAATGATCTGAAAAGCTAATCATTTGCATATCACAGCATCTCTGTCCTGTCGGTTAAATTACGCGTCTGTTGCACGTCTTCGTGGTGCAGCAATTTTGATGGCCAGTAGTGTAGTAGAGGGAAACATGAGAAGTCGACGAGTTGATAGATGTCAGAGTAACACCAGTTTGTTGCCTGGAATGGACTAGAGGAGGCGGCCAGACGGTCATAAATCAGGTGGTTGTGATGCAGCCAGTGGCGAGCCGTGGGCCGCACGGAGGCGCTCTGGCCGTGACGGATGGCCGCGACACGCCGCGCTTGGTCCCGTCGCGCCCAGACGTCGCCTCCGCCGCCGCCGCCGCCGCCGCCGCCTCCCGTGCGTGTGTGGTCGGCGCCGGACGCAGGCAGCCATGCAGCAGCGCCGCCAGCCGGTAATGACGGGGCCGTGACGGGCATGCCAGCTTCTGCCGCTGCACACGTCGTTCCCAGAACACTAGAGTCCATGCTAATGCCCCGCAGCCACACCGCCACTTACTGAGCACGGCTTTTTATTCTGCTTCCACGCAACGCCACCCAAGTAACATGCTTCTTACACTCTAGAAAATTCTACTCACTGTATCTGATGCGGCGCAACTCAAGTCGGTACTGTGTTTCTCTACACACACGTCGTCTTCCATTCATTTCCAACCTTTCGTCTAGTATGCGAAACACGAAAAGCTGCACTAGCTTATCAACACTGAGGTTGTCTTCGATTCATTTCCAACCTTTCGTCTAGTAAGCGAAATACGAAAAGCTACACTAGCTTATCAACACTGAAGTTGTCTTCGATTCATTTTCAACCTTCCGTGTCCGCAGCTCGTGGTCGTGCGGTAGCGTTCTCGCTTCCCACGACCGGGTTCCCGGGTTCGATTCCCGGCGGGGTCGGGGATTTTCTCAGCCTCGTGATGACTGGGTGTTGTGTGCTGTCCTTAGGTTAGTTAGGTTTAAGTAGTTCTAAGTTCTAGGGGACTGATGACCATATATGTTAAGTCCCATAGTGCTCAGAGCCATTTGAGCCAACCTTTCGTCTAGTAAGGGAAATAGGAAAAGCTACACTACCTTATCAACACTTAGATTCTCTTCGATTCATTTTCAACCTTTCGTCTAGTAAGGGAAATACGAAAAGCTACACCAGCTTATCAACAGTGAGATTGTCTTCGATTCATTTTCAACCTTTCGTCTAGTAAGCGAAATACGAAAAGCTACTCTAGGTTATCAACAGTGAGGTTACCTGCTACAAGCATTAAAGTGTCGTATTAACAGAATCTTTCGTCGGTTCTTGGTAGAAAAAACATTATAATAAATGAAAAGCAACAGTTTGCTTTTGTCCTACAATACTACTTTTATTGTTAACCGATTTTCGGCTTACAAGGCCATCTTCAGACATTAACTGAGTATTATCGCCAAAGAAGTTAAATGTTAGCAGACAACATTGGAAGAGAAGTAACACATCTAGACTGAAGTAGAAACATATAGTAAGTAACATCTATGCAATGAAAAAGTAAAAACTCAAAAGTACATAAATAACAATGGAATAGACAAACCTTTAGCACAAAATAGGAATAGCATCCCTACATAACAGCTTCTATTAATAAACAAAATTAATAAAATTAAACAAAATTAGTACTAAACAAGGCTGCATCAGGAGGTACGTAACATGGAGAGTGATACACAACCAATTAAAAGAAGACACATTTAGCAATGTAAATACAGAATACATAAGGAACTTAAGCAATATCAATAAGATAAACTGGTACACAGCCACTGCTTTGATTATAATGTTAATGTTAAAATGCAATACCACCACACTCTCAAACTGCAGGTTCCCTCAAACCCCTCCATTTTCCTGCATTTATTAATTTCTGTGAGTAGAATGGGCAATAAACTACTACTTTAAAGAGGTTATGCTTTGGATTCCCAAAATTATGAAGGTAGTGTAGTGATGGACGTGCAACATTAATAACTGAAAAACTTTTATTAAAACTGCCTCCATAGAAGGCAAAGATGTACCCCAGGGTCAGAAAGACTACAATCAAGCAGAAATAGCTGTGAAAAAATTTAGAGACAGAAAACGGTTTGTGATCTGAAGAAGAGAGCTACAGAAGAAATATGTGAGTAGCCATCAAAACTTATGTATAATAAACTAAAACGAGAATACGCCACATAATTAACCGTTAAAGACATCCGCAGCTTTCGAAAATCTATTTACGGAACTAGACGGATAATTTTGCCGAAATTACCTCCAAGTATTCCGGAGGTTCATGTTATTCAGAATACATTAAGCGTGGGAACTCTAAATGAGGCAGTTTTATTATTACTTAATGATGCTAACGAGAAGATTATAATATTGTATGAAGCTGAAACCTCAAAAAATAATATGGTACGAAGTGTATGTTGACGAAACTATCAAGTACAGTAAAAGGTTTTATGTCAGCTATTTACGGTCCGTGGGCTTGTTAATGGACACATTTCACCCGTTTTTTCTTTGTTGAACGATAGCAAACTTCATCTTATCAGCATGTCTTTCAAAAATTATTGACAAATGTGATAACATTTGTCTGTAAGGTGCTCCTTCTACAGTATCTTCAGGCTTCTTAAGAAAACACTGTGAAAACTAAAAGCGAAATATGGACTGAAGTAAGGATTCAAAGACGTAAATTTCATCCAACACAGAGCTGGTGACGAAAGATACAAATGTTAGGACTTGGGCATGACTACTATTCCAGAAGTTAAATCGGGAAGTATTACACATTTGGTTTGCCTATACTGGCTCCAGATATGTTTGGTGACTGTTTTATTGAAAATTTAATGTCAGCGACACCTGCGCCTGAAAAACTACAAACTTTATGCAACTACTTAATGGATAGTTATAGAGACGAAAACACACTCTTTTCTCCATCTGTATGGGCAGAACTAAGTTGGCCTAAAATGAGAACCACCAATGGTTACGAAAGTTTCCATAGCAATTACATTTCTCACAGCTTCACTTCTGCCAGTACCTCGTCTCCTACCTGCCAAACTTCACAGAAGCTCTCCTGCAGGAAACTTCACAGAAGCTTTCCTTCAGGAGAGTTTCTGTGAAGTTTGGAAGGTAGGAGACGAGGTACTGGCAGAAGTGAAGCCGTGAGGAGGGAGCGTGAGTTGACCTAGGGTAGCCCAGATGGACTTGCAAGCGGGCCCTGGTTCGATTCCCGGCCGAGTTGGAGATTTTCTCCACTTGGCGACTGCGTGTTTTGTTGTCCTCATAAAAATGGGGCTGACATCTTTTGGAGACCTGTCCTCACCATGAAATTCCTAAAGACTTGTTGGGAAGCAGCTACTTGCCCGAACCTCGCTGAAAGAGAATCGCCGCAAAGAACCTGGACGAGAGTTTTGTTCAACATCAGTCTTCCGATTTTGCCAATACCCGTAGCGTCCTCATGGTATAAGGCAGTAAATAACTTGATTCCAACGAATGAGAGACTTTTCCGTATTGCGCTTAGAGACACGGATTTATGGTGTCGTTGTCTGTCTCTAGATTCGACACGACATCTCTTTACTTGTGGAGGTCATATCGCAAACTGATCTTCTATCAGGACACAATTGACCTTCCTCACTCGATCTTCTGAGATTGCATGCACTACGGAAATCATATTGGGCCTGAATTCTTCTTTCTATCCACGGTCGAAAACCCATACCGTTACGTGGTTGCTGGGACACTCCATTATGTTGCAGAAGGCGAGGGGGAAGATAACATGAACTTCATGCAGTACATGATCACTGCCTATTGGACATGCTTGCGAATGCCTCGATATCGAGACGTCTTTGCCAACATTTCGAATCTTGTTTTGCGTCGGCAAGGTGTTGGTTAATTTAATTTTTCTGATAAGTGTTTTCATTTGTTACGTATGGTCCCGTCTGATTTGCTTTGGCTTGCCCACTCCTGGTTTCCCTGTTCGTTTTATTTGTGTTTTGACTCAGCATCGCTCCAGTTACGTTGTAAAATGTAGGTGAATTATAGATACAGATGAGTGCCTACAAATCTTGCAAATCAAATTGCGATTTTTCTTAGTTTGCTGATCGAATGTAATCTGGTTTTGTTTTCCTTCTACTCTTAGATTCTATTACAAACTTTATAAATATATAAGAAACACACAAAAATGTTACTAAATTTATAAAAAAAAAATTGTTGATATATGTCTTGTGCGATTGGTGGTAGGTTTATCGGATACGTCTTCGTCTTTATTTTTCTTTCCCCTTTTATTATTATTCTTTTATCATAATTAAATTTTTCTCCCATTTGCAGCTTATATCACAAGATGATGAGACTACGGTCTACTGAACTGTCATGTTAGTACCAAGTCATTATGATAATCAAAAAATGATCGTAGAGCACTTGCCGGCGAAAGGCAAAGGTCCCGAGTTCGAGTCTCGGTACGGCACACAGTTTTAATCTGCCAGTGAGTTTCAAATTGTCTTTTAATTGAATCTTGCTATCAACACAGGGCATAATCATTTGACCTAGAATCTTCCTTCTTCAGCAGCTTTAAACTAGCATTTTTTGAAGGCAACACTCAACAGACTGTATATATTTCAAGAAATGCGTAACAACTTTGCTGTACTGTCATGGTTTACCACTATATTTCACGTGCATTACTTTGTTTTCAGTCATTCACACCATTTTTGTACATAGCAAATTTGTATATTCCATTTGTATAAGAATTGGTTCCTCTGTGGTTTAGGAAGGTTAACTTATTCTGATGTCTTATACACTGATCAGCCAGAACATTAAGACCACCTACCTAATAGCCGATATGTCCACCTTTGGCATGGATAACAGCCACGACACGACGTGGCATGGAAGCAATGAGACCTTGGTACTTTGCTAGAGTGAGTTGGCACGACATCTGCACACACTAGTCACCTAATCCCGTAAATTCCGGGGAGAGGAGACGTCATCTGTGACGCCACATTCTACATCTACGTTGATATCTTGCAAATAACACTTAAGTGCCTGGCAGTCGAACCATCTTCACAATAGTTCTCTGTTATTCCAATCTCGAACAGTGCGCGTGAAAACGAGCGCCTAAATCTTTCCGTGCGAACTCTGATTTCCCTTATTTTAATATGATGACTGTTTCTCCCTATGTAGGTCTTCGCCAAAAACTATTTTCCCATTCGGAGAGGAAAGTTGGTGACTGAAATTTCGTGAGAAGATTCCACCGCAACGAAAAACGACCCTGTTTCAATTATTTCCACCCAAAAATCCTGTGTCATGTCAATGACACTCTCTCCCCTATTTCCTGCTGCTCTTGTTTGAACTCACTCAAGGTCCTCCGTTAATTCTATATGGTAAATATCTCAGACCGCGCAGCAGTACTCCAAAAGAGAACAGACCAGCGTAGTGTAGGCAGTCTTTTTAGTTGATCTGTTACATTTTATAAGCGTTCTGCAAATTAACGCATACTTTGGTTTATTTTCTCCACAACATTTTCTATGTTTTCATTCCAAATTAAGTTTTTCGTAATTTTAATTCACAGATATTTAGTTAAATTTGCGGCATTTAGATTTGACCGATTTAAAAATGGTTCAAATGGCTCTGAGAACTATGGGACTTAACATCTGAGGTCATCAGTCCCCTAGAACTTAGAACTACTTAAACCTAACTAACCTAAGGACATCACACACATATATGCCCGAGGCAGGATTCGAACCTGCGACCGTAGCGGTCACGCGGTTCCAGACAGTAGCGCCTACAATCGCTCGGCCAGCCCGGCATGCTTGACCGATTTACCGTGTAACCGAAGTTTAACGGATTCCTTTTAGCACTAATGTGGATGACCTCAAACTTTTCATTATTTAGTGTCAATCGCCAACCATTCAGATGTGTTTTCTACGTCGTTTTGCAATTTGAAAACAACCTAAAACGGCTGTTCAGATTGTCTCCTAAATTGTTTATATACGGAACAGCACAGGGCCTGTAATACCACCTTGGGGAGCGCCAGAAATCACTTCTGTTTTAGTCGTTGACTTTCCCTCAGTTACTATGAACTGTGACCTCTCTGACAGGAACTCACGATTCCAGTCACATAATTGAGATGATATTCCATAAGCACGCAGTTTCGCTACAAATCTCTTGTGTGGAACAGTGTCACTGCGCTTCTGGAACTCTCGAAATACGGAGTCAATTTCAAATAATTTATTAATGGGACTCGACATTTTGTGTGAGTAAAAAGCTAGTTGTGTTTCACATGAGCCATGTTTTTTACATCCGTGTTGACTGTGTGCCAATAGACCAATCTCTTCGACGTAACACAATATATGTTCCAAAATCCTGCTGCAAGCTGATGTTAATGACATGGGCCTGTAATTTCTTGGATAGCTCCTACTACCTTACTTGAATATTGGTGGGACCTGTGTAACTTTCTAATCTTTGGATACGGATCTTCCGTCGAACGAGCGGTTGTATATGTTTCTTAAGTTTGGACCTACTGAACCAGCATACTGCGAAAGGTGCCTAATTGGTATACAGTCTGCACCGGAAGACTCGCTTTTTCATTAATTGATTACATTGCATCACTAGTCCGAGGATATCTATTTTTAAGTTACTTACTTTGTCAGCTTTTCTTCATTCGAATCCTAAAATATTTACTTCGTCTTCTTTGGTAAAGCAATTTCGGAAGACTGTGTTCAAAGCAACTCTGCTTTGACAATGATGTCGTCGACAGCAATTCCATTGGCATCGCGCAGAGAAGACATTGATTGTGTCTTGACGCTAGCGTACTTTACATACGACCAGAATCTATTTGAGTTTTCTGCCAGTGTTCGTGACCAAGTTTTTTTGCGGAAATTATTATAAGCATCTCGAATTGAAGTCCGCGCTACATTTCGGTCTCCCGTAACTGATCGCCAATATAGGAGATTTTGCGTTCGTGTAGATTTGGCATGCTTTTTTCATTCAGTCATAACCCGGATGTGTTCGACCAGGTTCATATCCGGCGAGTTGGAGGGCCAGCACATCAACTGGAAACCGCCACTGTGTTCCTTGAACCACCCCATCACACTCCTGACCTTGTGATATGGGGCATTACTTTGATGAAAAAAATGCCATTTCCGTAGGGAAACGTGATCGTCATGAAGTGGAGTACGTCGTTTGCAACCAGTGTAGTGACTCCTGGCCGGCGTGGTGCTTTGCACGAGCTCCAGTGAACCCGTGGATGGCCATGTGAATGTTTCCCATAGCATAATGGAGCCACGGCCAGCTTGTGTCCCTCCAGTAGTACCTGTGTAAAGGGGTGTTGACCATGAAGACAATGGATTCACGCCCTCCCATCGGCGTGATGTCTACATCTACATCTACACTTATACTCAGCAAGCCACCCAACGGTGTGTGGCGGGGGGCATGGTTCGCGGGAAGAACGACTGCCGGAAAGCCTCCGTGCGCGCTCGAATCTCTCTAATTTTACATTCGTGATCTCCTCTGGAGGTATAAGTAGGGGGAAGCAATATATTCGATACCTCATCCAGAAACGCACCCTATGGAAACCCGGACAGCAAGGTACACCACGAAGCAGAGCGCCTCTCTTGCAGAGGCTGCCACTTGAGTTTGCTAAACATCTCCGTAACGCTATCACGCTTACGAAATAACCGTGTGACGAAACGCGCCACTGTTCTTTCGATCTTCCCTATCTCCTCTGTCAACCCGACCTGGTATGGATCCCACACTGATGAGCAATACTCAAGTATAGGCCGAACGAGTGTTTTGTAAGCCACCTCCTTTGCTGATGAACTACATTTTCTAAGGACTCTCACAATGAATCTCAATCTGGCACCCGCCTTACCAACAATTAATTTTATATGATCATTCCACTTCAAATCGCATACTCCCAGATATTTTACAGAAGTAACTGCTACCAGTGTTTGTTCCACTATCATATAATCATAAAATAAAGGGTCCTTCTTTCTATGTATTCGCAATACATTACATTTGTCTATGTTAAGGATCAGTTGCAACTCCCTGCACCAAGTGCCTATGCTCTGCAGATCTTCCTGCATTTCGTTGCAATTTTCTAATGCTGCAACTCCTCTGTATACTACAGCATCATCCGCGAAAAGCCGCATGGAACTTCCGACACTATCTACTAGGTCATTTATATATATTGTGAAAAACAATGGTCCCATAACAGTCCCCTGTGGCACACCAGAGGTTACTTTAAGGTCTGTAGACGTTGAGAATAACATGCTGTGTTCTGTTTGCTAAAAACTCTTCAATCCAGCCACACAGCAGGTCTAATATTCCGTAGGCTCTTACTTTGTTTATCAGGCGAAAGTGCGGAACTGTATCGAACGTCTTCCGGAAGTCAAGGAAAATGGCATCTACCTGGGGAGCCTGTATCTAATATTTTCTGGGTCTCATGAACAAATAAAGCGCGGTCCGGTCCCAGGTCGACGGGCACGTGCACCTTCCGCCGACCACTGGCGACAACATCGATGTACTGTGGAGACCTCACGCCCCACGTGTTGAGCAATTCGGCGGTACGTCCACCCGGCCTCCCGCATGCCCACTATACGCCCTCGCTCAAAGTCCGTCAACTGCACATACGGTTCACGTCCACGCTGTCGCGGCATGCTACCAGTGTTAAAGACTGCGATGGAGCTCCGTATGCCACGGCAAACTGGCTGACACAGACGGCGGCGGTGCACAAATGCTGCGCAGCTAGCGCCATTCGACGGCCAACACCGCGGTTCCTGGTGTGTCCGCTGCTCCGTGCGTGTGATCATTGCTTGTACAGCCCTCTCGCAGTGTCCGGAGCAAGTATGGTGGGTCTGTCACACCGGTGTCAATGTGTTCTTTTTTCCATTTCCAGGAGTGTATATCTATGTATCATAGATGTTTCAGACCTGAATAGATATTTGGGATCATATAGTTTCATTTGAAAAATGTAGTGGTGTGTGACACCAGCTATTTATGTGTATGTAATGGTGTCTAAATGAAACTATTCGGGGACCACAGTTCCACTTCATACGGTGCATATCTTGAAGCAGTACACATACATCCATCAGAACAAATCCATACGGACGAGTATTAACATCCGTGAGTAGGAAGCCTGGACGATGTGGAGTTCTCTTGAGTAACAGCATGTCATGTCTGCTAGTTGGGACTCTGACATCTCCTGTACTACACCTGTTAGCTCATGCAACACGACGCCTTCCCATACCAGTGTCTTACCACCACCAACCCAGCCTTTTTCCACAACCTTTCTGCGACTTTAAACCACCACTTTTCTCCCAGACGACGATTGTGCGACAGGAGTCATTCTGCTAACTGGAGCGATATACATATGTGAAAAGTAAATTCCTCCTGATTG